>NC_091978.1:196899371-197227187 GCF_044704955.1 Pristiophorus japonicus
GGGGGAGGAGATTGGTGGGGGGGGGGGAGGAGATTGGTGGGGGGGGGGGAGGAGATTGGTGGGGGGGGGGGAGGAGATTGGTGGGGGGGGGGGAGGAGATTGGTGGGGGGGGGGGAGGAGATTGGTGGGGGGGGAAAGGAGGAGATTGGTGGGGGGGGAAAGGAGGAGATTGGGGGGGGGGAAAGGAGGAGATTGGGGGGGGGGAAAGGAGGAGATTGGGGGGGGGGAAAGGAGGAGATTGGGGGGGGGGGAAAGGAGGAGATTGGGGGGGGGGGAAAGGAGGAGATTGGGGGGGGGGGGAAAGGAGGAGATTGGGGGGGGGGGGGAAGGAGGAGATTGGGGGGGGGGGGGAAAGGAGGAGATTGGGGGGGGGGGGGAAAGGAGGAGATTGGTGGGGGGGGGGGGAAAGGAGGAGATTGGGGGGGGGGGGGGGGGGGAAGGGAGAGGGAGGCTGAACGGGCCGGGCCCGAGACTTCAGGCAGGGCCCGTCCCCAGCACCAGATTTACAGGTAGGTGGCGTTGGGTCGGGTCGGGGGGAGCGGTGGGTGGGAGGTCGGTTCGGTTCGGGTCGGGGGGAGAGGGAGGTCAGGTCGGGGGGAGGGAGGTCAGGTCGGGGGGAGGGAGGTCAGGTCGGATCCAGTCCGGGGGCGGGGGAGGGGGGGGCGGGAGTCGGCGTCGGGGTCGGTGGTGGGGGGAGCGGGAGTCGCGTCGGGTCCGGGGGGGAAGCGGGAGTGAGGTCGGTGTCGGGTCCGGTCCGGAGGCGGGAAGCGGGAGTCGAGTCGAGTCGGGAGGAAAGCAGGAGCTGGGCGTGGGAGGAGCCTTATGCATGCAGCCCCAGTGAGGCAATTCGGCCAGGGCTTGGGGCTGTGTGCTTCGGCCCCGCCCACACAGTTTTGGGCGCCTGGAGCTGCTGAACATGCGCGCCCACTGTTGCGCACATGTGCAGAGGTCCCGGCACTGTTTTCAGCGCAGGGACCTGGCTCCGCCCCCTACAGCTCCTGCTGCGCTGTGCTGAGGGGGCCAGAGGACCTGCAGGGAGCTGGAGAATCTGGAGTTTTTTTTTTTAGGCGCACTTTGTGGCGCGAAAAACGTGCGTCCAGTTCGGGACTGCGCCGTTCTAGGCGTGGCTCGAAACTTGGGCCCAATGATTCAACATTTTGTTCATTAGAGCCAATATTGTCTCTCACAACTACCCTGATATCATCCTTTAACAACAGAGCTACCCCACCTCCTTTCCCTTCTTGTCTATCTTTCCGAATTGTCAGATACCCCTGTATGTTTAATTCCCAGTCTTGGCCACCCTGCAACCACTTTTCTGTAATGGCCACCAAATCATACCCATTTGTAATGAATTGTTACGTCAACTCATTTACTTTATTTCGAATGCTGCGTGCATTTAGGTAGAGTGTTTTAATACTAGTTTTTAAAACCACGATTTTTAGTTTTGACCCCTCCTGCAGCCCCTTTATATTCATACATATTGTCCCTTCCTATCACCTTGTGGTTTACACTTTCCCCAGTGCTACTCTGCTCTGTTGCCTCCTGCCTTTTGCATTCTTTCTTGGGATCCTGTTCATCTGCGCTCTCCCCCACTCTAACTAGCTCAGAGCCCTCTCCTTTTATCCACTTTGGAAGGAAGAATGGAAAAGCAGAATACTTTTTACACAAATCACAAAGTAGCGATGCAGGTTAACAAGAGCATTAAAAAAAACAAGCACTAGGATTTATTTCTAGAGGGATAGAATTGAAAAGTAGAGAAGTTTTGCTCAACTTGTATCGATCCTTGGTTAGACGACCCTTGGAGTACTATGTACAATTCTGGTTGCTATAATATAAGAGGATGCAAAAAAGATTTACAATAAAGATACCAGGAATGCGAGGGTATACCCATTAGGAAAGGATGAACAGGCTAAGTCTCTTAACTCATGAAAAGCAAAGGCTAAAGGGTGGCGAAATAGAAGTCTTTAAAATCATGAAAAGTTCTGATAAAGCAGACAAGAGTGTTTCCAATTGTGGGGTAGAGCAATTCTTTGACCTTACAAAGGCCTTTGAATCTGTCAACTGCGAAGATCTATGGAGCGTCCTTCTCCGTTTCGGATGCCCCTGAAGGTTCGTCATCATCCTCCGCCTGCTCCACGACGACATGCAGGCAGTGATCCTTACTAACGGATCAGTCACAGACCCAATCCACGTCTGGACCGGGGTCAAACAGGGCTGTGTCATCGCCCCAACCCTCTTCTCAATCTTCCTCGCTGCCGTGCACCACCTCAGTCAACGAGCTCCCCGCTGGAGTGGAACTAAACTACAGAACCAGTGGGAACCTGTTCAACCTTCGCCGTCTCCAGGCCAGGTCCAAAACCACCCCAACCTCTGTCGTCGAGCTACAGTACGCGGATGACGCCTGCGTCTACGCACATAGAGGCTGACCTCCAGGACATAGATGTATTTACTGAGGCATACGAACGCATGGGTCTTACGCTAAACATCCGTAAGACAAAGGTCCTCCACCAGCCTGTCCTCACCGCACAGCACTGTCCCCCCCAGTCATCAAGATCTACGGTGGGCCCTGGACAACGTGGACCACTCCCCATATCTCGGGAGCCTCCTATCAACAAGAGCAGGCATCGACGACGAAATCCAACACCGCCTCCAGTGCGCCAGTGTAGTCTTCGGCCGCCTGAGGAAAAGAGTGTTTGAAGACCAGGCCCTCAAAACTGCCACCAATCTCATGGTCTACAGGGCTGTAGTAATACCCGCCCTCCTGTATGGCTCAGAGACATGGACCATGTACAGTAGACACCTCAAGTCGTTGGAGAAATACTACCAACGATGTCTCCGCAAGATCCTACAAATCCCCTGGGAGGACAGATGCATCAACATTAGCGTCCTCGACTAGGCCAACATCCTCAGCATTGAAGCACTGACGACACTTGATCAGTTCTGCTGGGCAGGCCACATAGTTCGCATGCCAGACATGAGACTCCCAAAGCAAGTGTTCTACTCGGAACTCCTTCATGGCAAACAAACCAAAGGTGAGCAATGGAAGCGTTACAAGGATACCCTCAAAGCCTCCCTGATCAAGTGCGACATCTACACTGACACCTAGGAGTCCCTGGCCAAAGACCGCCCGAAGTGGAGGAATTGTATCCGGGAGGGCACTGAGCACCTCGAGTCTCATCGCCGAAACATGCAGAAATCAAGCGCAGGCAGCGGAAAGAGCATGCGGCAAACCTGTTCCACCCACCCCTTCCCTCGACGACTATCTGTCCCACCTATGACAGAGTCTGTGGCTCTCGTATTGGACTGTCCAGCCACCTAAGAACTCATTTTAAGAGTGGAAGCAAGTCTTCCTCGATTCCGAGGGACTGCCTATGATGATGATGAGAGCAAAACTAGAGGCCATCAATAAAGAATAGTCACCAAGAAATCAGAGATTTCAGAAGAAACTTCTTTACCCAAAGAATGGTGAGAATGTGGAGCTCACTACCGCAGGGAGTGGTTGAAGTGAATATAGCATGGATGCATTTAAGGGGAGGCCAGATAAGCATATGAGCGAGGAGGGAATAGAGGGTTATGCTGATAGTTAGAGGAGGAAAGACGGGTGAAAGCTCCAGTGGAGCATAAATGCCAGCATGGACTGGTTGGGCTGAATGGCCTGTATATCCTATGTAAAAAGACGAGAGACTAGTAAACGTTGGTGTTGAGGGTTTTGGGGGTCCTTGTACATGAATCATTGGAAGTTCATCTGCAGATACAGCAAACAATCAGGAACACAAATGGTATGTTAGCCTTTATTGTAGGGGGTTGAAGTGCAAGAGTAAGCAAGTCTTGCTGCAATTATATAGGATTTCTGGTGAGATCACGCCTGGACTACTGGTACAGTTTTAGTCGCCTTACCGAAAGAAGGATATCCTTACCTTAGAGGGGTTGCAACAGAGTTTTACTAGATTGATTCCTGGGAGGAGAAGGCTGCCCTATGAGGAGAAATCGAGTAGAATGGACCTATATCCTCTGGAGTTTAGAAGAATGAGAACTGATTTCATTGCAACGTGTAAAATTCTGAGGGCTTGACAGGGTCGATGCTGAGAGGCTGTTTCCCCTGGCTGGAGAGTCTAGAATTAGGGGGCAGAGTCTCAGGGTAAGGGGGCGGACATTTAGGACTGAGATGAGGAGGAATGTCTTCACTCCGAGGGTTGCGAATCGTTAGAATTCTCTACCCCAGAGGGCTGTGGATGCTCAGTCATTGAGTAAATTCAAGACTAATATAGATAGATTTTTGGGCACCAAGAGAATTGAGGGATACAGGGATAGGGCAGTAAAGTGGAGTTGATGTAAAAGCTCAACCATGATCTTCTTGATGGCGGAACAGGCTCGAGGGGCTGTATGGCCTACTCCTGCTCCTATTTCTTATGTTCTTATGTATGTTGACTGGTCAAGGGACTACTTCCCTGTGCCATTTGTGATACTGCATCATGCTTCGGTCAGAATAGTTTTGTCACTATAGTATCATGCCTTCTAGATATCAGGCCATCTAGTTAACCTCGGATTATTTAAACCATCCAGCTATATGTTCCTGAATCTCTCAACATTTCAAAGAAAATTTAAAAAATGACATCTCTCCTCCCAATCAAGCCAGTTCTTGCTTCTGGACCACATACAAGTTATATCATGGTGGAATCCATTGAACCCTACTCCGATTATTGTTAATAGCTTCCTTGAACCCTAAGCCCCAAGACATTTCTCCCCAACTCAAAAATTGTTGCGTAAACACGAGATTATCAATATAAAATTACAATGTATATTACTCAATCTTGACCACAGGTTATTTATCCACAGTCCCACTTAACCTCACAAGGTACCATTTTTATAGCTACATTTTTAAAAGACTACTGCAGTATCAAGAAACAGCAGAGGGCTGCACTTAGTCAATCATGCACTCACTATCCTACACCATTGCCTTCAGTGCCCACGACAAACTCTGCTTCCTTGCCACCGATTCCTTCCTCCTCCCAGCCTGTGTCTCAGGCTCAAGCACCATATTGACAACCTTGATGTCCCCCCAGATTTAGTTTAAAACACCATTTCCCCTCTATCACAAAAACCACTTACTTCCACCTTTAAAAAATTGCCCACCTCTATTCCTGCCTCTGCACCCTCGTTACCGATACTCTCAAACAGCTCTTTGTCACCTCCAAACTTAAAACACTCTGAATGCTCTCCTATCTGGCTTCCATTTCTCCATAAACTCCTAACTGGTCCAAAACTCTTCTGCATGCATCCCATAATACATCAAGTCCTGCTTGCTCACTGTCGCAATCCTTGAGACCCACATTGGCACCCTGTCTCTCAATACATTATATTTAAAATCCTCATCCTTGTATTTAACTCCCTTCATGACCTTGCCCATCCTAAGAATTAAGGCATTTATATAATACCTTTCACGACTACCGAACGTCTCAAACGCTTTACAGTCAATGCAGTACATTTGGAGTGCAGTCACTGTTGTAATAGAAACATAGGAAATGTACTTCTGCAATATTTTCCAACTCTGTCTCCCCTGAACACTCAGCTCCTCTAGCTTTGTGAGGGGGCTCTTCATCCCACCACTGGTGAGTCTTCAGCTGCATGGGTCATACTTTCTGGAATTCGCCCCCTAAACCCATCTGTTTCCATCTTTAAAGATCTTCTCAAAACCCATCTCTTCCACCAAGCTTCCGGTCAATCCTATTTATCCCTTTCTGTATTGACAGTCATTGTTTTTGCATTGATCTGTGAAGCACCTTGGGATGTTCTTTACTTTAAAGGCCAACACAAATTATGAGGTCTGGATAATCGTTTGTCTTTCAGATTTGTTTGTCAAATTTCGTAGATCTTGTCAACTGCTGGAATTTGAAACTTCTTTGACTCTTACTCTAATTTCTCTCAATGTTGGTGAAGAGGTGGAGACTATGCCCTCTTCATTTTTAGGCTTTTTCACAATTCTGTAGAAAGTTTTTTGAGCTTCATAAAAATAAATTTGAAACTGTTTTTTTTGTCCCATCAAAATATATTGGAGTTTTACAATCTGTAAAAGTTAGTGAAATTCAAGCAGGCATCCTTTGACCTGTGTAGGATTTAAAAATAACATATTATGGAGAAAATGCGCCAGAAATGTGTTTTGGCAAATTCTGAAATGTTTCTACAACAGTGATTTCTCCCTGTACTACTTTGCCTTCTACTGCAGTTAGCGTTGTGGCAGATACTGAAAACATGAGAGAAAAGGACTGAAGCAGCATCATGGGATTAAATACTTATTATACAAATAGCATGACTTCTATTTAAAAGGGAAATACATTCCTCCTCTTGTCTACTTTGCTTACCCAAGATATCTGAACCAACCAAATAATGAATTATTGCTCTGAACCTGGGATAATTGGTTTAAGAATTTAAATTAATGCAACTTGGTTTTAAGTGGTGCTGTTATACGGTAAATTTTCTTTTGACTTTCCCGGTGGCATGGAGCCTTGGTGGCAGTGGGTGCCATTGTGCACTCGATTCACTGCATGTCTTGTTAAGTGGAGCACACCGAGGCTGCACTACAAGCATTCACAAGCCTTGTTTGAATATATATACCGTAGCCGAACAAAATGGGCAGATTAACAGGAAAAATCTGAGTTTCATCTATACATCAATAATCTAGTTAGTAGCAGTCATTATGGTTTCAAATGGGAAAGAACATGCCCAACTTCGATGTAGTAACATTCCAAGTGACTGCAGAAAGCCCTATGACTTGGTCTACCTCGACTTCAAAAAGGCTTTTGCTAAAGGTTCCACATAAAAGACTATTAATTAAAATCAAAGCTGTGTGGATTCAGCGTAAACCCTGGGAATAGACAAGTACTTGTTATCTACTTTTCAACCAATTCCTTATTAAAAGAGTTATGTCAGAATAAGTGTGTGGGGGTGGGGGCAGGTGATAAAGGGGACATAGTAGTATGGAGTAAGGTGCTTTAGGGCTTGGTGCTGGGACCACTAATGTTCCTAACTTACATGAATGTCGGTTACAGAAACAAAGTCGTCAAATTTACAGAGAATACCAAACGAGGAGGAACAGAATAGGAAGAAGCAGCTCAGCAAATAATGAGTTGGACAAGATGTGTAACTGGCTGAAAAAGACCAAATAAAATTGAATACAGAAAAGTATAATGGAAAATGTGTACGGTTGTGTAATGGTTAGAGTATTGGATTAGCAACCAATATATTGAGTTAAAATCCCATCATGGGACACTAGAGCTTTGTTTCACTGCCAGCCTCCTGAGTGCTGAACATCAGGGACCAAAAACCTCACAGGACACATTTGAAGATGCTTCCAACAGAAAGCCACAAGCAATGATAACTGAAGTGCAATTATGTAAATAACACTACCAGTGAATGGAGGGGACAATGGAGAGCAGACTGAATGGGTACAGCCCTTATGATGCTTGTCTGAAAGGGATATCCAACATTTCTGTATAGCCAATATAGCTGTTAAGGGTATAGTGTTAAAGGGAATGCCTTCGTGGTATCAACGCCATTCGTCGGTCACATACCCGGTTGCCTTTTGGGGTCAGTTAATAGAACACTAACTTTATACTGGGTTGGAAAAACAAAAATACTTGATGCTTCTGTACTTTGAAATATATTTTGATGTAATCATTTCTATTTTGTGTCTATTCTTATTACAAGGATTATATGAAGGCAGACTAAAAATGAACTATAAAAAATGGCCTCCTTCTGTGCCATACATTTCTATGATTCTATGATTGTGAAATTGATTTCAATAACTCGAGTCATTTTAGACAAGCACCAGAAAATTGGAAAAACTGGAGTATTTGTAAAAAAAATTAACTGGTTCACAAATGTTCTTCAGGAAGGAAACCTACTTCCTCTACCTGCCTGACCTAGATGCAGTTAGTAGTTAACTCTAATGCCCTTAGGTCAACTAGGATTGGTTAATAAATGCCGTCTTGCCAACATTGTTCACACCCCAATAAAATCAAAATAGACATAGCAAAGGATGAAACTAAAGAGACACTTTGGTGTCTTTAGATTCAACGTTATAGATGTCCAGCCACTGCAAAGCAGCAACCAACAAAGGATGTTGAACCGCACAGCCAAAACAGTCAGGGGATGTAGTGATCGAACTATACAATGCTATGGTCAGAACACAACTGGAATATTGCTTCCTTCAGTGGTCACCAAGAAATAACAGATGTTCAAGCACTGGAGGCAGTACAGAGAAGAGCCACGAAGCTGATCCAGAGTATAAAGCATTCATACTGTCGAATCTATTGATACTACAGGGCGCACATCTATCAATTAACAAACGCAATATTTGCAAGGGGCAACACCCTCATTACTTTCCTTGGGAAAAGGGGCATCAGGTGGATAGCCTGTAAAGGGTTTTCTCACATGCAACTGTCCCATAGATGGTAACCATGTGTGTATTAGTATGCTTCATATCAACTCTATAGCTTACGTAAACAGAAAGGGTTGGTACTAAATGTTCAATAGCAACTGACTACAGAATCATTATGCATGTCAATGGCCATTATCTAGGAGGTAATCATGATGTCTTCAATGCAACATAGCTCACTGTGCCCACAGGTTTTGAAAGAGAAAAAACACTTTGGGGCAGAGGAGAGGGTTGGGTTCATCTTAGAAGGCCATGGCTAACCTCTATTTATGGCTGCTGATCCCACTGAAAAACTGACCCCGTTTGCTGTTCTTCAGATGTCACCATCTGCAAGAAAATTGTGTCATCTAGCTGTAGTAGATAAAGTATACAAAAGGGCTTACGTTGGGAATTGGTTTTCCTGGTGGGCCGCACCAAAAATTGTGCAGTTAAGTGAGTTCACTTAACTTCGTCATCCTCTGGATGCCAGAAAACGTCCATTGCCAGGGATTGCCTCTATGCAGCTTTGAGTCATGTTTTTACTGAAGTGGGGCCTCGAGGTCCAAAAAGAAAGTGTCCCTTTGTTGCACTTCCTGTAGCTGGATCTCCAATTCTTCAGCACCAAAGGGAGTAGCATCGTCCACATCTCCACTGTGAACAACTGATCTATTTTCCCGTCACCAGCAAAGCTTTCCATGGAGAGCTGCAGCCTCAGAAGATTTTATATTCCCTAATCAATTGCACTACAGGCTAACTTTGCTATGCAAGCTTTCCATGCACCATTAGCCCATTCAAATTGGAGAAAAACATTCCTGTTGCAAAATTCAGTACATGCACTCAGTCACCTGCACATGGGAAGCTGAGCAACAATCTCAAGTGAGCCTGGGCCACAGGTCAGCTCGTACCCATTTTTGCAAATTCAAGGTTTATTTTTAAACCATTTTCGAGTACAATGGAACCCTTTCACACAGCTACAGCTGAATCTGCTCTATACGATGCACAAGAGCTTGTGCTGCTTAAGTTCAAATGTAGATTTTAGCACAGATAAGAAAATTTGGATTTAAAGCATCTTTAGTATGTACTGCTCGATAATACAGTAGATGCATTCATACCAGGTAACTCAAAACCAAATATGCCTTTTTGTTCAAGATTTTGATAGAGAGCACGTGTTGAAGGGATACTATACATTTCAAAAGGCAAATAAGAATGCCACTGAGAAACTGGTTACTCATCTTGAATTAATCAATTGCTCTGGCAATTTTATCCACATCCCTCTATACTATTTCAAGTACAGAAGCTGAGTTATCAGAAAAGTCCATCCTTCACTCTCATTCCCATTATAAGTCTTAATAATTCTGCTTTTAGCTATTTTTATAACTAGTACATGATAAAATTGATATTTAAAGTTAATAACATTTAAATAATTAAGAATCCACAAATATTGGGCTCAAGATTGCCCAGGAGTTGCTCCGTTTTCTTTGGAGCAACTTGATTTTTCTGGAGTATCTTAAAAATCCCCATTTTGCACATTCAATTTGCACCAGTGTGAGTGAGTTAGTTAGGAATTTTTTTAGTTTAGTTTAGTTTTTTTCAAAAGGGGACGTCACCAGCCACTTACGCCCATTTTGCCTATTTAGACCACTTTGAACACAATAGTTACTCCAAACTAACTTAGGCCAGTGTATGTGGCCACTTGTGGCCGCACAGAAAACCCGCGGAGAGTTAAGAAATCAGCGCAGGTAGGTACATCAGAGGCTAGCAGAACTTAATGACTTGACGAAAGAATGGGAATAGGATCAAACAGCTGTACAGGACATCATATGACAAACTTCACAAAGTTAATTTACTATACAACAGAAGCATTCATGGAAGCTTAAAAGTAAAATACTACAAAAATAGGAGACAAAACATATTTACATAATTTTTTCAAAATATCCAAATAAAAAATAGAAATACCTCCTGCTCGTAATTCTTATGCTCTCCCAGCCGCCTAAGCTCACCCACCATCATAGAAATATTTTATAGCATATAGCCAGGAAATTTACTTTGTTTTATGCTTTTAAATATTTTGAAAATTCAAGCAAAATTATTCCACCAAATCTAATGTTCAAGAATTGATTATGATGTATTTGAAAGTATTTTCTATTAACTTGGTTAAGAAAATATTTTCATCAACAGTGTTAAGGAAAGTCTTGAGTAAGCTCATTAAAATTACTGGCTACGCAGTTATCACCCCCCCCTCCCCCCCCAACCCCCACAAGGCTTGGGCCCTGCACCAACTTTCTTGTTGTGGCCTTCTAGCCCGGGAAGGCAGCGGGCCGGCCCATGCGGCAGGCCACTCGGCCCGGGATAGAGGCGGGACGCTTCGGGTCCCACGCTGCAGCATACACACACACACACACACACACACAGAGGCTGGGGGCAGGAGCTACTGCGCATGCGTGCACACTCCAACGCTCCAACATGTGAAGAGCTGCCGGCACGGTTTCTGGTGCAGGACCCGAGCTCCGCCCCCCAATCGACTGGCCACGCCACATCAAGCCCTGGGAGAGGCAACACAGCGGCCAGAATCGGGGGAAATTGTTTTGGCGTCATTTTCAGCCCACAAAGTTGACGCGTCTCTGGTGGGTGCGCCAAAAAAAGGGTTGGGCCAAATTTGAGCTTTCCTGCATAACATGAAAAATTGAAAGAAAAATAAAATTGGTTCACCCAACTTCAGTGCTGGGTGACATTATACAATAGCAGACTGTGCTCCCAGCAGACAGTATATTACGGTAATAATATTTTACCATCACTCAGTAATTGGCTCACCTTTGAGTACTGGATTTGATGTTCAACACTCATTATATTTCATTTTTACATGCCATTCCAAATTTGAGTAGAGGTGCCTGTGACTATTCTGATACAAAGTAAAGCTATTAGAAATTAACAAAATTTGTTGTTTTAGTAGCTGATAATTCATAAATGAAGGCTTTCATGCAAGAGCTTGGTGTGCCTTGTTTGGAGCACTCCTTTCAGAAGCCAAATATTCACTAGACTTGCAAACTCCTAGTGATGTCAACCACAATTACTCCTCCATTTTATCCCTTCTTAAAGATACAAATTCTTGCTGGGGTAAAGTTCCATGAGCACTGGCAGACCTCTGGTTCCTCACCCAAGTGAGCACTCTTCATGTATGAGCCAATACGATAAATGTCTGCAGGCTGTTCTACCATGAAAAGCAACACAGCCAAGCCCTAATCTCTTCTCACCAAATATCTACATATGCACTTTCCAGTCGGGGTCACTCAATAGCAACGATGAGTGGAAATCACAGCTGATCTTTCCTCGCCCCTTGCACTGAAGACGAACTTTGTACTCCAATTACTGTTCTGAACAACATCAGTTAACTCAGCAGAGACCAGTAAGCAAACCCAAATCTTTTGGTCTGTATGGCGCAATGATATGAAGTGCCTTTACCAGCTAGACCATGAGGGCAGCTCTATTTTTGTATCAAAATTTCAAACAGTTCTTTTGCATACATACGTAAATTAAAGGCTTGCATTTATATGGCGCCTTTCAAGACTACCAGATGTCCCAAAACACTTTACAGTCAATGAAATGCAGTCACTGTTGTAATGTAGGAAACATGGTAGCCAATTTGCGCACAGCAAGCTCCGACAAACAGCAATGTGATAATAGCCAGATAATCTATTTTTGGAATGTTGATTGAGGGATACATATTGGCCAGGACACCGGGGATAACTCCCCTACTCCTCTTCGAAATAGTGCCATGGGAACTTTTACGTTCACCTGAGGGGGCAGACGGGGCCTCAGTTTAATATTTCATCCGAAAGATGGCACTTCCAACACTGCAGCATTCCCTCAGAACTGCACTGGAGCATCAGCTTGGATTTTGCTGCTCAATTCTCTGGATTGGGACTTGAACCCACAACCTTCTGGGAGGCAAGGATGCTGGATGACAATTTTCTTGCAGATGGTGGCATCTTGGGTACAGTAAACAGGGTCAGGCTTCCAGCCCAAATCTTTCCTCTGTTGTTGAGGTATTTCAGTGGGGTTAGCACTCAGAGGTAAGGCCTTCTAAGAGCCAAACCATCCCCAAAGGTGTTTTTCCTCCTTCAAACATTTTTTTTTAGAAAATGCATTGGAGACTTCTATTTGCATGAAGATGGCTTTGTCCAAAATTACATATAATATGCAAGTCAAGAATGCATGGTAAAGTGCACAAAGATAGGTTAATTGTAGATACTAACATAGATGGATGTAAAACGCTCCCCACTGTTGCGAACTGGCATGGAAGTTCCCTCCTTCTACATGTAAATACCGTGTGCTGACGGTCTGTGAACGAAGTCTGTTAAATAATGCCACCTTTGTTCCTGATGCAATACATACTAAAAAAAAAAGAAAAATTGTTAGCAATTATAGGAAATCAAAAAATAGAGAGACAGACACGGATAGGTCGAGTTACCCCATTAAAGTTTCAACCTTAAAAAAACACAAATTCTCAACTTATTCCACAAGCATTTTAAGTTGTAGCCATTTAATGTGACTATGTATCGTGCATCAAAGAAACCAGGTGTTCCAGCTATAATAAATATCAGGTTCTATTTTAGTATTTTTCTTTTACTCTTTTGCAATTTCATCACTTGATATTGTTTTCATTGTCAGCTCTTTACTTTCTTTCAGTTACTCTTTATCCTATTTCAGAGAAAACTAACAAAGAGTTTATATTTTCATCCACAATTTTCCAAGTATTCTCACAAATTTTAAAACATCATTTACTTCCTCAATGGTTGAATAGCTGAACCCAAGACCGGAATGCCCCAGGTTTGATCCTTTATCTATACTGAGTTAGCTGATCTTAGCCAGGGCACTGTTACGAGCACTGTAATTGGGCTCAGTGCCACTAGTTTAGGGAACAACAACAATTGCTCCCATTACCAACTACCACACAGCAAGCTCTGTTGGAAATAAACGCGTGGACATCAGAAAAGGGCAGGGCAGAAATAGTCCACTGTTATCAATAATAACTTTTATTTATATAACGCCTTTAACGTAGTAAAACATTCCAAGGACAGCAGTGTTAACAAGACAAAACAGATAAATGTGACACCGAGCCACAAAAGAAGAAATTAAGGCAGATGACCAAAAGCTTGGTTAAAGAGGTAGGTTGTAAGGAGCGTCTTAAAGGAGGAAAGACAGGTAGAGAGGCGGAGAGGTTTAGGGAGGGAGTTCTGGAGCTTAGGGCCCAAACAGCTGAAGCACAGCCCCAATGGTTGAGCAGTTATAATGAGGGATGTTCAAAAGGATAGAATTTGAGGAGCGCAGACATCTTGTGGGGTTGTGAGGCTGAAAAAGATTAGAGATAGGGAGGGACAAGACCATGGAGTGATTTGTAAACAAGAATGAGAAATTTTGAAATGCTTAACCAGGAGCCAATGTAGGTCAGAAAGCACAGGGGTGATGGGTGATCGTGACTGGTGTGAGTTAATACACGGGTTGTTGAGTATTGGATAACCTCAAGTTGATGTAGTATAGAATGTGGGAGGCCAGCCAGGAGTGAGTTGGAGTAGTTAAGTCTAGAGGTAACAAAGGCTTACAATGAACAATGGCCACTTAGATGAGGTACCAGAAAGCAAATCAGGTCTATGGAATGGTTACAATTTCAAGAGGAGAAAATTAGACAAAACTGGGTTTTTTACAAAATGGGAATACATCATTCACAGAACAAAGTTAGCATTTCATGGGCTCTACTCAAAGTTCTACAACTGGCCACTGTGAAGGACTAGAGAACAAGTCGGTTAAGACACATCGGATTTTTCCTTCCTGTGGATAACCTCACTCCATTCTAATTCTACCAGCCAACCAAGCAGAGACTGGAAATTTATTGCATAGAAATGCAACAAACCCATTTACTATAACAACTTGGTGTGCAGTGTATTAATATAGCATATCTTAAGTTTGTAAAGATCCTGTGCAATTTTGCGCAATAACAGTGACTGTCCATAATTTTCCAAAAGCAAAATACTGCAGATGTTGGAATCTGAAATAAAAACAGAAAATGCTGAAAATCTCAGTGGGTTAGGCAGCATCTGTGGAGAGAAACAGAGTTAATGTTTCAGGTCGATGACCCTTCATCAGAACAGGCGAAGGTTCGAAATGAACAAATTCTTAAGTAGCACTGAAAGGGAGGGGAGGAAAGAACAAAAGGGAAGGTCTGTGATAGGGTGGAAGACAGGAGAGATGAGAGACACAAAAGGGATGATGGGCCGACATGAGATGGTAATGGCAGAAGTTAGAAAAAGATGAGCCTAGATGGCGGAATAATTACCAGCTGCCATGGGAAACAGAGAAAGAAAGAATACATAAGGTTGCGGGGTGGGGGGGGAGTTTAGAAAAAAAGGAGGAAAGGGAGCAAAATAGGGGCAGAGGTTAAGATCTGAAATTGTTGAACTCTATGTTGAGTCCAGAAGGTTGTAAAGTACCTAAACGAAAGATGAGGTGCTATTCCTTGAGCTTGCGTTGAGCTTCATTAGAACAGTGTAGGAGGCCAGTGAAGGAGATATCGGAGTGGGAGTGGAGCAGGGAATTAAAGTGACAGGCGATCAGAAGCTCAGGGTCGTGATTACGGACTGAACGGAGGTGTTCCGCAATGTAGAGACCACCAAATCGTGAGCAGCGAATACAGTATACTAAATTGAAAGTACAGCAAGTAAATCGTTGTTTCACCTGGAAGGAGTATTTGGGGCCCTGGACAATGGGAAGGGAGGAGGTAAAAGGGCAGCTGTTGCATCCCCTGCGCTTGCACGGGCAGGTGCCGTGGGAAGGGGAAGGGGTGACTGCGGAATGGACCAGGGTGTCGCGGAGGGAGCGGTCCCTTCGGAATGCTGAGAGGAGGGGAGGAGAACATGTGATTGGTGATGGGATCACGCTGGAAGTAGTGGAAATGGCGGTGGATGATCCTTTGAACGAGGAGACTGGTGAGTTGAAAGGGGAGGACAAGAGGAACTCTGTCATAGTTCCAAGAGGATGGGGAAGAGGTGAGAGCAGAGGTGCGGGAAATAGAACGGACACAGTCGAGAGCCCTGTTAACCACGGCGGAGGGGAATCCTTGGTTGAGGAAAAGGAAGGTATATCAGAGGCAGTGTGGAAGGTGGTGTCGCCAAAGCAGATGCGACGGAATCGGAGAAACCGGAAGAATGCAATGGAGTCCTTACAGGATGCTGGGTGGTAGAAGTGTAGTCCAAGTTGCTGTGGGAGTCAGTGGGCTTATAGTGAATGTTTGTCAATAGCCTATTCCAAGAAATGGAGACAGAGAAGTTGAGGAAGGGAAGAGTCAGAGATGGATCATGGGAAGGGTGGAAATTGGATGCAAATTGAATGAAAGTTTCTAGCTCAGGGAGAGAGCAGGAAACGGCACCGATACAGTCATCAATGTACCGGAAAAAAGAGGTGAGGGAGGGGACCCGAGTAGGACTGGAACAAAGAATGTTCCACATATCCCAGGAAAAGGCAGGCAGGATCCGTGTGGGTTCCCATAGCAACACCTTTAATTTGGAGAAAGTAAGTGGAGTTAAAGGAGAAGTTGTTCAACGCGAGAACAAGTTCAGCCAAGCAGGAGGAGGATGGTGGTGAATGGGGAGTGGTTGGGCCTCTGCTCGAGGAAGAAGCGGAATGTCCTCAGGCTATCCTGGTGGGGGATGGAGGTATAGAGGGATTGGACATCCAGCGAAAAGGAGATGGTTGGGGTCAGGAATCTGGAACCTGTTAAAGTGGCGGAGGGCATTGGAGGTATGTCGCAGATGTAGGTGGGAAGAGAGTGGACAAGAGAAGAAAAAGAGTCGAGATAGGAAGAAATAAGTTCCGTGGGCAGGAACAGGCTGAAACGATGGATCTACCGGGGCAGTCCTGTTTGTGGATCTTGGGAAGGAGGTAGAAGCAGGTTGTGCTGGGTTGGTGAACTATGAGGTTGGTGACTGTGGAGGGAAGATCCCCAGAGGAGATGAGGTCAGTGACGGTCTGGGAAATTATGGCCTGATGTTCAGTAGTAGGGTCATGGTCAAGGGGGAAGTAAAAGGAGGTGTCAGAGAGTTGGTGATCAGCCTCTGCAAGATAGAGGTTGGTCCGCCAAACAAGAAAAGCGCCACCCTTGTCAGCAGGTCTAATGACAAAGTTGGGGTTGGATCTGAGAGAGCAGAGTGCTGCAAATTCAGAGGGAGGTAGGTTGGAGTGAGTGAGGGGAGCAGAGAAATTGAGATGGCCGGTGTCCCGTCGGCAGTTCGCAATAAGAGATCTAGAGAGGGTAATAGGCCGCAGGGAGGGGTCTATAATTTTCCATCTGATGGAGGTAGATGATGGTACAGGAATTTGCCAATCTTATGAACTGAAATTTCAAAACATGCCAATACAGCTATCCACCACCTTGCACTCCCCCTTAATTTCCTCACCCTTGAAGATACAGAATGACCAAATAAACTATTTCTGAAGAAAGCCATTATCCAGGGCTACAATATTAGAAATAATGTAAAATTTTTTAATTCAACAACTAAAAACTTTTTGGAATGAAAGGTTGTGCACAATAACATACATATTTTAAAATCTAAAGTACACCATTTCCTCATTGTGTTGTCTATGACATGTAACATTTAATATTTGGGCAGCCAAATGCATATATACTTACAGTCTGCATTTTTCAAGGACTGTTTCTTTTTAGAAGGTTTGGAGATTACTTTGATTCGTTTGCTGTGAAAGACGCCAATGTCGTCACTATTACCATAAAACATTTTTACTGATAACATGAAGTGCTTTCTCTTGTCGGAGTCAGATATGTATAATGTTTTGGCTGTGCAATAGTTCTGCGAAAATAAGAGAAAAGACTTTGTACAATTAAACAAATAAATGCAAAAGCAACATTGCCTGTGTGAATGAGTCAAGATGAAACTTCATGGGACTGGTTTCTGTTTTGCTGTAGTTCAATTGTGATTTAAACTTTAAAATAGAAACAGAATTGCACACATTTTTAAATGGCAATAAAGGGCATTAAATACTCTACACCAAATCTTCTTGAGATCAGGTACAAATGCTTTCAAAGCAGTGGGTAGAAATTTAAATGGATTTAAGGACCAGAAGTCCACAAATTTAAGTTGCATAGGGCTAGATCTAGGCTAGATGTCAGGATGTGGTTCTTTTCCCAGAAAATAGTAGACCTCAAACAAGCTGCCGTTTCGAGTGGTGGATGCAGACTTGCTGAATTCCTTCAAGTGAAAGCTATATTTTTTTCTGGCTGCAGCAGAGATCACCTCTTAAAGATAGGCACTGCATGGAATTCAAGGCCAGAGTGATCTCCTGGACTAGTTTCGATCGCCTAGATGGGTCGGAGAGGAATTTCCCAGATTTTCTTTTCCCCAAATTGGCTTGGGTTTTTTAATCTGTTGCTTTGCCTCTCCCAGAAGATCACATGGTTTCGGGTGGGTGGAGTGTCTAAGTTGTGATACACAGGTATCGCAATTGTGTGGGACAGGCTCAATGGACCAGATGGTCTTTACCTGTCCATCATTGTATGTAGCTCAGTTATCCCAGGGAAGAGAAGAAACATGAATTGAGGTCTAAACTGATCAAACAGTTATCAAAGTAATGTTTAAACAAAGGGGGAAGAGGGTGATTAAAATCAAATGCTCCTAAGACTTTGACATGAGGATTGAGGATTGGTTAACAGAAAACAAAATATGAATAAACGGGTCATTTTCACGATGGCCAGCTGAAACTAGTGGATCTGTACTTGGGCCTCAGTTATTCACAGTATAGGTACAACGTCCAAAATCTGGGATCCTCGGGACCGAATCCGTGCCAGTTTTGGGGTTTATCTGGATTTCAGACGAGAAAATCAAGCGTCTGAAATCCAGAATCCTCAATCAAATCCGTTCCGGGTTTTGAGTGGCGACATCCGAAATGCGGCAAAAACCCGAAATGCGACACGGATTCGGTCGAGGATTCTGGATTTCAGACTTGATTTTCTTGTCTGAAATCCGAAATTCTCGACCGAATCGAAAAGCATGCTCCCTTGTGTGTCTCATTACCATTGTCTTATTCCATCATTTAGATTTAAGTTTTGCCTCAAAAATGTCCGGTTTTCAGACAATAAATCCGAATTCCGGACGACTCCATCAGCTATGCGCAAAATGTCCGGTTTTCAAACAATTCCAGTTTTCGGAGTTCTGGATTCGGGACGTTGCACCTTATATATATATATATATATATCAATGATTTGGATGAGGAGACCAAATGTTAAATATCCAAGTTTGCTGATGATACAAAGCTAGGTGAGAATATAAGTTGTGAGGAGGATGCAAAGAGGCTTCAGGGGGATATAGGCAGGCTAAGTGAGTGGGCAAATGGAATATAATGTGGAGAAAGGAGAAGTTATCCACTTTGGTAGGAAAAATAAAAAAGCAGAATATTTTTTTAAATCGAGAGAAATTGGGAAATGCTGGTCTTCAGAGGGACCTGTGTCCTTGTGCGTGAATCACTGAACGTTAAACATGCAGGCACAGCAAGCAATTAAGAAAGCAAATGGTTTGCTGGCATATTTTATAAGAGGATTTGAGTGCAAGAGTAAAGATGTCTCACTGCAATTATATAGGGCCCTGGTGAGACCACACCTGGAGTATTATGTACAGTTTTGGTCTCCTTACCCAAGGAAGGATATTTTTGCTATTAAGGGAGTGCAGCGAAGATTCACCAGACTGATTTCCGGGATGGCAGGACTGACATATGAAGAAAGACTGGATCGACTAGGCTTATATTCACTGGAATTTAGAAGAATGAGAGGGGATCTCATAGAAACATAAAATTCTGACGGGATTAGACAGGTTAGATGCAGGAAGAATGTTCCTGATGTTGTGGAAGTCCAGAACCAGGGGTCACAGTCTAAGAATAAGGGGTAAGCCATTTAGGACGGAGATGAGGAAAAACTTTTTCACTCAGAGAATTATGAACCTGTGGAATTCTCTACCATAGAAAGTTAAGGCCAGTTCGTTAGATATATTCAAAAGGGAGTTAGATGTGGCCCTTACGGCTAAAGGGATCAAGGGATATGGAGAGAAAGCAGGAATGGGGTACTGAAGTTGCATGGTCACTCAATCATATTGAATGGTGGTGCAGGCTCAAAGGCCTACTCCTGCACCTATTTTCTATGTTTCTATGTATATTCTCTAGACTTAAGAAGAATGAGGGGTGATCTCATTGAAACATACAATTTTTTTTTTTTTTAAAGCAGGGCTTGACACAGGGTAGATATAAAGCGGTTTCCCCTAGCTGGCGAGTCAAAAACCAGGGGTCACCGTCTCAGAATAAGGAGTCGGCCATTTTGGACTGAGATGAGGAGAAATTTCTTTACTCAGAGGGTTGTGAATCTTTGGAATTCTCCACCCAAGAGGGCTATGGAGGCTCAGTCGTTGAGTATAATCAAGACAGGGTTCGATAAGATTTTTTGATATTAAGGAAATCAAGGGATATTGGGACAGTGCAGGCAAGCGGAATTGAGGTAGATCAGTCATTGAATAGCGGAGCAGGCTCGAGGGGCCAAATGGATTACTCCTGCGCCTAGTTCTTATGTTCTTCTGCTACAATCTGCTCCTCTAACTGATTGGCTTCTTTGATTTTTCTTGGCAGCACAGTCATGCAAAGTTATGGAAAGGCACGCAAAGGCATGCTCTCTTGTGTGTCTCATTACCATTGTCTCATTCGATTGTTTAGATTTAAGGTTTGGAAAAGTTGTGTAATATAGCTTATATTACACAACGTATCTTGACAACAATTTTTATTGAGCAGAAAAAGTTATTCTTACTGGCCACATAGAATTTCCAGAGGATAGGTCCACTGAATTCTCGTTTTGTGGATTTGATATACTGAACCAATGTAATATTACGTAACTATGGTATTAAAATAATTATAAAAACCCCTCTCTGTCAGAATGAAGTCCCTCATAAAAATTCATTGAATCTTGACCATTGTTCAGAAAGTACTGTAAACTGGACAAAAACAAACATGTTTTGGTGCACCAATTTGTGCTAGCGGTGTGAAAATGTGCATGTTCACGTGTACAGTTCCTGACAATGAGCATAAGTGGTTCTGAAAACCCATATACATGCTGCCCACTGATTCAGGAATACTTGTGTCTGAGGCTAGATCTTCTGTCCCGTGATGCATGTGACTATTTCTAATCAAACTGCTGTCACATCTGCTGGATTTACCAGCCTGCTCACCTCGATCATTTCTCCCCCTTCCTAGAAATGTGGTGAAAATAAATCTTCAATACTACGTCAACTTCTCAAATACAACATGCAATCAATAAATTACCCACTTATGGAACTAAAACATTAATTTAGGCTTGTAGATCTGTCAGTTGTAATACTAAGTGATGTGCAATATTTGGACTGTTATAATAACTAGAATTGGTTTGCCTTAATACCAAAAAAGTACACGCGTCTCTTACTCGATCTTATAAACAACCATTGAATCACCCTGGCTGAAGAATTGAAAACAAATTCCATCTCTTCCTCATCAAGTTACAATTTTAGTTCCATGCACATGGCGGTATGCAAAAAAAAATGTACCCAAGTATTTTTTGCACATTCAAAATTTTGTGAAGCTCATTAGGAAGACACTAGACTTTGATTTATATAATAGATGAGGCAGAGCAATTACCTGTGCGGAGCAATTACAAGTAAGGTACAGAATAAACAATTGACTAGATATTAATTCTGATGAAAGGTTGCACCAGTAACATTAACCTGTCTGTCTGCTTTTAATCAACTTGCTATGCATTTCAAGTATTTTCTGTTACCCTCAGATTCCCAGCATTTATAAAAAGAAAAGACTTGGATTTATATCGCGCCTTTCATGACCACCGGACGTCTCAAAGTGCTTTACAGCCAATGAAGTACTTTTTGGAGTATGGTCACTGTACTAATGTAGGAACTTTGTTTTTTACACCTCAAATTGCAGAACAGCCAAAACACTGACAAAACTGAAAACACTTTGGGATAGGTTTTCGATCAGTCCGTGACCGGTTTTCCGCCTGGGCGAAGTGCAAAAACAATTTTTTTTGGCACTAAACGAGTCGCACATTTTGCGCCCGGACGGAGATATTTCGCCGGTGGTTTTGCAGCGGCGCTAAAACTTAGCACCCGCCTGTTCTTTTCACCGTTTGGATGACGTCAATCGACATGCAACGCTGCGCTATCGCCCCAGGCGGAAAACTCAGCGCAATCGGCCGCTTTACTGTCGACCCAGAAACCCACCCGAAAAGATCAGTCGAACGGAGGGCGCACCTGGCGCCATCTTGAAAATGGAGAAGTTCAGTGCATAAAAGGATTTGGAGAAGGCTGCGTTTTACACAGTGAAGTTTTATGTGAGTTTATAGTTCGTTTTAAAGGATATTTAAAGACATTTTAAAAAATGGGTACGATACTATGTCAGCCATTATTCCTAGCTGCTTTTACTATGCAGCGTCAAGCTGGAAGGCGGCTTATTGATGAGCATTTTGAGCGTAATCAAAGAGGTCACAGACATATGGTGAGGAAGACTTACCCCATCCTCCATGAGTTTACAGGGAACAGCGCTCATACCTGCAGCTCTGAGGCGCAGTGCATTGAGACTGCACTTCTGAAAAGAAGTGGTCACAGAGATATGCCAGCTCATAAAGGCAGACCTACAGCCTACCAGTGGCAACAGGACTGCACTGTCCATCAATGTGAAGGTAACTGCAGCACTTGCCTTCAATGCCTCCAGCTCTTTTCAGGCATCAGCGGAGGACATATGCTCCATCTCGCAGTATGCTACACACTGCTGCATTCACCAGGTGACTACTGCACTGTACACACGCAGGATGGATTTCATAAACTTCCCAATGACCAAGGAGGCACAGAATGAGAGGGTTGTAGGTTTTGGATGAATTGCTGGCTTCCCCAAGGTTCAGGGTGCCATTGACTGTACGTTGCGTACCTTTACTTAATTCAGAGGTTTGCCGAAACCGAAAGGGATTCTACCTCCATGAATGTACAGATCGTCTGCGACCATAGTCAGCGCATCATGGCAGTAAATGTCCAATATCTATGGAGCATCCATGATGCTTTCATCTTGCTTGATGAAGCGTCAACCATAAGGCCAGAGCTGGATGTTGGGGGACAAAGGTTACGGCCTCGCCACCTGGCTCATGAACCTCAGACAGAAGCCGAGCATCGCTATAATGCGAGCCATATAGCCACAAGCAACATCGTCGAACAGACAATTGGAGCGCTCAAGCAGCGCTTACGATGCCTGGACCATTCTGGAGGCTGCCTGCAATACTCCCCTCAGCAGGTCTCCGAGTTCATCATGGTGTACTGCATGCTACACAACTTAGCCGTCATGAGGGAACAGGATTTGCCACTGGGGACTGTAGGATCACCTCAGGAGGATGATGATGAGGGAGGAGGATGATGAGGGAGGAGGATGATGATGAGGACAACGAGCCTGGTGAGGAACCCAAGCCACCACCACAGGGGAGGCCTCGTGGAGCTTTCGCCACTGCAAAAGCCTCACGTCAGCAGCTCATAATTCAACACTTTGCTTGAAGAGTGAACAGCTGTTGCCTGGGTACTCTATTCCACCATGTTGACTATTCCCATTCTTATTCTACAAAAGAGACACTATACAGGAATGGTTATGGTGAACAAAAGAATTTATTAAACATTGTAACTGTGAAACTTTAACATTTATTAAACTATGAACTTTTATAACTTAACAGAATTGGGAAACTTTAAATATTTTTATTAAATAGCAATAACGAAATAACAACCCCTGCACCAAATGTCTTTTACCTCCGGCTCCTCCACCCACCCTCATGTCATGACCCTACCCAAGTTGGCACCAAGAGTTCGTGCAGCAAGGCAGTCAGAGTCCTGCTGTATTGGGGAGAGAGACAATGGAGATGCCATGTGTGGATCCACTGGAGAAGTTCGGGGTATGGAAGGCCCAGCTTCTGAGTGGCAAGCCTCTTGCTTGGCCTCACCACTCACAGTGATGTCAGTCTGGGTGCGACACTGGGGACTGCAGTGTCAAAGATGGAGGCCATCAATTGTGCGTGAGCATTGACAGCCTCGCAGGTTTTGCTGCCCGCACCAACAATCTGCGACCTGACCTCCATCACATTTGCAGATAGTGCCACGATGCTTGCGGGAATCCTATCCAATACCTCTAGGAACTGTCAGGTGAGCTGGACACTCTCCCTGGACAGTGCAACCATGTCCAGATGTGCATCTGACTGTCTGTCAGCAGACCAGCTTTGCCGACTCACCCTCCAGAGATGGCATATGGGATTCAACCCCGGGAGTGCATTGCTGCATGCCACTTGTGCTCGGGGCCTCGGATGGCTCAAAGCCCGAGAATGTTTCTTCCTCGCACGAGGTGCTGTCCGGATGAAAAAGAGATGTCGAGTGCATCAGCCCCCCCCACCCAGAATTGGATGCTCGGTCTACTCCTCTCCTTGAAGTTCCTCGCCCTCGACTCCCTTCTCCTGACAGCCTGAGGTGGAGGTTTCCATTGGAGGATTTGACGCATGCGACTCCTCATCTGGAAATAGAAAACAACAGATGAGTGGTTAGCAGCAGGGGAGTGGGCAGGGTGACATGAGTAAGGTCACATAACACAGGCTCATTTGCATTTTGAGGACTGCCGCTGCTCCATTATTTGTAGTCCAGAGACACTGCATCACACTGCTCGAATCCTAGTCCACAGACACTATATCACATTGCCCCAACCCAACCTGGGGATTTTGCAGGATTTACCTTCACTTCGAACCGGGGGGGGGGGGTCAGCACCCCCACAGACAGTTGCCCTCCCTGAGGCACCGATCAAACCAGCCACTCTATTCTCCAGGTCTGTCAGAGGCACGGTTCTGGGTGGACTGCCGTCTGTCCACTGCTGCTCTTGGCAGTTATGGGACATCTTTCCCTGCAAATATGCCAATGGGAATGGTTAACAGAGGGCCCATCTGCTCTTGTGGCATGCAGATAGCCATCAAAGCATTTCTACCATAGCAGCGAGGGGCGGAGGGACAAGGCACGGAGATGAGCGGAGAGGTCGGAGTCCAGAGGTGAAGCAGCGTGGACAAGACCAAGGGAAGGCACAGCATGGGCCAATAGCGAGGTTGAGAGGTCGTGAGGCTCACATTGCTCACTATGAATTCCAAATAGAGAGAGGTTCTGTGAGAAGGAGGAAGAAAGGAGGACAGTAGGAGCATGTTTGAGTTTGTGTGTATGTATTGGCACATGTAGCGGAGCCTGGTCTCCAGCTGTCTTGGATCCTCTCGTCACTGGACCAAAACCTTGCTCTGTCAATCATCATCATGATAGGCAGTCCCTTGAAGTGAGGATGACTTGCTTCCACGCCAAAAAGGGATGAGTTCAGAGGTGTTTCAATGAAGGACCTAATATTCCAGATCCCGAACTACATTTTGGAGGGTGGAAGATGCCTGTGCTTGGATTTTTTTTAACGTGTGGTGGCCATTGCACACCAGCCACCACACAGGCTTGACAGAGCTAGGTCTTAGTCCAGTGGCAAGGATTACCCAAGACGACTGGTGACCAGCTCTGCTGCACGGACTGAGCGCGCACACATATAGCAGTGTGGGCCGGTCCATGCTGCCCCCGGGCCCTTGCCCCTTCTGGGGCCCAGACTCACGCCTCTCCTGGGCCCCAGTCACTTCCTTCTACAAACTCTTACCACTTCTTCGTCCCTCTTGCTGTGCTTGCCCGCACTGCAATCAGCGACCTGACCATCAAGCCTGTGTGGTGGCTGGTGTGCAACGGCCACCCAATGTTAAAATAATTCACACACCGGCATCTTCCACCATTTAAAATGAGTTTCAGTCACCTGAGTACTTATTTTTAGTGTGGAAGCAAGTCATCCTCGACCCCGAGGGACTGCCGATGATGATGATGATATATCACACTGGGTGTATTTAATGCAGTCCTCTGTTTAATGGCCCTGGAAGTTGCACGTGGCTCATGAGGAAGACATCGAAGTGAAGAAAAATCTTTTAAGATCTCAGAAAGCAATCTTAATAATGTGTAAAGATCATTCATGGCAAATAAGGTGCAACACTAAGCCTACCTATACCAACATGGCCCCGACCTGCGAGGGTACATCAGCGGCAGGTCGGGACGATAAAAGGAGCGGCCAGTGGCAGCCATGGGCAGCGTGGAGGCGCCAATCTGCGAGGAAACATCAGCGGCAGGTCAGGGCTATAAAAGGAACGGAGAGCGGCGGCCATGGGCAGCGTGGAGGCACACAAGGTACAGTGCGAGCTGGTGCAGGAGGACGACGGCAGCAAGGTCCAGGTCGGTGATTGGAGTATGGGCAGGTACAGCAGGAGCGGCGAGGTCGGGGCGAAGGAGCGGTGAGAGACTGTAGAGGGACATGATCGGGGCCCAGGAGAGGCGTGAGTTCGGGGCCAGGGGCCCAAGGGCAGCACAGGCTAGCCCACACTGCGATATGTGCGCGCACTAGGTCCATGCAGCAGAGTTGGTCTCCAGTTGTCTTGGGTAATCCTTGCCACTGGACCAAGACCTAACTCGGTCAAGCCCGTGTGGTGGTTGATGTGCAACAGCCACCCCGCCCCTCCCACGTTTAAAAAAATCCACACACCGGCATCTTCCACTCGAGGATGTAGTTCGGGTCCTTCATTTGAAACACCAGTGAACTCATCCTTTTTTGGCGTGGAAGCAAGTCATCCTCGTTTCGAGGAACCGCTGCTGCTGCTGCTGATGATGATATCAACGTGTCAGATTTATAATTTAAGTAATGAAGGAGGGAATCAATAAAAATATTACTTACTCGAAGGACCCTGCAATGGTCATTGAACTTCTTGCGGCAGAGTGTGGGTCCTTCAGATGTTGCGATACAAGGCACCTCCTCCGTGATGCTGGTCCAAATGCGACGAAAAACTGCTGGGAGGGGTTTACTTGCACTCCGCCTGTTTAATTCTGCCCATTTCCTTTCCACAGCAGTCACAAGGGCCGCGTTGGCCTCATTGCTAAACTTTCTTGCTTGCTGCCTGCGCCCATCTCCTTCCATCGTGAATGCAATCTAAAAATGGCTGATTCAGGCCTGTGTATTGCGCAGGCGCTCCCTGACAGTTGACCAGATGCGCGGGAAAAAGAAAAAAAATCCCAAAAAATGACATGCGCATGTGGTCAGACTTTTTTTTCCAGTCGCAAATTTCGGCTCAGCTGCACAAACACAGTTGTGCAACACTGGATTTATCGCCATCACTTTTCACCGTTTTAGTGAATTTTGAAAGCTCTGGCTAACGGTACCCCAGCGCTAAAAAAGAATTTCCAATGTGATTATCGCCCAAAAATGGGCAAAATCGCTAGAACCTGAAATTCTAGCCCTTCAAACTTAAAAGGCATTAACCATGTTCTTTTTAGGTTTCATAATCTTTTCTAACACATCACATACTTGGCAAAAATAATTTCAAAAAGACTTTTAAAAATAATTGTTATTAAATGTAAACTTTTCATAAAAACAAGCTTCAGTATCAGGCCCAGATTATATATCCACTATGCATACATTTTTCTGTGGATATACACTTTGAATCAAAATATAAAACATTAAATAATCAAGACAAAAACAAAAAATTGCGGATGCTGGAATCTGAAATAAAAACAGAAAATGCTGGAAATCTCAGCGGGTCATGCAGCATCTGTGGAGAGAAAAACAGAGTTAACGTTTCAGGTCGATGACCGTTTGTCAGAATAATCAAGACAATTTTGTATTGTAGAAAAGACATGAATTTTTTTGAGTAGATGCCTGTTTTGTCTATGCAAATTAACAATTCATTGACTCCATGGCTTTTTCCTGAATTAAATACGTGGGTTCAAACCTATTTTCCTGTTACAGATACATTTGAAAACGAGGAAAGCAGACAGCATTTGAACCCTCATATTTAATGCTATCAAAATAATAAACAGGTCTCTCCCATCTAATGGGTAAAGACACTGCCCCGACTTAGAACAAAGCCACATAGACTAGACACTACCAGATTCAATTACTGGTCTTTACTGAAATAGCATCCCTGCCATTGAACTCAGCCATGGAAATAGTGGCGATGCTACCTTTTCGTATTTAAGGTACAGCAAACCAATTATCAGAGCCTATTGGAGGCTACCTCTGCCTCTCCTCAGTAATCTTTGAATTCACCTTGCTACAGAAATGGGAAAAAGCAATGCCATTTTATTGAAACACATTAGCCAAGAAGGCAGGGCAAGCCTGCCCATCCAGCAAGTGCCTGAAGCACACAACAACTGTCCAGGTACCTGCTAATGTCACAATTCAAATTCTGGGAATATTGAAAATGTGTTCAGTGGCACAAGATATCTGCATACAAGTACTACATCCATGTCTTCAGAACAGTTCTGAAATTTAAAGGTCTACCATTTCAGACACTATCCTGACATCCATGAACTTACTTTTCAAAAAGATTTCATTGCAGCAACATCTCTAATTAGCTGTAAACTGGAATTTGTATCACCTTTTTTGCAGTTCACTGATTAACCAGGCATGTCACTATAGTACCACAGTAGCAAATATTTGTAAGCATTTTAAAAGCCTAGAGAAGAAAAACATACATGATTGCTTACATTTTTGAAACCAAGATTAGATTACTTTCAGTATGATTTTCCTCATTCATTCATTGAAATTGAAACTCCACAGGGAAAAATCTGGGATACTTCAAATTATAAAATGTTACAGCATATTCAGCTAATCAAATCTATGCTGGAATTTCTCTCCACGGGCCACCTAGCCTAAACCCATTCTCTTGCGTGTTTTCAATATTGCTCTTTAAGAAACTACTCATGCACTTTTGAAGAATTTGTGGAGTGCTTCAACACATTCTAACCATCCTCCATGTAATTTTTTTTCTGATACTCCTCTTTCATGCTTTGTAATTATCTTTGCACCCTAGTTAACATCTCATTGACCAGTGGAAACTTACCGAATCATAACCCTTCAGAATCTTAAAGGCCTCTATCACCCCCTAACCTGCTCAGGCTCAATGACAAAGCTCTAAACTTTTCCTCAGAACTGTAACTTTGATTCCTAGAAACATCTGAGCTGAACCTATGCTGCACCTTTTCCATGGCTTTTATTTTCTTCCTGCATTGGGATGCCTAAAACGGCACACCAATAGCGGTCAAACTACAGTACTGAACAAGTTTAACAGGAACACCTTGATTTTGTAGTTAAGGGCATCCAGCAGACTTTGCTGTTGCTTCCTCAATGCTTTCTAGCCTCGTCGCAACCAGATTCTTCGGGAATCCATTTTGAGATATATACCATCAGCCTCTCTGGTAAATAATAATAACGCCCAAGATTCTGCGGCAAGCGAAGCAACATTATATTATCCTGGGTTACCCACCTGGTCCCTGCATCTGGGACATTAAGGGCCAACTGTTGAAGAAACTTCACTACCTGGCTTATGTTATTCACATTTGCTCACACTTGACTTCCATCCCTCTGACCAATTTGTCAACAAATTAAGTTCAGACAGCGATGCATAAACTTTACCTAATGTGCCTGGCATGAAGCCATAAAGATCTGGAGTGGTAACTTCAAATCAACCCTTGAACTCAAGCACAGGTGTTTCAACAACTCCGCTGGAGGAATTTGAACATTCCTCTGAACAAGGAATTGAAATAGTTAAGCCTCATGCTGGGCTGCCGAAAAAAATGCTGAAAAAAAATAAATAAAAACTGGCATTACAAATAAATAGGGGTACGGTAGCATAGTGGTAATGTTAACGGACTAGTAATCCAGAAGCCTGGATGAATGATTCGTAGATAAATTCTTCAAAACTGCATAAGTAGTTTCTTGGTTCAAATCCCACCATTAAAGCTGTGTAAATTCAATTAAATAAATCTGGAATTAAAAAGCTAGTATCAGTAATGGTGAACATGAAACTACCGGATTGTCATAAAACCCCATCTGGTTCACTAATGCCCTTTAAGGAAGGAAATCTGATGTCCTTACCTGGTCTAGCCTGTATGAGACTCCAGACCTACAGCAATGTGGTTAACTCTAAATTGCCCCTCTGAACTGACCGAGCAAGCCACTCACCTGTATTCAAGGTGGCGGCTCACCACCACCTTCTTGAGGGCAATTAGGGCAGGCCAATGAATGAATTAAAAAATTACAAATAAAATTTAACTCCTTAGCTGTAGAAATATGAACCATTTTCAGAAGTAAAATAGCACCAAAACACCCCTCTGTGGGAGACAATAGATTAGCTGCAAGTGATAGGAAATAGAGAACACGTGTCCTAATAAAGCTATGTTTACCCAACAACTTAGGGGTTGGTCACCTGGTTGTTTGAAGCAGGAACTTCTTAAAAGGAAGTATCGATTAGTATGTGTAGGTTGAACAAATAATTACATTCAGATTCATAGGAGCAGGCCCCTCATGCCTGATTAATTCTATCATGGTTGATCTGTGCCTTAACTCCATATCCATATCCCTTGAAATCTCTAAGTAAAAAATATCTGTCGATCTTGGTTTTGAAAGCTCCAATTGTACCAGCATCCACAGCATTGTGGGAAAAAGAATTCCAACTACCCTGTGAAAGGGTGCTTCCTCATTTCCCTCCTAAATGACCTAGTTCTAATTTTAAGATTATGTGCCCCTGGTTCCCCCACCAGAGGAAATAGTTTCTCTGCATCTACCCTATCGAATCCTTTTAACGTTTCAACACCTTGATCAGATCACCCCTCAAACTTCTTTAATCAAGGGAATACAAGCTTAGTTTATGCAACCTGTTCTCATAATTTAAATCTGCAAGTTATGGTATCATTTTGGTAAATCTGCACTGCATCCAATTCAGTGCCAATATATCCTTCCTGAAGTGAAGTGCCCAAAACCAAACGCAGTACTCCAGATGAGGTCTGACCAAGGTTCTATCCAACTGAAGCATTACTTCCTTCCCCTTTGTAATCCAGCCCCCTTGAGATAAAGGCCAACATTCCATTCACCTTTTGATTGCTTTTTGTACCTGTTCTATTCAATGAACCACAAACAAACCACATACAAGACTTTGTTTCAAATGCTGTTATAGAAAATAGGTGCAGGAGTAAGCCACCTACTCACGAGCCTGCACCACCATTCAATAAGATCATGACTGATCATTCACCTCCGTACCCCTTTCCTGCTTTCTTTCCATACCCCTTGATCCCTTTAGTCATAAGGGCCATATCTAACTCCCTCTTGAATATATCCAATGAACTGGCATCAACAAGTCCCTGCGGTAGAAAATTCCACAGGTTAACAACTCTCTGAGTGAAGAAGTTTCTCCTCATCTCAGTCCTAAATGGCTTACCGCTTATCCTTAGACTGTGTCCCCTGGTACTGGACTTCCCCAACATCGGTAACATTCTTCCTGCATCTAACCTGTCCAGTCCTCTCAGAATTTTACATGTTTCTGAGATCCCCTCTCGTCCATCTAAACTCCAGTGAATACAGGTCCAGTTGATCCGGTCTCTCCTCATATGTCAGTCCTGCCATCCCGGGAATCAGTCTGGTGAACCTTCGCTGCACTCCCTCAATTGCAAGAACGTCCTTCCTCAGATTAGACGACCAAAACTGAACACAATATTCCAGATGAGGCCTCACCAAGGCCCTGTACAACTGCAGCAAAACCTCCCTGCTCCTATATTCAAATCCCCTAGCTATGAAGGCCAACATGCCATTTGCCTTCTTCACCGACTGCTGTATCTGCATGCCAACTTTCAATGACTGATGTACCATGACACCCAGGTCTTGTTGCACCTCCTCTTTTCCCAATCTGCTGCCATTCAGATAATATTCTGCCTTCGTGTTTTTGCCACCAAAGTGGATAACCTCACATTTATTCACATTTTACTGCATTTGCCATGCATTTGCCCACTCACCTAATCTGTCCAAGTCACCCTGCAGTCTCTTAGCCTCCTCGTCACAGCTCACACCACCACCCAGCTTAGTGTCATCTGCAAACTTGGAGATATTACACTCAATTCCTTAATTCAAATCATTGATGTATATTGTAAATAGCTGGGGTGCCAGCACTGAGTCCTGCAGCACCCCACCAGTCACTGCCTGCCATTCTGAAAAGGACCCATTAATCCCGACTCTCTGCTTCCTGTCTGCCAACCAGTTCTCTATCCACGTCAGTACATTACCCCCAATATCATGTGCTTTAATTTTGCACACCAATCTTGTGTGGGACCTTGTCAAAAGCCTTTTGAAAGCCAAATACACCACATCCATTGGTTCTCCCCTGTCCACTCTACTAGTTACATCCTCAAAAAATTCCAGAAGATTTGTCAAGCATGATTTCCCTTTCATAAATCCATGCTGACTTGGACCGATCCTGTCACTGCTTTCCAAATGCGCTGCTATTTCATCTTTAATAATTGATTCCAACATTTTCCCCACTAATGATGTCAGGCTAACCGGTCGATAATTACCCGTTTTCTCTTTGCCTCCTTTTTAAAAAGTGGTGTTACATTAGCTCCCCTCCAGTCCATAAGAACGGATCCAGAGTCGATAGACTGTACTTCCTTAAGTACTCTGGGATGCAGACTATCAGGCCCCAGGGATTTAGCGGCCTTCAATCCCAATTTCCCCAACTCAATTTCCCGCCTAATAGGGATTTCCTTCAGTTTCTCCTTCTCACTAGAACCTCGGTCCCCTAGTATTTCCGGAAGGTTATTTGTGTCTTCCTTCGTGAAGACAGAACCAAAGTATTTGTTCAATTGGTCTGCCATTTCTTTGTTCCCCATTATAAATTCATCTGAATCTGACTGCAAAGGACTTACGTTTGTCTTCACTAATCTTTTCCTCTTCACATATCTATAGAAACTTTTGCAATCAGTTTTTATGTTCCCAGGAAGCTTCCTCTCATTCTCTATTGTCCCTCTCCTAATTAAGCATTTTGTCATCCTCTGCTGGATTCTAAATTTCTCCCAGTCCTCAGGTTTGCTGCTTTTTCTGACCAATTTATATGCTTCTTCCTTGGATTTAACACTATCCTTAATTTCCCTTGTTAGCCACAGTTGAGCCACCTTCCCCGTTTTATTTTTACTCCAGACAGGGATTTGCAATTGTTGAAGTTCATCCATGTGATTGTTAAATTTTGCCATTGCCTTTCCACCTTCAACCCTTTAAGTATCATTTGCCAGTCTATTCTAGCCAATTCACGTCTCATACCATCGAAATTACCTTTTCTTAAATTCAGGACCCTAGTCTCTGAATTAACTGTGTCATTCTCCATTCTAATAAAGAATTCTACCATATTATGGTCACTCTTCCCCAAGAGGCCTCGCACAAGATTGCTAATTAGTCCTTTCTCAATACACATCACCCAGTTTAGGATGGCCAGCTCTCTAATTGGTTCCTCGACATATTGGTCTAGAAAACCATCCCCAATACACTCCAGGAAATCCTCCTGCACCGTATTGCTACCAGTTCGGTTATCCCAATCTATATGCAGATTAAAGTCGCCCATGATAACTGCTATACCTTGATTGCACGCATCCCTAATTTTGTGTTTGATACTGTCCCCAACCTCTGTTTGGTGGTCTGTACACAACTCCCACTAGCGTTTTCTGACCTTTGGTATTCCGCAACTCCACCCATACAGATTCCACATCATCTAAGCTAACGTCCTTCCTTACTATTGCGTTAATTTCCTCTTTAACCAGCAACGCTACCCACCTCCTTTTCCTTTCTGTCTATCGTCCCTGAATGTTGAATACTCCTGGACGTTGAGTTCCCAGCCTTGGTCACCCTGGAGCCATGTCTCCATGATGCCAATTATATCATATTCGTTAATTGCTGCCTGTGCAGTTAATTCGTCCACCTTATTACAAATACTCCTTGCATTGAGGCACAGAGCCTTCAGGCTTGTCTTTTAACACACGTTGCCCCTTTAGAATTTTGCTGAAATGTGGCTCCTTTTGATTTTTGCCTTGGGTTTCTCTGCCCTCCACTTTTACTTTTCTTCTTTCTATCTTTTGCTTCCGCCCCCATTCTACTTCCCTCTGTCTCTCTGCATCGGTTCCCCTGCCATATTAGTTTAACCACCCCCCCCAACAGCACTAGCAAACACTCCCCCCTAGGACATTGGTTCCGGTTCTGCACAGGTGCAGACCGTCCAGTTTGTACTCGTCCCACCTCCCCCAGAACCGGTTCCAATGTCCCAGGAATTTGAATCCCTCCCTTTTGCACCACTCCTCAAGCCACATGTTCATCTGAACTTTCCTGCGATTCCTACTCTGACTAGCACGTGGCACTGGTAGAAATCCTGAGATTACTACCTTTGAGGTCCTACTTTTAAATTTAATTTAGTTCCCTAAATTCATCTTGTAGGACCTCATCCTGTTTTTTTAACCTATGTCGTTGGTACCTATATGCACCATGACAACTGGCTGTTCACCCTCCTCCTCCAAAATGTCCTGCAGCCGCTCTGAGACATCCTTGAGCCTTGCACCAGGGAGGCAACATACCATCCTGGAGTCTCGATTATGGCCACAGAAACATCTATCCATTCCCCTAACAATAGAATCCCTTACCACTATAGCTCTCCCACACTTTTTCCTGCCCTCCTGTGCAGCAGAGCCACCCACGGTGCCACAAACTTGGCTGCTGCTGCCCTCCCCTGATGAGTCATCTCCCCCAACAGTACCCAAAGCGGTGTATCTGTTTTGGAGGGGAATGATCGCAGGGGACCCCTGCACCACCTTCCTTGCACTGCTCTTCCAGCTGGTCACCCATCCCCTCTCTGTCTGTGTAACCTTTACCTGCGGTATAACCAGCTCACTAAACGTGCTATTCACGTCATCCTCAACATCGCGGATGCTCCAGAGTGAATCCACCCGCAGTTCCAGTGCCGCAATGCGGTCTGTCAGGAGCTGCAGCCGGGTACACTTCCCGCACAGGTAGTCGTCAGGGACACTGGAAGCGTCCGAGTTCCCACATAGCACAGGAGGAGCATGACACGTGTCCGAGCTCTCCTGCCATGACTTAACCGTTGGTTTTGTTTTCAAATGAGTACTCTATCCATCTCAAATCATGTAGCTGCATCAGGCAACTGCTACACTTTTCATTCCTAACTATTAGCTTCCCACCTAATGTCAAGTTTCATCTAATGATCGAGAATCAGTCTCAAGTAAAATTAGACATAAATAAAATGATGATGCCAAGTTTCCAGGTTTGCACAATTTAATTTAAAAATATATACAGAAAAATACATTCTTCATTCTGGTCAACAATGCCAAGCGTTCCTAAGTCACATATGGTGCAGGTCAGAGCCCACAGTCTATCCCATATTGTGCTGAATGAATGCTGCCCCAACCTCACCAAAGTATCGCTTAAAGCACTGTACAATCATAAGAAGTGTTAATTTGAACTGCATTTGCATCTGGTTTGTGTTACCAGTAAAGCATTTCAAACAAATAAAAAATATACAATGTATACTTTAAATCCATACAATCAATGCTCACTGTTTATGTTAGTACTTGCAATACCAAGTTATGATTGCATGTGCAGAACTATCCTAGATCATGTAAAAGACATTTTTGTCCTACCTTTCCTTCCAAGTTAAGCTGCTGCATTTCTTGGTCACTATTTCCAATCCCAATAAATGCACATGGTTGTGATTCTTGTTCATTGCATCCATCTCGTTCCATTTGATCTTTCTTTTTCTTCCATCCACTGCCCATTAGATATACACATGGAGGGGGGCAGAAAAATCTACAACATAAAGCACTCTTAAGAATTTTCAACTGATGTGCAAAATATTAGCCTCTGAATTGAAATAAATGACTAGCATTCGCACTCTATGGCACTTAGTATCAGTCTCTTCCACTTATCTCCACAACTTAATAAATGCCGACATCGTCACCGTTAACAATCTGCATTTACATTAGCCAATTCAAATGTGTCAAAATATTGAATACAGTCACTCAACCACATTTCGAAAGTTATACTACCGAACCACTTTCCTCTGATCTTTACTGATGTTGCTAAACAATTAGTGCTATGACGCAACTCTATATAGCATACAAATATTTTCTCTTAAGTGTAAATAAAAATTTCAATAGCATTTTGACAGGCACACATGTATCGTTTTAGCAGTTTTGCCTGATCACGACAGACTAATGAAGTGCCATTTTTTTTTTACTGGTTGAACGACTAACACTATTGCACACTCTTTTGTGGCTCTACAATACAGTGCAGCTAAGGTCTGTTATAACATTTTAAAGCAAAGCAGATTGCTTTGCCAAACCAACTTACTAAATGAATCGTCAGAAGCTTGGCACAAAGAACGGTTAGTCAAGTATTATTTTTAAATGTTATTCTCTAAACACAACCAGTCAAATTTGTACGTTTTTTTGTATGTACTGCACTATTGCTGCTTGTATCACACGTTTTAACCTTCAGTACTGCATATTTGTAAATGTACTCCATGGTGACAAAGTAAATCAATGCGAATAACCTAGGTCAGCAAATCCCAATAGCAACAATTTTTAAGTATGACTCGTTACACACAAGAACAGTCAACCAATATGCTGAAAAGAAAATTAAGTTTACCTTTTAAACTACTAATACTACTTTTTAAATAAAATACTAAATCAAAATATACTACCTTGGACATCCACGAAAGCAAATTAATTCTAATAAAAAATTGGACTCAGGATACAAATGAATAAAAAGATTAAATTTAAAAGTGCAAATCAGTGAGTTGTTTTAACTCGTCTAACTAGATACCACAAGACCTTACTGCATTGCTTACTCCTGCAGCTGTCTTGTGGCTCTAATCTTCAGGACTTTCCACACACAATCTGACTATCACACCTTTGACCTTTTCACCGGTGTTTTCGTAGTTGGCAACCATCCTCATGACTTTGAGGATACCGATCTTCAGCTGTATAGTACACATATCTCTATAGTTAAAAAGACTTCAGTATGTGTGCACCTCCTGTAAAGCTCCATGTGTCAGCATTTTGAGTAATGTCAACAATTTTAACAAAAACTGCCTACATAAACATTCACAATGGCAATTTGCAGTCGCTGTGTACTTGCAGGCTTCTCACCACTGGGGCCCCCGTGGTGAACAGCCATTTCCGATTCCCAGCTCCCCTGCTCTTTGGCCTCCTCACGCTTCTGGACCCGTTCTTTGGCTCACTCCTCTTTTGGCCCCGACTCCATCTCTTCCAGGCTTCATACTCTTCGTCTACCCTACTCTAATCTAGGAGTGCCAAGTTAAAAAAAATTGCATCGTCCCTGTCATAAGGCCAGAAACTCAGGCATAAACCAACTCAGCTGAAGGCATAGCTGCCTTGTGCCTGGCTCATCGTGTCTTACATTCCCACTGACCCTTACGGCCACCTCTACTAACCAACTCTCCCTGGCCTTTGTATCCTCTATCCTGATGAGCAATGTCACAGAACATCCACTTGCTGTTTGTTACAATTTTGCCAGTAGTTCAAACATCAAATTTAAATAAAAATGATCTACAGTACAACCTGTAATTTGGAGCTTAAACAGCAAGGCTCAGGTGTCACACCTGGCTGTATCTTTTAACTATTAGGTATGTATTCTAAGTATATTTACATCTCAGTTCTTCCAGTCCGGTGTGGTGCCGATGCCCTTCAAGCTCAACCCCCCACCTACAAAAGTCAATTACTCTAGGTTACGTGGACGCTAAGTTTTACTTAAATGTATATTGATTTTGAAACTTGTCTCCGAAGGTTGAGTTTTATTTTAAATTTCCTGCACTTTTCAAACACTTTACAGAAACAGAATTCTCTACAAGGATACCAGATAACATAAATGCTTAGGCTTTGCTACAAGGGTGGATATAAAAGGTTACTGCACAAGATCAAAGTTCACGGGGTTGGGGGTAATATATTAGCATGGATAGAGGATTGGCTAACTAACAGAAAACAGAGAGTCTGGATAAATGGGTAATTTTCCGGTTGGCAAACAGTAACTAGTGGGGTGCCGCAGGGATCAGTGCTGGGGCCTCAACTATTTACAATCTATATTAATGACTTGGATGAAGGAACTGAGTAATGTAGCCAAGTTTGCTGATGATACAAAGATGGGTATGAAAGCAAATTGTGAGGAGGACACAAAAAATCTGCAAAGGTATATAGGCAGGCTAAGTGAGTTGGCAAAAATTTGGCAGATGGGATATACTGTGGGAAAATGTGAGGTTACCCAGTTTGGCAGAAAAAATAGAAGAGCAAATTATAATTTAAATGGAGAAAAATTGCCTGAGCAACCTGGGGGGTCCTTGTGCATGAAATACAAAAAGTGAATACTTGCTGTACCTGCATAATCAGGAAGGCAAATGTAATGTTGGCCTTTATTGCAAAAGCAGAGAAGTCCTGCTACAACTGTACATAGTATTGGTGAGGCCATGCCTGGAGTACTCTGTACAGTTTTGGTCTCCGTATTTAAGGAAGGATATACTTGCATTGAAGGCTGTTCAGAGAAGGTTCACGAGGTTGATTCTGGAGATGAGGGGGTTGATTTAAGATAGGTTGAGTAGGTTGGACCTATACTCATTGGAGTTGAGAAAAACGAGAGGAGATCTTATTGAAACATATAAGATAAATGAGGGGGTTCGACAAGGTGGATACAGAGAGGATATTTCCACTCATAGGGGGAACTAAAACTAGAGAACGTAGTCTCAGAATAAGGGGCCGCCCATTTAAAACTGAGATGAGGAGGAATTTCTTCTCTGAGGGTTGTAAATCTATGCAATTCTCTGCCCCAGAGAGCTGTAGAGGCTGGGTCTTTGAATATATTTAAGGAGGAGATAGACAGATTTTTGCACGATAGGGGAATGAAGAGTTATGGGAGCGGACAGGGAAGTGGAGCCGAGTCCATGATCAGATCAGCCATGATCTTATTGAATGGCAGAGCAGGCTCAAGGGGCCAGGTGGCCTACTCCTGCTACTATTTCTTATGTTCTTATGTTCTAATTTATGTACATAGTTCCAATATTTCTCATTACAAATTACTCATCAGTGGTCATTAAACAACAGAACAGCATAACTAACAAAAAACAGAGAGTTGGGATAAATGGTTCATTCTCTAGTTGGCAATCAGTAACTAGTGGGGTGCAGTGCTGGGACCCCAACTATTTACAATCTATATTAACGACTTGGAAGGAGGGACCGAGTGTAACATAGCTAAGTTTGTTGACGATACAAAGATGGGAGGAAAAGCAGTATGCGAGGACACAAAAAATCTGCAAAAGGACATAGACAGGCTAAGTGAGTGGGCAAAAATTTGGCAGATGGAGTATAATTTTGGAAAGTGTGAGGTCATGCACTTTGGCAGAAAAAAAAATCAAAGAGCAAGTTATTATTTAAATGGGGAAAGATTGCAAAGTGCTGCACGTACAGCAAGTGATCAAGAAGGCCAATGGAATCTTGGCCTTTATTGCAAAGGGGATGGAGTATAAAAGCAGGCAAGTCTTGCTACAACTATACAGGCTATTGGTGATGCCACACCTGGAATACTGCATCCAGTTTTAGTTTCCATATTTACGAAAGGATATACTTGCTTTGGAGTCAGTTCAGGGAAGGTTCACTAGGTTGATTCTGGAGATGAGGGGGTTGACTTATGAGGAAAGGTCGAGTAAGTTGGGCCTCTACTCATTGGAATTCAGAAGAATGAGAGGTGATCTTATCGAATCGTATAAGATTATGAGGGAACTTGACAAGGTGGATGCGGATAGGATGTTCCCACTGATGGGGGAGACTAGAACTAGAGGGCATGATCTTAGAATACGGGGCCGCCCATTTAAAACTGAGATGAGAAGAAATTTCTTCTGAGGGTTGTAAATCTGTGGAATTTGCTGCCTCGGAGAGCTGTGGAAGCTGGGTCATTGAATACATTTTAGAAAGAAAGAGACAGTTTCTTAAACGATAAGGGGATAAGCAGTTATGGGGAGCGGGCGGGGAAGTGGAGCTGAATCCATGATCAGATCAGCCATGATCTTATTGAATGGCAGAGCAGGCTCGAGGGGCCGTATGGCCTACTCCTGTTCCCATTTCTTACTTTCCTATGCAACAAAGGATGTCAAAGTGAGGTGATTTCATGTTGATGTTAATCACACTACTCAATAAAATGGAGTATTGTGCTTAACCCTCAGACAATTTCCTTCAGAGTGCATAACAAGTTGCTCTACCCAAGCTTCCCATTGCATACTTTGATCCTTTTAGGCATCTACACTGGAAGCTGTCGAGCTTCTTTTGGATGGCTTTGTTGCCACATTTCTGCTCCATATTGGAGCAGCCTGCATATTGAACTTAAAAATTCTCCATTGTTTTTTCTCCTATCACATTTGATTTCAGGTCTATGCAATGCCTGATTTTCAATCGCAATGCCAAAAAGTATATGGAACAAAATGGAGGCTTGTCTGATCCCAGTTGTTATATTGTACCGTTCACATGGTCATGCTAATGGCTTTCCGAGGTAACCAATACATGGAGAATCGACTATAGCGAATTTCTACTGACACTATCAAATGCCTTCTGAAAGTTCACAAAATTCAGTATCACTGATAACTGCCATTTTTTGCTTTGCCCAGTGGTATTACGAAAATAAAGTTCTCGTCAATGCAAGATGTGTTTTGTCAAAACAAACAGCTTTTCTCTGAGTCTGCCATTAATGGGTGCACTAATTCTGTTGAGGATAATGGTACAGAAGAGTTTTCCAGGGACAGAGAGTGATCACAAAGAAACTTGCAAAAGACTTTAAACACCACAGCGAAGCTCCTGTCAAAAATAATGGCGTACCTGTCACCAAACCAGAACATGCAAGGAGGAAGACGACGACATAGCACTTCCACGAAATCTCAACAGACCACTGGAATCAACTTTAACTCAATTGAGATGACTGAACTGGATGTCAATTATGGCAAAATTGCAATGCATAAGCTGAGATCCACCATAACTAACTTAAAGAACAAGTTACATGGAGATCAAATGTGTGTGGAATTATTCAAAGAAAGCAAAGATGAAAACTTGACGACCGACCTCTATTTCATTTGGTCTGGGAAAATGAATATCAAAGGTTTGGACAAAAGGATCATCAAGATTCCCAATAAGTGGGTGGACTTATCGTTATCCTCCAGTTTTCACCTCGCCATGCCAGAAAAGTTTTAAAATAATAATTTGATTAAAGACCATTCTTTGGTATGATGGTCATCATTCTTTAAATGTACTAATAGCCCTTTCAAAAGGGGGCTGGGGGCATGGGGAGTAGGAAGAAAGAAAATATATACTGGAGCCTTCTTTTGAAAAGAATTCATTAAATTTGTCTGCATATCTTCAGACTTCTGTAAAGTATTTAACCAGAAATGTCTATGGAATTGGAGGGAGCAGCGGCAAGAGAAACATAGAAAATAGGTGGAGGAGTAGGCCATTCTGCCCTTCGAACCTGCACCGCCATTCAATAAGATCATGGCTGATCATTCCTTCAGTACCCGTTTCCTGCTTTCTCTCCATGCCCCTTGATCCCCTTAGCCGTAAGGGCCATATCTAACTCCCTCTTGAATATATCCAATGAACTGGCATCAACAACTCTCTGCAGCAGGGAATTCCATAGGTTAACAACTCTGAGTGAAGAAGTTTCTCCTCATCTCAGTCTTAAATGGCCTAACCCTTATCCTAGGACTATGTCCCCTGATTCTGGACTTCTCCAACATCGGGAACATTCTTCCCACATTTAACCTGCCCAGTCCCGTCAGAATCTTAAACTTTTCTACGAGATCCCCTCGCATCCTTCTAAACTCCAGTGAATAAAAGCCCAGTTGATCCAGTCTCTCCTCATATGACAATCCCGCCATCCCCGGAATCAGTTTGATGAACCTTCGCTGTACTCCCTCAATAGCAAGAACGTCCTTCCTCAGATTAGGAGAGCAAAACTGTATTCCAGGTGAGGCCTCACTAAGGCCCTGTACAACTGCAGTAAGACCTCCGTGCTCCTATACTCAAATCCCCTAGCTATGAAGGCCAACATACTATTTGCCTTCTTCACCGCCTGCTGTACCTGCATGCCCACTTTCAGTGACTGACGAACCGTGACACCCAGGTCTCGTTGCACCTCCCCTTTTCCTAATCTGCTGCCATCCAGATAATATTCTGCCTTCGTGTTTTTGCCACCAAAGTGGATAACCTCACATTTATCCACATTATACTGCATCTGACATACATTTGCCCACTCACCTAACCTGTCCAAGTCACCCTGCAGCCTCTTAGCGTCTCCCTCACAGCTCACACTGCCACCCAGTTTAGTGTCATTTGCAAACTTGCAGATATTACACTCAATTCCTTCATCTAAATCGTTAATGTATATTGTAAAAAGCTGGGGTCCCAGCACTGAGGCACTCCACTAGCCACTGCCTGCCATTCTGAAAAGGACCCGTTTATCCCTACTCTCTGCCAACCAGTTCTCTATCCACGTCAGTACATTACCCCCAATACCATGCGCTTTGATTTTGCACACCAATCTCTTGTGTGGGACCTTGTCAAAAGCCTTTTGAAAGTCCAAATACACCACATCCACTGGTTCTCCCTTGTCCACTCTGCTAGTTACATCCTCAAAAAATTCCAGAAGATTCGTCAAGCATGATTTCCCTTTCGTAAATCCATGCTGACTTGGTCCGATCCTGTCACTGCTATCCAAGGAGGGAACACACTGATTTCGGGGTTCAGGTATTCAAGACTTTAAAAGATAGATGCAAAAACTGATCAAGGCAGTCTGTTTAGTGCTGGGCTTCATAACAAATAGGTATAGAAATAAAACTAAGAAATGACTACAATTGTACAGATTGTTGGGCAGATCTCATTTGGCACACCTTAGAAAGGGCATAATGGTCCTAGAAGTAATTCAGCAGTGATTTATCATAACACCTGGGAGAAAGAGACTGGTTACATTTGGATCATATTGCTGGACATTAGGAGATTAATTAAGGCATAAACTGATTAATTTGTTTAAAACAATGAAGGGAATTGACAGGTTACTTGGAGAATGGCTCTTCTTCCCTCTAGTAGGGGATACAGAGCAATGGGAGCTATTCTTATAAGTATAGTTAAGCCCATTAAAAGCATTTTCAGGAAAACCTATTCACAAAGAAATGGGACATTGTAGAATGTCTTGCTCCAGAAGGCCACAGCAAAGTGACTAGCAGTGAAAAGTTGTTTTTCAGATTGGATGGGAGTATAGTTCTTTCAAAGAGTCGGTACAGGCACGATGGGCTGAATGACTTCCATCTGTGCTGTATGATTGGATGCAAAGTTAATTGAAATGCTTAAAATAGAGAATAAATACTTACCGGTAGTTGAGAAATAGAATATTAGGAAATATTTGTAGAAAAGGCAAGGAATTGTCATTAAAGTAAAGCTGCCATGACAACAAAATTGGCAGAGCAGACTCGATGGGCTACACGGCTTTCTCCTGTTCCCATGGTCCTCACCTACTCAATGTGCCTTCAAGTCTTACTTGCGAGCTGAAGTCCACATACAATGCTGCCTCCTGTTCGTGTTACATTAACGATTTGGATGAAGGAATTGAGTGCAATATCTCAAAGTTTGCAGATGAGACTAAGCTGGGTGGCGGTGAGAGCTGTGAGGGGGACCCTAAGAGGCTGCAGGGTGACTTGGACAAGTTAGGTGAGTGGGCAAATGCATGGCAGATGTAGTATAATGTGGATAAATGTGAGGTTATCCATTTTGGGGGCAAAAACACAAAGGCAGATTATCTGAATGGCAGATTAGGAAAAGGGGAGGTGCAACGAGACCTGGGTGCCATGGTTCATCAGACATTGAAGGTTGGCATGCAGGTACAACAGGCGGTGAAGGCGGCAAATGGTATGTTGGCCTTCATAGCTAGGGGATTTGAGTATAGGAGCAGGGAGGTCTTACTGCAGTTGTACAGGGCCTTAGTGAGGCCTCACCTGGAATAGTGTGTTCAGTTTTGGTCTTCTAATCTGAGGAAGGATGTTCTTACTATTGAGGGAGTGCAGCGAAGGTTCGCCAGACTAATTCCAGGGATGGCTGTACTGTCATATGAGTTGAGACTGAATTAACTGGGCCTTTATTCACTGGAGTTTAGAAGGATGAGAGGGGATCTCAAAGAAACATATAGGATTCTGACGTGACTGGACAGGTTAGATGCAGGAAGAATGTGCCCGATGTTGGGGAAGTTCAGAACCAGGGGACATAGTCTTAGGATAAGGGGCAGGCCATTTAGGACTGAGATGCGGAGAAACTTCTTCACTCAGTTGTTAAACTGTGGAATTCCCTGCCACAGAGTTGTTGATGCCAGTTCATTGGATATATTCAAGAGGAGTTAGATATGGCCCTTCGGGCTAAGGGGATCAAGGGGTATGGAGAGAAAGCAGGAAAGTGGTACGGAGGGAATGATCAGCCATGATCTTATTGAATGGTGGTGCAGGCTCAAAGGGCCGAATGGCTTACTCCTGCACCTATTTTGTATGTTTCTATGTTTAACTATCACAGCCTCTCCTATACTCACTGGTTTATTCTTACCACGGTTAGAATATATTCAACTACAAGCAAAATCCTGTTCAGAAAGCAATTGTCAATTCTTTCCACTGAATGAAGATTACAAAGCAATGACAAGTTCCTGAAGATGAAAAAGGAGGAAATAAAGCTGCAAGCCAGTAGTGAGTGCAGACATTTTAGATACAGGAAGTTGAGGTGCAGCTGTCGCAGCTCCTGTATTCCTGCCACGAACCTGCGAGCCTGGTTTAAATGCTGGCAACTCATGCTGTTACTCTATTCAGGATTTAGCCTTCACCATAGACACAGTTCATGCAGTGCTATGGTTGCAACAGGAGCAAAGGGAGTAATTTGCTGCTGTTAAGAAAAGGAAGTGTCACATTTTGTGTAAATGTGTTGCAAGGTCATGGGTTCAAGCCCCATTCCAGAGACATTAGTACAGAATTTAGGTTGATATTTCAGTACGTGAGGGAGTGCTACACTATCGTAGATGACACCCCATCTGCCCTCTTAGGTGGATGTAAATGACCTCATTGTAATATTCGAAGAAGAGCAGGGGAGTTCTGTGTCCTGGCCAATATTTATTCCTCAACCATCACAAATAGTAGCCATTTATCTCATTTTTGTTCATGTGAGGTTGCTGTTCACTAATAGCTATCAGGTTTTCTTTACTTCAAAAGTACTTAATTAACTGAAGTGCTTTCTTGACATCAAGGATTGAAAAGAGCTATATGAATGCAAGTCCATTTAAAATATAAAATTGAGTCTTTATCTTTAAGCATGCTCGACAATTACAGTAAACCCATTAAGTTTTCTTTGAAAACAATTGGGATGGGTAAAAGGAGAATTTTTTTTTGGTTTTCATATACAGCCGATGCAAATGATAAAAATGGAATGGATCAAGTTTAAATGGAGTATAATTGTTATTTTATCCTCCACAGTATAGCCATTCTAAATAGGTTACTGCATCAATTCTGTCTACTTTCACATCCTTAGCAATCTGAACCCGGAGTCATTTTCCTTATTTAGGACCGCAAGTCATTTTGCTATCGTTTCTTAAGCTGAACCCCTTTCCTGAAACCATACTGTTGAGGTAAGCAATTCAGGCTGCTTATTCTGGTGATCAACTTTTCCAAAGAGTGCAACACATCAGAGTTGGCCCCCAGTTATAAAAATACTAACATTGAAGTGTAGGATCATCCACTACATACTAACTGCACACAAACTACTGTAGAACTTGCATACAAGGCATAAGACAAAATTACAGAAACAATCCACAAGATTATAGAACAAAGATCACAAATGTTCTACCCATTAAAGTTTTTATTTTCATATCAACTTCTATGTGTATAATCCTTAGCGTAATAAGGTGCTTCACAGATTAAGTGTATAGAAAATGAATACCAAGCCAGCTTAAGAGGGGTAGCCAGTTGTTTGGTCAGAAAGATAAGTTCTGAGGTTTTGGCTAAGAATTCTATGGATAGGACCGCAGCAGCTGAAGACCCTGTCACTGATGATGTGAAGGTGGGGAGAGAGCCATACAAGAGGGCAAAGCACTGGAATGTGTGGTTCAGGTGGAGAGAGTGAGAGAGAAAAAAAGAGGGGAGCATCCATTATGCACTAGGTGCTTTTAATTTTGTGCTCTTCAAAACAGGACAGAGCGAAGATGCAGGCTGTACCAAGGGGAGAACAAGGGAGGGAGACAGTGATAGTTATGCATTAAGCCAAACAACAATAGGGGTGTCATAACAAGCAGGGCCCGTGGCTAGGCATTAAGAATTTCTACAGTACAAGTCTAAATTACTTAGCGGAAAGATTTTTCAATGGCCAGATGGTAAAAAGTGCGATTTGAAGAGGGTTGGGAATGTTGATGATAACTGAAATGAGTAAGTAGTCAGTTAGAACCGATAGGTGCAGAGAGGCTGCGTTAGATGGTGAGATTGAAGGATTGCCAATGATATGGGTAAGGGAATTAAGGACAAGATGCGAGAGAGGATAGGATGGGGGTGAAATCAAATGGGACAAGACAGGGAAAGGAGAGTAGAGGTGAAGATTGGATTACCCAGGATAAGTCAGTGCAGAGGGGAGAGAAAGGAGGACATCTCGAGGAAGCTGGCATGGGGATGGTAGCTAAAAAGTATTTCAAATGAAATGCAAAGGATGTAATGAGGTATATAAAATGTACAACACAGAAACAGATCATTCGGCCCAACTGGTCCACATCGCTGTTTATGCTCCACATGAGCCTCCTTATGTGCTCTTCAAGGGGAATTTTAATCTGGGATGCCATCAGGAGAGAAGATAGGTCAATCAGGAAGAGGATGAGCAAGATCTGGATGTTGGAAAAGGAGAGGCATGAAAAATGGCATGGCTAGATGAGGGATGGTAAGATGCAGGAAGGGCTGAACAAGGTATCCAGCATCTTGCACCTGGAGCAGCAGCCAAGGTGTGTTCACAAATTGACATTAAACCAGATTTATGAGTATGACAGATTTTAGGTAGGGGTCTGAAACTAAGATTACAGAAGAGATAATGATATTCCAGAATTACAGATCAAAGGCCAAAGGCCAAAAGGCAGTGGTGGATAGTATGGGTTTAAAATTACAGTATCACTCTAACGGTATCCTAAACAAATTCTAAATTCACTTAGAATAAATTGCTAATGCCACCACAGTTTTCAGCGAGAAATCATAACTTTATAATATTGCTCACATAAATACACCAAACACCATCTTATGGTAATATACAATTGCCTGGAAATTGCGGTCAGGGGCTTGCCACCGAAAACTCCGTACTTTTCTGCTGTCCTGGACCTGCAAGCATACGCGGTTCGCAAGTGCCCCAGGATCATATGGGCCAGACCGACCAATCACAAAGGGGGATTCCCATTATGTTTATGGGATTCCATTTGTATACATAAGCATAATAGAAATTACCTAATAAATACAATTTCACAACACTGATATAAAAATAAATAATCGCAGGTTCAAAAATTAAAATATCCTTTAACCATTTAAAATAAAAAATTGAAAAATAAATGTAAACATTTTTAAAAGGAGAAAAATAAACTAATTTTAAATGTGAGTGAATGTTTAAATCATTTTTAAAAATGCATTTTAACATCTATTTTAACCGTTAAAAGAAGGCCTTACACCTGCTTTTAAAGGCGTAAGGGTTTGGTGGGTATTTGCTGGGCAAATAGCCAAATGTGCACCAGTGAAAGTGAATTTGTAGCAGATGGGTATGTTGTCAAGGAAAAACTTGACAGATCACAAGTTCTGGGTTTTCACGCATGCGAATTACATGCGGAAACCCGGAACTTGTGAGGCACTTCAAGGCACAAAGGCCCCGTAAAATCTAGGCCAGTGTAATATTTACCTGTAAACAACTTTTATCTGTAGCAATAGTTAAAAATATGGGTCTGCAGAATGGCACTATATAAGCCAGGCAACATATGAATCTGAGCAACCTTACATGGGATAATGCCAGGAAATTATGGCTAAGAATTTCCACTTTAAGTGCAACTTCGATCCTGGTGCAAATTATACTCAAAATGGGCCACTTTTGATAAGTTTTTTTCCCTAAAGTATGCCATAAAATATGCCATGAACCAAATTGACAGATCTACCCCCCAGGTCCCAAAAATGAGTACGCTTGTGGGTCAATTCAAAGCATCTTACTTTGCTCAGGTATCAGATTACAAAGGTTCAACTCTGTTCCAACCTCCCATAGTCAGATTTGCCACCTTGGAATCAGCTCGTGCCCAAAAAGGCCCTGCATCTCTTCCCTCTCTAACCACCCTCGCTCAGGAAATTAGCCACCAGTTAAGCATTATAAAACTGGTAAGTGTGGGTTGACAGTGGGCATCAGAGGGAGAAGCAACACTCACCAGGAAACGTGAGTGCATTGCCAGGTCAAATTACGCTCAATTTATTAGTAAATTAAGAAAACATTAAACAGCTTTTAAAACGTGCCTATTAGTGTCCTTGATCGAAAAAAAATTAAATTTAAGAGCCTCCTCAAAAGACGAGAAATGGTGCAATATGGTCCAAACATGGATACACATTCCATATTGAGCATTTAAAGTGCAGAGCTTCAGTACCAACAGCTTGTTTTTCTAGTACCCATCAAGGTATGCACTGAACTCTGCATATTGTTGTACATGTTCATGTCACTATCCTCCCTCTAATACTTTGCAAAAGCTCGAGTGTTTTGACATAACCACCTTTAAGTCACTGAATGAACACAAGCCCACTCACATCCTCCCTAGTTTTCAGTAGTGTAATAAACACCAGACTATGACTTGCATTAGAATCAGATTTACTAAAAGTAAAGTTTAAACAGTAAAAAAAAGCCAACACAAAGGATTTCACTTAATTACATAATTTCTAACACAGCTCCTCAAATACAAAAAATTTGAAAGACACTTTAACTGCCTTAGTCATATTAAACATAGACTAGAAATCAGTAATTATATACAAGGTTTAATTTGCCAACATGAAGTTTCCAATCTCCATCTTGTGTGCTCAGGAATGGTGAGAAAACAGCCAAATACTTTCCACCTGGATGGAGCTATCAATCAATCAATACCCCTAGATACCATGTGAAACCTCTTCCCATCATGCAGAATGGGATAATCAAGTCGAAGTTTCACAGGTAAACACAAAGTGCAATTGCACCTGGCTGGTTTTAACTGGACAGCTTCATAATAGGTTTATCTTTCAGTTTTTAAATGAACGACTACATGTAAAACAACCTGTTTCTTTCTCTTCACAGGTGCTGATGAGGCTGCTATGTATTTACAACATTTCCTGTTCTCAATTTTATAATCGATGCAAAACTCAAATCTATTCACACTTGCTTCTAAGCACCTTTTCCTCAATTGATTAATTTCAGAACAAAGTTAGCAATCTTCATCCGCAGGAAGCCTCGCCTCCCATTATTGAATCATGATCCTGCAAAGGATTATTAGAGCTACATTGTTGATAATAGTTAACGGTTGATTCTTCTTCCAGTGAATACATTGAAGAGGCACATATAAAGTTCCACAACAATAAATGGAACAGATTTCTGATCTCACATCAGACATCAGCACAATTCCTCAGATGCTTTCACATGTCACTAGGAATCCAACTTTTAAGGATAGAAACCAAAAATGCAGCCTGGGATAACGAAGGCAAGTGGTTCAAACAGAAATGGGCTTTCCAGCCTCAGGAAGGTAACTCAAGGTGAGCTGCAGTACATATGGCACTGATCTTTTAAAATCCTAACCGTTTCTTGTTGATAGCAATTTTTAGCTCTTTGGAAGGAACACTGTCCAGGTCTACCATCCAAACATAAACCAGATGGCAGGGCAGAGTCTACATCTGCCCCAGTTCATTAAAGCCTACTTACTTACTTTCCAACCTCCATACAGATGTGTTTTATTTAAGAAAACCAATTAAACAATTAAAGCTAACTTTTCAACAGCTCACAATCAGTTGGGTTTCAACTCAAAATTTGGAAGTACAAAACATTATTCAAACTAAAGTAGACAAATCACAGGTTTCTATCGAAGGATTATAGAGAAGATATAGCAGTGGCTCTGCCTATAACTTTTCAAAATGCTGTCCGAATGAAAATTATGCCAGAAGGCTGGAGGGTGGCAAATGTAGCGCCTCTCTAAGCAAGGAGACAGGTATAAGCCAAGACATTACTGGCCAGCTAGTTTCAAATTAGTTGTTGGTAAACTACTGGGCCCAGATTTTGTGGTGGTAATGATGGTGAATTGTCAGCGTTCGCCGTCATTACTGCTCTGAAACTGACCGGCACTTCAAGATTCAGAGGTGGCGATTGAAATAGTGGATGCATTGGTTGTCATCTTCCAAAATTTCATAGATTCTAGAGTCACGCAGATTGGAAAGTAGCAAATGTAGCCCCGCTATTTAAGGAGAGAAGAGAGAAAACAGGGGACTACAGGCCAGTTAGCCTGACATCAGTAGTAGGGAAAATGCAAGAATCCATTATTAAAGACATAGTAACAGGGAACGTAGAAAAAAATAATAGGATTGGGCAGAGTCAACACTGATTTATGAAAGGGAAATCATGTTTGACAAATCTGTTGAGTTTTTTTGAGATTGTAACTAGGAGAATAGATAAGGGGGAAACCAGTGGATGTGATGTATTTGGATTTTCAGAGGGCATTCGATAAGGTGTCACACAAGAGGTCATTAAACAAAATTAGGGCCCATGGGATTGGGGGTATTATACTAGCATGGATTGAGGATTATTTAACAGAAAGAAAACAGGTTATTTTCAGGTTGGCATACTGAAACTAGTGCGGTACCGCAAGGATCGGTGCTTGGGCACCAGCTATTCACAATCTATATCAATGCTTTGGATGAGGGGACCAAATGTAATATATCCAAGTTTGCAGATGATAGAAAGCTAGGTGGGAATGTAAGTTGTGAGGAGGATCAAAGAGACTTCAAGGAGATATAGACAGGCTAAGTGAGTGGGCAAGAACATGGTAAATGGAATATAATGAGGAGAAATGTGAAGTTATCCACTTTGGTAGAAAAAATAGAAAAACACAAGTATTTTTTAAACGGTGAGAGATTGGGGAATGTTGGTGATCAGAGGAACCTGGGTGTCCTTGTACATGAATCACTGAAAGTTAACATGCAGGTACAGCAAGCAATTAAGAAAGCAAATGGTATGTTGGCCTTTATTACAAGAGGATTTGAGTACATAAGGACATAAGAAATAGGAGCAGGAGTAGGCCATTTTGCCCCTCGGGCCTGCTCTGCCATTCAATAAGATCATGGCTGATCTGATCATGGACTCAGCTCTACTTCCCTGCCCGCTCCCCATAACCCTTGACTCCCTTATCGTTCAAAATAAGAGTATAAGAGTAAAGATATCTTACTGCAATTATACAGGGCCCTGGTGAGACCACACCTGGAGTATTATGTACAGTTTTGATCTCCTTACCCAAGGAAGGATATACTTGTCACATAGGGAGTGCAACCAAGGTTCACCAGACTGAATCCTGGGTTTTCGGGGGGTTCGGGGGGGGGGGGGGGGGGGGCGGGATTGTCCTATGAGGGGAGATTGAGTAGACTAGGCCTATTTTCTATCGAGTGTAGAAGAATGAGAGGTGATTTCATTGAAACATACAAAGTTTTAGAGCTTGACAGGGTAGATGCAAGAAGGATGTTTCCTCTGGCTGAGGAGTCTAGAACAAGGGGTCACAGTCTCAGAATAAGGAGTCAGCCATTTTGGACTGAGATGAGGAGAAATTTCTTCACTGAATGGTGGTGAATCTTTAGAATTCTTTACCCCAGGGAGCTGTAGATACTCAGTTATCGAGTATATTCAAGACCGAGAGCGATAGATTTTTGAATATTAAGGGTTCAAAGGATATGGGGATAGTGCAGGAAAGTAGAGTTGAGGTAGATGAGCCATGACGTTATTGAATGACGGAGCAGGCTCGAGGGGCTGAATGATCAGGAAGGCCAATAGAATCTTGGCCTTACTGAAAAGGAGATGGAGTATAAAAGCAGGGAAGTCATGCTACTTATACAGAGTACTGATGAGGCCACATCTAGAATACTGTGTACAGTTTTGGTTTCCATATTTAAGAAAGGATATACTTACTTTGGAGGCAGATCAGAGAAGGTTCACTGATTGATTCCGGAGATGAGGGGGCTGACTTATGAGGAAAGGTTGAGTAGGTTGGAGCTCTACTCATTGGAATTCAGAAGAATGAGGTGTGATCTTATCGAAATGTATAAGATTGAGGGGGTGCAGAGAAGATGTTTTCACCGATAGGGGAGACTAGAACTAGGAGGTATAATCGTAGAATAAGGGGCCACCCATTTAAAACTGAGATGAGGAGGAATTTCTTCTCGGAGGGTTGTAAATCTGTGGAATTCGCTGCCACAGAGAGCTGTGGAAGCTGGGTCATTGAATAAATTTAAGACAGAGCTCGACAGTTTCTTAAGCGATAAGGGGTTATGGGGAGCGGGCAGGGAAGTGCACCCAAGTCCATGATCGGATCAGCCATGATTGTATTAAATGGCGAGCAGGCTCGAGGGGCCATATGGCCTACTATATGCTCCTATTTCTTATGTTCTTCTGTCCTGCTCCTGCTCTTATTTCTTATGTCATTCGTTGCTCTGCCAGGTAGTGCTGTGCAACTCTCCAGAGCCGGAAATCAGGGGAACTGACAAAAACTTAAGCTTTACCACTGTAATATTGCTGTTAAACATCCCAGTAAAGGTTAAGCCTTGTTGGAAAAGGTATAACTGATATAAAATGATGATTTTTAAAATAGATATTTTTAAAAATTTGTTCCAATCAATGGACTCAATTTTCTCCAGTGATTTGCGCCGTTTTTTTGGCCTAAGTTAAAAAAACCAAGTTTCCCTGATCAATTTGCACCAGCGTAACTCAGTTAGTTATGATTTTTTTTTAAGGTATGTTTTTTTTCAGCCAAAGGGGGCGTAACCTGCCATCCACACCAATTCTGGCCAGCTGAGAGTTACTCCAGTTCTTCTTAGGCCAGCATAAGTAGTCTCTGGAGAAAAACCTTCTGGAGAGTTAAGGAAATAGTCACAGGTAAGTGCAGCAGCTGCCCGGACAGCAGCAGCAGATGTAGTAAGAGAGGGGAGAGAAGGTTTCGGGTATAGTTAGATGTGGGGACCAGGGAGGGAGGAGGCCATCCGGCCTGGGATAGGTGCGGGGGAGTGGGACCAGCAGGAGACCATTCGTTCTGGGATAGTTGCAGGGACTGGAACCAGGAGGCTGTTCGGTCTGGGATTGGTGCGGGGGAGCGGACCTGGAGGCAACTCGGCGAGGGCTAGGTGCGGGGGAGCGGACCGGGAGAGAGGAGGCCACTCAGCCAGGGCTAGGTGCGGGACCGAGGGGGAGGAGGCCACTTGGCCAGGGCTAGGTGCAGGACCGGGAGGGAGGAAGCCGTTCGGCCAGGGCTAGATGCGGGGGAGCAGACCGGGAGGCCCTTCAGCCTGGGATAGGAGCAGAGATCGGCATCGGGGGACTTGAATAATTTAATGGTAATAAGTTGCTGCAATGTTCTTATGCTTGTGAAGTTGCTCCCATGTATTTTAATGTGCTTGTGTAAGTTTGTAAGCTGGTTGTATGTTTCACTTTCCAGCCTCAGCACGCAGTGTATTCCTGGTTACTGTGGCAACCCGATCTTTTTGGTGCAGATCAAGGCTCCACCCCCAAAACTAACATACAGATTAGGGAGCGCCAAAATGAAGAAATCAAACGGGGAAACTTGGAACTTTTTTTTTGGCGTACTTGGACTCCAAAAAAAACAGGTAACTCTTCAAGTACACCAAAAAGAAGATTTGGGGAAAATTGAGCTCTTTATTTCACACTATACTTTTTATGAAATAAATTGAATCAGTACTTTTTATTGCCTTCTGACAAAGGGTCATCAACCTGAAACATTTACTCTGTTTCTCTCTCCACAGATGCTGCCTGCGTATTTCCAGAATTTTCTGTTTGTATTTCAGATTTCCAGTACCTGCAGTATTTGCTATTGTCTTTTTATTTCCTGGTTTGATGTCAAAGTTCTTCAATGCGATTGGCTTAGAGAGCTTGATGATATCACTGCAGCTCTCCGCTGGGGATCCCCTTTTGACAGCACGACAATCAGTTTAACGTCGAGCAAGCTCAAGTTTTCGCTAGAGAGATCGCTAAATCTGTATGGGAAGCTTTCTTTGAGGTCAGTGGCAATGGTCGTCGCTTCACTGCTGACTGCAAATTCCCAGCCCTGAAGTCTACAATACAGCACTTGGCGAAACATGGTTGATCATGGCCAGTCAACAAAGATTTCTAAAAGGCAGGTCATGCTTAACAAAACCCTTGGGAAGAACCATATAAATAAGGGAAATGCTGTGGATGTAATTTACATGATTTTCAAAAAGCATCTGATCAGGTAGTTCCGTAAACTCAACTCAAATTTTGAAAAATTTAAGGATTATAATCGAGCTTTGCTGTGTTACTTACATTATAAAAATGAAGTATCCATTGAAATAAATAATGTAAAAAAAATCAATTATGAGTAGACTGTAGACTTAACGTGAAGAAAATGGCACATGGAATTTCGTGAAATATGGCCATCAAGCTAGAAAGATGCTTGGAAGGCAGAAAGAAAAAAGTGTAGAGGAAAGTTTCTCAGACTGGAACAATGAGCTGAGTGGTATACCATCAGGGTCAGCGGTGTTGAGCTACAATTATTTCCCATACAGCTGAACTTAGCAACTGAGGGAAATTTTCTAATCGTCGCAAATTGAGGCATATGGCAAGCTGTGGTGAAAAGTATGAAAGATTACAGGAGGACATAACTTAAACAAGATCTACTAATTAGTTATAAAAACAAAACTATATGCTAATTTAAATACGTAAACACTATTAAATAAATAAATAAATTAAACAAGGTTATATAGGGATGACAGTGCATGTGGTTAGGATATCTCCTCGTGGGTGGAGAAGAATTTGGAGTGGGAGAGGGATGATCCTGTTGTTGTAGTTCATGTAGGAAACAATGACTTGGCTAGAATTAGGAATGAGGTTCTGCTGAGATAGTTTGAGGAGTGAGGATCCAAATTAAAACTCAGAACCTCAAAAAGGTAATAATCTCGGGATTGTTGACTGAGCCACAAGCAAATTGGCATAGGAACAAGCAGATCAGAGAGTTAAATGCGTGGCTCAAAGAGTGGTGTGGGAGGAAGGGATTTGATTCATGAGGCACTGGAGTACTGGGCAAAGAGGGTGCTGCTTTATTGGGATGGGCTCCACTTAAACCAGGTGGGACCAGTGTCCTGGTGAATCAAATAATTACGGCTATAGATAGGGAGGTCAGATGAAGGGAAATTTAGCAATCAAAAAGAGAAAAGTCAAGGCAATGGAGCATTGTAGCAATTTGGATAAAGATGACCAGTGAGACAGGAAGGGAGAGAGAGAGTTGAGCGGTACAAAAATGTCTCCACAGTAGAAGCCAAAAAAAACAGCAAAAATAGTAGGGAACTAAGAAGCTAATGAGAGTGAGGAACGTGAAGTAATTAAAATAATTCCAGAAAAAGTACTTGAGAAACAAATGGGTCTAAAAGCTGACAAATCCCCTGGACCCGATGGCCTACATCCTAGGGTTCGAAAAGAGCTGGCAGCAGAGATAGTGGATGCATTGGTTGTGATCTTCCAAAATTCCCTAGATTCTAGAACGGTCCCAGTGGATTGGAAGGTAGCAAATGTAACCCCGCTATTCAAGAAAGGAGGGAGAGAGAAAACACAGAACTACAGGCCAGTTAGCCTGACATCAGTCGTCTGTAAAATGCTGGAAACCATTACTAAGGAAGTGGTAACAGGGTACTTAGAAAATCATATGATTAGGTAGAGCCAACACAAAAATGCAATCACGTTTGACAAATGTATTCAAGTTTTTGGATAAAGGGGAACCAGTGGGTGTAGTATACATGTATAACGTCCCGAAACCAGAAACCTCGGGACCGAGGCCATTACGGCTTCCGGGTTTTTCCGGATTTCAGAGAAGAAATCAGACATCCCAAATCCAGAAACCCTTGGGCCGACGTCCCAAATCCGGAAACCTTGTGGACGATTTTCAGATATTTCCAGATTTCGGAGATATTCCAACGTCCCAAATCCGGAACCCCTTGAGCCGACTTTCATGAATTTCCAGATTTCAGAGCATTACATCAGACGGCCCGAATTCGGCAACCTCGAGGCCTGGTTGTGCCGGTTTGCATATTTTTGGGGATTCAGGTTTGGAAAGGTATGTACAGCTTAAAAGTCCGGTTTTCGGGAAATATTTCCAGATTCCGGACAACGACTCTTGTACAATCTGCACCATATCCGGTTTTCAGATAATTCTGGTTTTTAGAACTCCGGATTTCAGACTTTTTAAACCTGTATTTGGATCTCCAAAAGCATTCAATAAGGTGGCACATAATAGATTGCTATGCAAGATAAGTGCTCATGGGGTTATTTTAGATCTTGTATTGTGCAATGAGATAGGGTTAATTAGCAATCTCATAGTAAAGTATCCTCTGGGGAACAGTGATCATAATAAACAGATTAAAATTTAACATGGAGTTTGGGAGTAAAATACTTCAATCGGAAAAAAAAGAGTCTGAAACTTAAATAAAGCAAATTACATAGGTATGAAGGGCGAGCTAGCTAAGTACATTGGGAAAATAGATTAAAAGGTATGGCGGTAGATGAACAGTAGCAAACATTTAAAGAAATATTCCAGAATTCTTAAACGAATATACATTCCATTGAGAAATAAAAACCATAGGAAAAGTGATTAATCCGTGGCTAACTAAATAAGTTAAGGATAGTATTAGATTGAAAGAGGCTTATAATGTTGCAAAAAATAGCAGTAAGCCTGAGGATTGGGAAAGCTTTAGAAATCAGCAAAGGATGACGAAAAAAAATGGATAAAAAGGGAGAAAATAGAATGAGAACAAATTAGTAAGAAATATAAAAACAGATTATAAGAGCTCTATGTAAAAAGGAAGAGTACTAAAAGTAACCATCTGGTCCCTTAGATACTGAGACAGGTGAAATTATAATGGGGAATAAGGAAATGGCAGACTTAAAACAAATATTTTGTATCTATCTTCACAGTAGAAGACACAAAATGCATACAAGGGGCTAATGAGAGTGAGGAACTTAAAGTAATTTATTTCAGTAGAGAAAAAGTATTTGAGAAACTAATGGGACTAAAAGCCGATAAATCTCCTGGACTCGATGGCCTACATCCTTTTTGAGGATCTCACTAGCAGGGTAAATAATGGGGAACCAATGGATGTATTATATTTAGATTTCCAAATGGGATTCGATAAGGTGCCACATAAAAGGTTGTTACGCAAGATAAGGACTCATGGGGTTGGAAGTAATATATTAGCATAGGTAGAGGATTGGTTAACGGACAGAAGAGAGAGATTCGGAATAAACGGGTCCTTTTCCTGGTTGGCAGGCTGTAACTGGTGGAGTGCCGCAAGGATCAGTGCTTGGGCCTCAGCTATTTACAATCTATATTAATGACTTAGATGAAGGGACCTAATGCAATGTATCCAAATTTGCTGACGATAAAAAGCTAGGTGGGAAAGTAAGCTGTGAGGAGGACACAAAGAGCCATAGGATATAGCTAGTTAAGTAAGTGGGCAATAAGGTGGCAGATGGAGTATAATGTGAAGCAATGTCAGTTTGTTCACTTTGAACAGAAAAACTGAATATTTTTTAAAATGGTGAGTAACTATTAAATATTGGTGTTCATAGGGATTTAGGTGTCCTCGTACAGGAAACATAAAGTTAAGTGCCCTGTTAACACTTCCTATTAGGAAGGCAATTGGCATGTTGGCCTTTATTGCAAGGGGGTTGGAGTACAAGACTAAGGAAGTTTTACTACAATTGTATAGGGCTTTGGTGAGACCACACCTGGAGTACAGTGCATAATTTTGGTCTCCTTATCTGAGAAAGGACATTGCATGCCTTAGAGGCGGGTGCAACGAAGGTTCGCTAGATTGATCCCTGGGATGAGAGGGCTGTCTTATGAAGACAGATTGAGCCTATACTCTTTGGAGTTTAGAAGAATGAGAGGCAATCTCATTGAAACATACAAGATTCTGAGGGGGATTGACAGGGTAGATGCAGAGAGGTCGTTCTCTCCCCTCCGCCCCCACTGAATAGTTTTGAACTAGGGGGCATAGTTTCAGGATAAGGGGTCAGCCATTTAAGTCTGAGATGAGGAGAAATTTCTTCACACAGAGGGCTGTGAATCTTTAGAATTCTTTACCCCAAAGGGCTGTGGATGCCGAGTCATTGAGAGTATATTCAAGGCTGAGATAGATAGACCTTTGGACACCGTCCAAATTTTGACTCGAATCCGACCCATACGCCTGGAATCGTGCCTTGCAATGACCGGAAACCAGTGTGGTACAACCATGCTGGCGGCGATGAAGATTAAATGCTGTAGAAGCAAATGTGAGTGTTTGTACTTTTAATTTTTTTAAACTCAGTGTTGTGGTGGCATGGGTAATGTTTCTGTTTTTTTTAGTTCTCTTTCTCCGCCAACGCCCCCCACCCCCAAGGCCTCTCGAAGCATACATGGCCTGACAGTTTCGTTTGCGAGTTTCCCATTTTTGCACCTCAAAGTTTACAACGCCTCCCTTTGCGCTACGCCTCCTGACGCAGGTCCCAGGTGGCTAAAATTCCTTACCAAAGCGCAGACTAAACTTTCCCGCCCCACCTCCATTTTCACCCCGAAAACAGAAAAGCCTAAAATCCAGCCCATGTAGTGGTCTCAAAAGTCTAACAGTAGTGCACCTGTAGGTGGTGCTATGAGCATAATGTTACATGGCTCATTAATTACAATTAATACCATGAATTACATTAATTACAATATAATTAATTACATTAAACAACAACCTTGATTTACTTCCCGAATGGAATCTGACTGATTTCTCACCTAATTTTGATCTGTAATGCTGCTCCATTACATTTGTACTCGTGAAGTGCTTGACAACTGCATATTGGTGTTTTCATTGCTGCAATGATCTATCAGTGCACAAACAAACTTGCACAGCTCCCATTCGATTAGCCAAATGCTCCTTTTTGCCGTTCTCCTAGCAGAAAGTTTCTGTTGCACCCTTAATTTGATTTTTCAATTTTCTGGGTCAGCGCTGATCTCGACTCACTTCCTAGCCAGCGACAGCACACTCTGCAAAGTTAATTGCTGCCTCCCGCCTGCCTCGGGTCAGTTGTTGGTCACTTTCGCTTCACGTCCTATGTGCAAATGTGCCATTTGCCATTCTGGCCCACAGCCTGTTCTAGAACTGTTCAATACAGATATTAAATGTGGGGAAAACAGGTTTCCCCAATATCCACGCCATTTCTTAAGGGGTTTAATTTAGGACAGATAGATTTAGCTGCTTTCACTAGCTTCTCCACATCAGCTGGTTCCCCTCTTTACTTTCCTGCATTAAAGCACTCATGTGCACAATTAGCAAGTTTGCTGACACAGTTTTTAAATGGATTTTCCAACTTTTTACATTAAAAAACATTATCCTTAACATAGAATAGATGTAGAAGTGGCCATTCGGCCCTTTGAGCCTGCACCACCATTCGATAAGATCATGGCTGGTCATTCCCTCATTACTCCTTTCCTGCTTGCTCTCCATATCCCTTGACCCCTTTAGCCATAAGGGCCATGCCTAACTCCCTCTTGAATATATCCAATGAACTGGCATCAACAACTCTCTGTGGCAGGGAATTCCACAGGTTAACAACTCTGAGTGAAGAAGTTTCTCCTCATCTCAGTCCTAAATGGCTTACCCCTTATCCTAAGACTGTGTCCCCTGGTTCTGGTCTTCCCCAACATCGGGAACAATCTACCCACATCTAACCTGTCCCTTCCCGTCAGAATCTTGTATGTTTCAATGAGATCTCCTCTCATCCTTCTAAACTCCAATGTATAAAGGCCCAGTTGATCCAGTCTCTCCTCATGTCAGTCCGGCCATCCTGGGAATCAGTCTGGTGAACCTTCGCTGCACTCCCTCAATAGCAAGAAAGTCCTTCCTCAGATTAGGAGACCAAAATTGAACACAATATTCCAGGTGAGGCCTCACCAAGGCCCTGTACAACTGCAGTAAGACCTCCTTGTTCCTATACTCAAACCCTCTAGCTATGAAGGCCAACGTACCATTTGCCTTCTTTACCGCCTGCTGCACCTGTATGCCAACTTTCAATGACTGATGAACCATGACACACAGGTCTCGTTGTATCTCCCCTTTTCCTAATCTGCCACCATTCAAATAATATTCTGCCTTTGCGTTTTTGCCCCCAAAGTGGATAACCTCACATTTATCCACATTATACTGCATCTGCAACACCACTTTTTAAAAAAGGGAGGGAGAGAGAAAGCGGGTAATTATAGACCGGTTAGCCTGACATCAGTGGTGGGGAAAATGTTGGAGTCAAGCTCCAACAATGGCTGAGAAAGATTTGTCAACTGAATTTTCAAGTAAGAGGCATGACATGTCATGACTGGTTCAATCAGAAGGAATCCAATAATTCAATCTCAATCTTCCACGAGTGTTTAAGTCAGTTGGAAAAGCATGCCAAAATCCCTTTCAACTGAGCAAATATGTCTCTGAATTTCCTCTATAACTTTCACTATTATAAATTTGTATGTCTACATTTAGAATGGAACCTGCCTACATAAACTCATCACCCTGTAATTAACACAAGTGATCACAAGTGGCTTTGTAGTTCTGCAGATTTGCATCTCCCAGCTCCATAGCCTGTACTGCCAAGAAACTTCTACATCTATGCTTCCCAAATTGCCATAAGTTTTGGTCTTACTTGAAATATAGCTTTTAGAATACCATGATGTGAAGTCAGTATGGGTGGAGCTATGGAATACCAAAGGGCAGAAAATGTTAGTGGGAGTTGTGTACAGACCTCCAAACGGTAGTAGTGAGGTTGGGGACAGCATCAAACAAGAAATTAGGGATGTGTGCAATAAAGGTACAGCAGTTATCATGGGCGACTTTAATCTACATATTCATTGAGCTAACCAAAATGGTAGCAATGCAGTGGAGGAGTTGTTCCTGGAGGAGTGTATTAGGGATGGTTTTCTAGACCAATATGTCGAGGAACCAACTAGAGGGCTGGCCATCCTAGACTAGGTGATGTGTAATGAGAAAGGGCTAATTAGCAATCTTGTTGTGCGAGACCTCTTGGGGAAGTGTGACCATAATATGGTAGAATTCTTTATTAAGATGGAGATCGACACAGTTAATTCAGAGACGAGGGTCCTGAACTTAAGGAAAGGTAACTTTGATGGTATGAGACGTGAACTGGCTAAAATAGACTGGTGAGTGATACGTAAAGGGTTGACGGTGGATAGGCAATGGCAAACATTTAAAGATCACATGGATGAACTTCAACAATTGTACATCTTTGTCTGGAGTAAAAATAAAATGGGGAAGGTGGCTCAACCGTGGCTAACAAGGGAAATTAAGGATAGTGTTAAATCCAAGGAAGAGGCATGTAAATTGGCCAGAAAAAGCAGCAAACCTGAGGACTGGGAGAATTTTATAATACAGCAGAGGAGGACAAAGGGTTTAATTAGGAGGGGGGGAAAAAAAAAAAAGAGTATGAGAGGAAGCTTGCTGGGAACATAAAAACTGACTGCAAAAGCTTCTATAGATATGTGAAGAGAAAAAGATTAGTGAAAACAAACGTAGGTCACTTGCAGTCAGATTCAGGTGAATTTATAATGGGGGAACAAAGAAATGGCGGACCAGTTAAACAAATACTTTGGTTCTGTCTTCACGAAGGAAGACACAAATAACCTTCCGGAAATACTAGGGGACCGAGGGTCTAGTGAGAAGGTGGAACTGAAGGAAATCCTTATTAGGCGGGAAATTGTGTTAGGGAAATTGATGCGATTGAAGGCCGATAAATCCCCGGGGCCTGAAGGTTTGCATCCCAGAGTACTTAAGGAAGTAGCCCTAGAAATAGTGAATGCATTGGTGATCATTTTCCAACAGTCAATCGACTCTGGATCAGTTCCTATGGACCAAAGGGTAGCTAATCTAACAACTTTTTAAGAAAGGAGGGAGAGACAAAACAGGTAATTATAGACCAGTTAGACTGACATCGGTAGTGGGGAAAATGTTGGAATCAATTATTAAAGATGAAATGGCAGCACTTATGGAAAGCAGTGACGGGAACAGTCCAAGTCAGCATGGATTTATGAAAGGGAAATCCTGCTTGACAAATCTTCTAGACTGTTTTGATGATGTAACTGGTAGAGTGGACAAGGGAGAACCAGTGGATGTGGTGTATTTGGCTTTCAAATGGCTTTTGACAAGGTCCCACACACGAGATTGGCGTGCAAAATTAAAGCACAGGTTATTGGGGGTAGTGTACTGACGTGGAGAACTGGTTGGCAGACAGGAAGCGGAGAGTCAGGATAAACGGGGCCTTTTCAGAATGGCAGGCAGTGACTAGTGGGGTGCCGCAGGGCTCAGTGCTGGGACCCCAGCTATTTACAATATACATTAATGATTTGGATGGGGGAATTGAGTATAATATCTACAAGTTTGCAGATGACAATAAGCTAGGTGGCAGTGTGAGCTGTGAGGAGGACGCTAAAAGGCTGAAGGGTGATGGACAGGTTAGGTGAGTGGGCAAACGCGTGGCAGATTAACCTCAGATAAATGTGAGGTTATCCACTTTGGTGGCAAAAACACGAAAGCAGATTATCTGAATGACGGCAGATTAGGAAAAGGGGAGGTGCAACGAGACCTGGGAGTCATTGTACATGCAGTTGGCATGCAGGTACAGCAGGCGGTGAAGAATGCAAATGGTATGTTGGCCTTCATAGCTAGGGGATGAGAGTATAGGAGCAGGGAGGTCTTATTGCAGTTGTACAAGGCCTTAGTGAGGCCTCACCTGGAATAGTGTGTTCAGTTTTGGTCTCCTAATCTGAGGAAGGACGTTCTTGCTATTGATGGAGTGCAGCGAAGGTTCACCAGATTGATTCCCGGGATGGCAGGACTGACATATGACGAGAGACTGGATCGACTGGGCCTGTATTCACTGGAGTTTAGAAGGATGAGAGGGGATCTCATAGAAACATATAAAATTCTGACGGACTGGACAGGTTAGATGCAAGAAGAATGTTCCCGATGTTGAGGAAGTCCAGAACCAGGGGACACAGTCTAAGGATAAGGTGTAAGCCATTTAGGACTGAGATGAGGAGAAACTTCTTCACTCAGAGTTGTTAACATATGGAATTCCCTATCGCAGAGAGTTGTTGATGCCAGTTCATTGGATAGATTCAAGAGGGAGTTAGATATGGCCCTTACGGATCAAGGGTATGGAGAGAAAGCGGGAAAGGGGTACTGAGGGAATGATCAGCCATGATCTAATTGAATGGTGGTGCAGGCTCGACAGGCCGAATGGCCTACTCCTGCACCTCTTTTCTATGTTTCTATGTCCAGTTTTATTCAAAATCTTCTGATATAAAGCAAAGAAACTCACAAATGATCACACAGTAAGGGAACAGGAACCTTTACTTCAACTCAAAAACCTATGCACATTGGAAAAATCTGCCAAACTACACAAGGTCAGTGTGGTTGGAAACATCAACTTTTTCCAGAGAAAAATATCCAGTCAAAATCTAGTCTTCAAATAAAAACTATAAGGAAGCCATTGAAAACGCAAGACAATTCAATGGGTAAATTTAATTATGCTATTGTGAAATCTGTAACTTTTTGATTTATATTTTATTTTGGACTTTAGAAATTTCAGTTACTGAGATGAAATTTTTAAAAAAGGAGGGAGAGAAAATAGAGAATTATAGACCGGTCAGCCTGACATCGGTAGTGGGTAAAATGATTAAATCAATTATTAAGGATGTCATAGCAGCGCATTTGGAAAGAGGTGACATGATAGGTCCAGGTCAGCATGGATTTGTGAAAGGGAAATCATGCTTGGCAAATCTTTTGGAATTTTTTGAGGATGTTTCCAGTAGAGTGGACAAGGGAGAACCAGCTGATGTGGTGCATTTGGACATTCAGAAGGCTTTCGACAAGGTCCCACACAAGAGATTAATGTGCAAAGTTAAAGCACATGGGATTGGGGGTAGTGTGCTGACATGGATTGAGAACTGGTTGTCAGACAGGAAGCAAAGAATAGGAGTAAATGGGTACTTTTCAGAATGGCAGGCAGTGACTAGTGGGGTACCGCAAGGTTCTGTGCTGGGGCCCCAGCTGTTTACACTGTACATTAATGATTTAGACGAGGGGATTAAATGTAGTATCTCCAAATTTGCAGATGACACTAAGTTGGGTGGCAGTGTGAGCTGCGAGGAGGATGCTATGTGGCTGCAGAGTGACTTGGATAGGTTAGGTGAGTGGGCAAATGCATGGCAGATGAAGTATAATGTGGATAAATGTGAGGTTATCCACTTTGGTGGTAAAAACAGAGACACAGATTATCTGAATGGTGACAGATTAGGAAAAGGGGAGGTGCAATGAGACCTGGGTGTCATGGTACATCAGTCATTGAAGGTTGGCATGCAGGTACAGCAGGCGGTTAAGAAAGCAAATGGCATGTTGGCCTTCATAGCGAGGGGATTTGAGTACAGGGGCAGGGAGGTATTACTACAGTTGTACAGGGCCTTGGTGAGGCCACACCTTGAATATTGTGTACAGTTTTGGTCTCCTAACCTGAGGGAGGACATTCTTGCTATTGAAGGAGTGCAGCGAAGGTTCACCAGACTAATTCCCGGAATGGCGGGACTGACATATCAAGAAAGGCTGGATTAACTGGGTTTGTATTCACTCGAGTTCAGAAGAATGAGAGGGGATCTCATAAACGTTCAAAATTCTGATGGGTTTAGACAGGTTAGATGCAGGAAGAATGTTCCCAATGTTGGGAAAGTCCAGAACCAGGGGTCACAGGATAAGGGGTAAGCCATTTAGGACCGAGATGAGGAGAAACTTCTTCACCCAGAGAGTGGTGAACCTGTGGAATTCTCTACCACAGAAAATAGTTGAGGCCAATTCACTAAATATATTCGAAAAGAAGTTAGATGTAGTCCTTACTACTAGGGGGATCAAGGGTTATGGCGAGAAAGCAGGAATGGGGTACTGAAGTTCCATGTTCAGCCATGAACTCATTGAATGGCGGTGCAGGCTTGAAGGGCCGAATGGCCTACTCCTGCACCTATTTTCTATGTTTCTATGAAATGGTAGATTTTAAACAAGAGCGATCTAAAAATCGGAACATTACTATCCATATTGAGCAGTCCTAGAACAGGCTGTGAGCCAGAATGTGGACAGACGGTGCACATCATATGCAAAACTTCAATTGTATACACTAGCCGATCACGCATGGCATTGCACATGAAGTTAAGACCAAGTGTAGTCTTTAGGTTCCCATTATAAATGATGTCCGCCTTCATAATAGAAACTCCCTATGCGAACTTGTCCGCTGAGAAGGGATAGTATAATTAGTGTGACAACTTTACATATGCAGTATTTCCATACAATTTTTGTGCAACCTTTGCGTGTAGAATTACAATGGAAAAAGTTGACAGGAATTGCACACAGACGTAATAAAATATACGTTTTTAAATCTTATCAGACACAACCAAGATTTCATCATCATCATCATCATAGGCGGTCTCTCGAACGAGGATGACTTGCTTCCATGAGAGTTCACAGATGTTTCAATGAAGAACCCGATGTTCCAGTCCTGAACTCCAGTTGAGGGGGTGGAAAATGCCTGTGCGTGAATTTTTTTAACGTGTGGTGACCGTTTCACATCGGCCACCACACGGGCTTGACAGAGCTAGGCCTTTATCCACTGGCAAGGATTAACCAGGACGACTGAAGACCTGCTCAGCTGCACGGACCTACTGCGCGCACATATTGCAGTGTGGGCAGGCCCGTGCTGCTCCTGGCCTCTCGGCTCTTCTGGGCCCCGTACCCTCATTCGCCGCACCTCCGCCATGATATTCCTGGGCCCGGCGCTCCAGCTGTATTTATAGCCCCGACCTGCGGTGGTGTTCTCACACGGGGCGGCGCGGCACATGATGTTTCAGGGTCAGGCGCTTCAGCTCTATTTATAGCCCCGACCTGCGGTGGTGCTCACACAGGTCGGCGCGGCAAATGATGTTTCAGGGTCAGGCGCTCCAGCTGTATTTATAGCCCCGACCTGCGGTGGTGTTCTCACACGGGTCGGCGCGGCACATGATGTTTCAGGGTCAGGCGCTCCAGCTCTATTTATAGCCCCGACCTGCGGTGGTGCTCACACAGGTCGGCGCGGCAAATGATGTTTCAGGGTCAGGCGCTCCAGCTGTATTTATAGCCCCGACCTGCGGTGGTGTTCTCACACAGGTCGGCGCGGCACATGATGTTTCAGGGTCAGGCGCTCCAGCTCTATTTATAGCCCCGACCTGCGGTGGTGCTCACAGGTCGGCGCGGCACATGATGTTTCAGGGTCAGGCGCTCCAGCTCTATTTATAGCCCCGACCTGCGGTGGTGATCTCTGAGGTCGGGGCAGCTGTAGTAATACCCGCCCTCCTGTATGAATCGGAGGAATGGACTGTCACATTAACCTCCCTGTGAGCCTCATCTGTGTTAGGAACACAACAACTAGCGACGAGTACACGAATCCAATGCAAAGATGCAGCAAACTGTGGGCATCCTGGAGAAGTTCTCGGAGGGTGAGGACTGGGAAGCCTATGTCGAACGGTTAGACCAGTGCTTTGTAGCCAACGAGCTGGACGGAGAAGGAAGCGCTGCAAAAAGGAGAGCGGTCCTCCTCACGGTCTACGGGGCACCGACCTACAGCTTCATGAAGAATCTTCTGGCTCCGGTGAAACCCACAGATAAGTTGCATGAGAAGCTGTGTACACTGCTTAACCCGAGGGAGAGTGTGCTGATGGCGAGGTATCGGTTCGATAAGTACCAGCGACCTGAAGGTCAGGAAGTGGCGAGCTAAGTCGCCGAGCTAAGGTGACTTGCAGGACAATGTGAGTTTGATGGCTACCTGCAGCAAATGCTCAGAGACTTTTTTGTATTGGGCATTGGCCACGAGACCATCCTACGAAAACTTTTGACTGTAGAGACATCGACTCTCAGCAAGGCCATTGCAATAGCACAGGCGTTTATGTCCACCAGTGATTACACCAAACAAATCTCTCAGCACACAAGTGCTAGCAATGTTCATAAATTAACTGGAACTGTGTTTGCGAGCAGCAATGTACAGGGCAGAAACCACGAGTCTGCAACTGCCAGCAGGCCTTGGGTGACCCAGATGACTCAAGAGTCCGCAACAAAGGATGAATATGCAAGGCAATTCATACCTTGTTGGCGTTGTGGAGGCTTCCATTCAGTCTATTCATGCTGCTACAAAGGACATGATTGCAAGAGCTGTGGAACAATGGGGCACCTCCAACAAGCTTGCAGTCGAGCTGCAAGCTCTGCAAAACTTGCTAATCACCCTGTGGCAGAGGAAGATGGGTCCATGGTGGATCAAAGCAATTTGAGACTCAGAAAGGAAGCAGATGCTGAAGTACATGGGGTGCACACATTTGAGACAAAATGTCCACCTATAATGCGAAACGTAAAATTGAATGGCTTACCCGTAGCCATGGAACTGGACACTGGCGCTAGTAAAAAGATGTTTGAGATACTGTGGTGCAACAAGGCACTCAGACCAGCCCTGAGCCCCATCCACACGAAACTGAGAACGTACACCAAAGAGCTTATCACTGCCCTGGGCAGCGCCATGGTCAAGGTCACCTACGAGGGCACGGTGCACGAACGGCCACTCTGGATTGTCCCGGGTGATGGCCCCACACTGATGGAAGGAGCTGGCTGGGCAAAATCCGCTGGAACTGGGATGACATCTGAGCGCTATCACATGTCGATGAGGCCTCATGTACTCAGGTTCTTAACCAATTTCCTTCCCTTTTTGAGCCAGGCATTGGAAACTTTTCCAGGGCGAAGATGCAGATCCACTTGGTCCCAGAGGCACAACCCATTCACCACAAGGCGCGAGCGGTACCTCATGATGAGGGAGAGAGTGGAAATCAAGCTGGACAGGCTGCAATGCGAGGGCATCATCACCCCAGTGGGATTCAGCGAGTGGGCCTGCCCGATTGTTCCAGTATTCAAAAGTGATGGCACGGTCAGGATTTGCGGCGATTACAAAGTAACTATTAATTGTTTCTCGCTACAGGACCAATACCCACTACTTAAGACAGACGACCTATTTGCGACACTGGCAGGAGGCAAGACGTTCACCAAGTTCAATCTGACTTCGGCCTACATGCGCAGGAGCTGGAGGAGTCTTCGAAGGGCCTCACCTGCATCAACACGCACAAGGGACTGTTCATCTACAACAGATGTCCGTTTGGAATTCGGTCGGCTGCAGCGATCTTCCAGGGAAACATGGAGAGCCTACTCAAGTCGGTACCACGCACGGTGGTTTTTCAGGACGACATATTGGTCACAGGTCGGGACACCGTCGAGCACGTACAAAACCTGGAGGAGGTCCTCCAGCTACTGGATCGCGTAGGGCTGCGGCTGAAGAGGTCAAAATGCGTCTTCATGGCAACAGAAGGGGAGTTTTTGGGGAAAAAGATCGCAGCGGACGGCATTCGGCCCTCAGACGCCAAGACAGAGGCTATAAGGAACGCGCCCAGGCCACAGAACTTCACGGAGCTGCGGTCGTTCCTGGGACTCAACTATTTTGGTAACTTCCTACCGGGATTAAGCACCCTCTTAGAGCCTCTACATGTGTTATTGCGTAAATGTGAGAACTGGGTATGGGGGAAAAAAAAAACAAGTAATTGCTTTTAAGCCAGAAACATTTTATGCTCCAAGTTGCTTATATTGTATAACCCGTGAAAAAGACTCGTGCTAGCATGTGGTGCGTCGTCCTACGGAGTCGGGTGTGTATTACAACAAGCTAACATTGTGGGGAAGTTGCAAACTGTCGCCTATGCCTCCAGGAGCTTGTCTAAGGCCGGGAGGGCCTACAGCATAATTGAGAAAGGGGTATTAGCGTGTGTGTTCGGGGTAAAGAAAATGCATCAGTACCTGTTTGGCCTCAAATTTGAGCTGGAAACCGATCACAAGCCCCTCACATCCCTGTTCGCTGAAAACAAGGATAAATATTAATGCCTCAACCCGCATACAAAGGTGGGCACTCGTGCTGTCAGCGTATAACTATACCATCCACCACAAGCCAGGCACCGAAAACTGTACAGATGCTCTCAGTCGGCTACCATTGCCCACCACGGGGGTGGAAATGGCGTAGCCTGCAAACTTGTTGATGGTGGCGCAGCCCGCAGACTTGTTGATGATGGTCATGGAAGCGTTTGAAAATGATAAATCACCTGTCACGGTCCGCCAGATTAGGACTTGGACAAGCCAAGATCCTCCACTGTCCCTAGTAAAAAAAAATGTACTGCATGGGAGCTGGGCCGGCATCCCCGTTGAAATGAAAGCTAATCAAGCCGTTCCAGCGGCGAAAGGATGAGCTGTCCATTCAGGCAGACTGCCTGTTGCGGGGTAACCACGTAGTGCTACCCAAAAAGGGCAGGGAGACGTTCATCTCAGATCTCCATAGCACACACCCAGGTATAGTAATGATGAAAGCGATAACCAGATCCCACTTGTAGTGGCCCGGTATCGACTCGGACTTAAGAGTCCTGTGTACGGCAATGCAGCGGAGAGGCACCACTAAGTTTGTAGTCCTGGCCCTCCAAACCTTGGTCGAGGATCCATGTCGATTATGCGGGCCCGTTTCTCGGTAAAATGTTCCTGGTGGTGGTGAATGCTTTTTCAAAATGGATTGAATGTGAAATAATGTTGGGAAGTACCGCCACTGCCACCATTGAAAGCCTGAGGGCCATGTTTGCCACCCACGGCCTGCCCGACATACTGGTCAGTGACAACGAGCCATGTTTCACCAGTGCCGAATTTAAAGAATTCATGACCTGCAATGGTTCAAACATGTCACCTCGGCCCCGTTTAAACCAGCCTCCAATGGACAGGCAGAGCGGGCAGTACAAACAATCAAACAGAGCCTTAAACAAGTCACAGAAGGCTCACTCCAAACCCACCTGTCCCGAGTACTGCTCAGCTACCACACGAGACCCCACTCGCTCACAGGGGGGCCCCCGGCTGAGCTACTCATGAAAAGGACACTTAAATCCAGACTCTCGCTGGTTCACTCCAACCTGCATGATCAGGTAGAGAGCAGGCGGCCGCAACAAAATGTAAATGGTGGTCGCGCCACTGTGTCACGGGAAATTGATCTGAATGACCCTGTGTATGTGCTAAACTATGGACATAGTCCCAAGTGGATCGTGGGCACGGTGATAGCTCAAGAAGGGAGTAGGGTGTTTGCAGTCAAACTAGACAATGGACAAATTTGCAGAAAGCACCTGGACCAAACGAGGCTGCAGTTCACAGACTGCCCTGAACAACCCACAGCAACACAGACACCACTTTTTTCAAGCCCACAGCACACACCCAAAGGATCAACGACACCACCCCGGACCAGGAAATCAAATCCATCATGCCCAACAGCCCAGCAAGGCCAGGCTCACCCAACAGGCCTGCAGGGCCAACAACACGCCAACCAAGCGAGGGCACGGCCAACACACCAGAACAGACATTTGTACCGAGGCGGTCCACCAGGGAAAGAAAGGCTCCCGACCACCTCACCTTGTAAATAATTTTCACTTTGACTTTGGGAAGGGTGTGATGTTTATCTGTAAAGCATGCACTCCCATGTTTCGCCACCAGGGAGTGCATCCCCTGATGTCCCAAGGGATCCCAGCATCCCTTGGGAGCACTGTAAAAAGCTGGCCCCCAAGGCCTGTTCCTCACTCTGGAGTGTCTTAGTAAAGACTGAGGTCACTGTTACTTTAACCTCCCTGTGTGCAGTCTCATCTGTGTTAAGACACTCCAGAGTGGAGGAACAGACCTTAGGGGGCCGGCTTATATACAGTGCTCCCAAGGGATGCTGGGATCCCTTGGGACTTCAGGGGATGCACTCCCTGGTGGCGGAACATGGGAGTGCATGCTTTACAGATACACAACATGGACGATGTACAGAAGACACCTCAGGTCGCTGGAGATATATCACCAATGATGCTTCCACAAGGTCCTGCAAATCCCCTGGTAGTACGGCACACCAACATCAGTGTCCTCGTCCAGGCTAACATCCCCAGCATTGAAGGACTGACCACACTCGATCAGTTTCGCTGGGCAGGCCACATAGTTCACATGCCAGACACGAGACTCCCTAAGCAATTGCTCTATGCGGAGCTCCTTCACGGCAAACGAGCCAAAGGTGGGGAGCGGAAACGTTATAAGGACAGTCTCAAAGCCTCCCTGGTAAAGTGCGACATCACCACTGACACCTGGGAGTCCCTGGCCGAAGACCGCCCTAGGTGGAGAAAGTGCATCCGGGAAGGCGTTGAGCTCTTCGAAGCTCAACGCCACGAGCGTGAAGAGGTCAGGCGCAGGCAGTGGAAAGAGAGTGCGGCAAATCAGTCCCATCCCCCCCTTCCCCTGACGAATGTCTGTCCCACCTGTGACAGGGTCTGTGGCTCTCGCATTGAACTGTTCAGCCACCAAAGAGCTCACTTTAGGAGTGGAAGCAAGTCTTCCTCAATTCCGAGGGACTGCCTATGATGATGATGGTAGCTTGGCTCAGTTAACACTCACCTGAGTCAGAGGATTGTGGGTTCAAGTCCCACAACACAACACTTAATCTAGTCTGACACTCACTGCAGTTCTGACTAAGTGCTGCATTTCTAGTGATGCTATATTTTAGATGAGATACTATACCTAGACATTGTGCGCACCTGCTCAGGTGAATGTAAAGATCCCATGGCACTACATGAAAAAAGCAAGGTACTCTTCTGCTGTACAGTCAAACTACTATAAAAACAGATTATCTTGTCATTTATTCATTTGCTGTTTGTGGGGCCTTGTGTGTTAATTGGCTAGTTGACATTAAAAAAGTGACCGTAATTGGCAACTATTGGATTGCTTTTCAAGCGCTTTCGAACATCCTGAGGACGTGATAAAGCCGAATATAAGTGCAAGTTCTTCCTTTTCTTTCTGGGTGGAAGACTCGCACAACTGCACCACATGACTCAAAATGTAGCACTGTTGAGTTTATAAGCAACTCACCTTTTCTCGTTTCCATAAGATTTTTGTGCAACCTTAGCATGTAGAATTAGTACAGTTTGATCACCACGCTCCTTAAGATAATTTCGCATTGCTTCCCTAAATAAAGACATGAAAAAGTAAGATACAGTACATACCATAAAATTCAATGCACGACTTAAATTTTCACAGGTTTTTGTGGTCTGCAAACCCAGGAGGTATGACGTGCACAGGAATTCATTTGCCACTTCAAATACAGGTTGCAAATGAGACATATGTTCGTTTTTAAACAAAAACAGCTTTATTCTAAAAAGACTTTAAATGCCTCTGAGAAACTACAAAACAGATAATTGCTCAAGATGCCAATTTCAGAGGTCACAAAACAAACTAGTGTTGTTAAGTCTGACAGTTTGTTACCCGAATAAGTGTACTGGATACAATTAAAAAATTAATTTTGAAAAGAGTTTTTTTTCAAAAATGCCACATAAAATGACTTATTTGATAAATAAAAGTACAGTACTGTATATAAAGTAACCATGCCCATATAAAATGTATAATGACTGCTGGAAGCGATTTTACTTATTTCAGAGTACAGGTATATACCAAATACCAATGGTAGCAGTTAGCTTTCATTAATTAGTTTTATAATCTATTTCTACGGACTATACAACATTCATCATCACAAAAAATGTACATAACTGGCACATTAAGTTCATGGAGCGTAATTTTGGTCCCCAGCACCAGACCTCGACAAATAAACATCTCAAAATTATTCTTGTAGTTATTTCTTAGGTGTTTTAAATGGTAACACGTGCTCCATGTTCTGATGCAACAAGATAACGTTAATTGCACAAAGGCCCAAGATATTTTTCTTCATCGCTAAACCAAAACCACAGTGAAGTAGGAAGCACTACGTGATGAAATCTTACCTGGTAAGGCGTTTGGGTTGAGGTCGCTCCCCAAACTTCCTGCAAAGCAAATAAAAAGTACAAGATGGGCATTAAACAATTGTAAATCCTAATTTCAAAAATGGCACAATACCTTCCTCCTCGAACCCTTCCCCGCGCCTCTTCACAGCCTCTCTCTCTCCTCCCTTCTCCCCGCCATTAATACAAATATGAATTGTATTTTTTGGCATCAGAGCTCGAACATGAACCAAACTTTAAACACATTGGGCTCAATTTTCCCCAATGCCGTTTGACATACTTTAAGTTGTTTTGGGGTCCAACTCCAGCAAAAAAATTTATTCCAACTTTCCCCGTTTGAATTGTTGATTTTGGCGCCGCGTAGCCTGTCCTTTAGCTTTGGGGGTGGAGTCCAAGATCTGTGCCAAAAAGATCGGGTTACCAGGGTAACGAGGGACACAATGCACAGGCCGAGGCTAGAAAGTGACATATACAACACATTCTGGCCGGCTCTCAGCAATCTGCACAAGCACCTTGCACCAGCTTACCAGCATTAAATTATTTAAAAGTTTATGCCAAAAGTCTATCCTCTCCCCCCCCCTCCCTATGCCACTCCTAACCCTAACCCTGGCCAAAAGGCCTCCATCCTCCTGGAGCCGGTGCTGCTCCTAACCCTGACCGAAAAGCCTCCCTCCCCTCCCGGTGCCGCTGCTAACTCTGGCCGAACAGCCTCTCTTCCCCCCCATCCCTCCTGGCACCGCTGCTAACCCTAGCCGAAAGGCCTCCCTCTCCTCCCTGGGTGCCACTGCTACCCTCCCCTCACTGCTGTCTGGGCCGTGGAACTGCATCTGATGCACTGATTCTGTTACCTGCGCCAATTTTGTTAACTGCCCAGAAAGTTTTTCCAGAGTGGTCACATTCGCCGTCCTAAGAAAAATTGGAGTAAATCAGAGCTGGCCAAACTTGCTTAAATGGCCAGAATTGGCACAGGTGGCAGGTTACCACATCCAATGAGGTAAAAAAATCGTAGCCTAAAAAAATCCTACCCCAAGTGAATTACGCCAGCAGAAACTTTGGGGAAACATGGGAGATTTTAAATTTAATTTTAAAAAAGGTGCAGAAAATTGAGTAAAATTGAGCCCCTAATTTTTCAGAACTTAATTTTATGCCCCAACCTTCCTTGGTCACAAGTCTGGCACAGCCCATAGCTGCAGAGATTTCTGAGCACCATAAACATCACTCCTTATACACTACAATACTATACTAACAAGATGTATATGATACGTAAACAGTAGCAAAATGTAGTAATACTTGTCAACATTTGCCAATGCAGCTGCAATTTAATTTTATTAACCTATTCTCACCTACTGAAGTAGAGAGGCAGCCTGCAACTGCAAAGTAATTGTAGGCAAAAAGTAGGATTCGGAAACACAGGTTCAAATTTCTGAGACACAAATTAAGGACTAACGTTACGCTGCAGTTGTGCAGAACCTTGGTTAGACCCCATCTGCGTTTTGGGTACTGCATCTCAAAGGATCATACATATGGATCAGAAGGGTAAATGGAATTAAAGTACAGAGCAGCAATGATCTAATTCAATGGTAGAACAGGCTCAATGGGGCGAGTAGCCTATGGCTTACTCATGTTCCAGTGAGGTCAAGAAAGTCTTCTCCACACAAGGAATGGGCTTCCTAGCAGGGTAATGGAGGCAAAGATCTTTGAAATATTTAACAATTGAATACCATGATCTTAAGATAGGCACAGAAGAGGATGGTAATTTGGCCCATTTTAGCTCAGCCTTGGCTTAGATATCGCACTCTCGCCTCGAGTTGGGTGATTATAGGTTCAAACTGTACTTCAGAGACTTGAGCATCTGATCTGATTTGATATTTCCTGAGGGAGTGATGCACTTTTAGACGCGTCATCTTTTAGATGTGATGTTAAAACTGATGCCGCATCTGCCCTCTCGGGGGGTGGGGGGGGGGGATGTAAAAGATCCCATGGCATTATTTAAAGAGCAGCAACAACAACTTGTACTTGTATAGCGCCTTTAACATAGTAAAATATCCCAAGGCGCTTCACAGGAGTGTTATAAGACAAAAATTTGACATCGAGCCACAAAAGAAGAAATGATGACAAATGACCAAAAGCTTAGTCAAAGAGAGCAGGGGAATTTTAGCACTGTTCTGTCCAAAATTAATCCCACAACTAATATCAAAAACAATTGATCGTGTTGCTGTTTCTGGGACCATGCTGTGTGCAGATTCCCTAAATTACAAGTGACTACACTTCAAAAGCACTTTATTGGCTGTGAAGTGGTTGGAGGCGTCCTGAGGCCGTGAAAGGTGCTATGTAAATGCAGATTTATTTATTCTTTAAAAAAGTATTCAAATTTTAGTAATTTTAGTTAACCAAGAACCTACCAGATTCAGTATTGCATGTCCTGAATTAGTACAAAGATAAATGCACACGGTGCAAAATTGGCTGTTGTACAGCAATTCTTGAGGTTAAAATGGAGAAGGAAGGATAAAGAAATGTTGTGCTATATATTTCTTCTCTAAAAATATTCCTTCCTGTAGATCATTTGATTTTTCCAAACAATTTGCTGTGGTTCACTAAGGGAATGTTACGTACATTTGCATCAAGATGACTGCAGATTTTACACAAGTCAATGTTACAAAAATGATGCAGAATTGGGATCCCACAAAAGAAAAATTCACAGCCTACAGTTTCTGGTTTTAGTTCTTCATCTGCTGCTGTGAAAAGGGTATAAAGACCATGTGATTGCACTCAGGCTGCACATAATTGCAAAAAAGTACAAGATGGGCATTAAAGGATTGTATATTGCAAGCGTCGAGGAGGTGCGTGGAGAGGCCTATAAAAGGCACAGCAGGGAGTCCGGGGCCCAGCGTCGGCGGCAGTCGGGAGCAGCGTTGAGGAGGTGCGTGGAGAGGCCTATAAAAGGCGTGACTTGTGCAGCTACAGGGAGAAGGCAAAAAAAGTAGAAAGAAATCAAAAGGTGACGTCACAGCCAAGAGGGTAAGTGATTGGCTGGTGATTGGTGAGTAGTTTTTCTTTTTTCTCTTCTATATCAGTGAGTAACTTTTAACATTGTTGTTGCCAATTTAAGTGTAAGGGTTAAGTCATGGCAGGAGAGCTCGGTCGGGTGTTATGCTCCTCCTGTACCATGTGGGAACTCGGGGACGACACCAGTGTCCCTGACGACTACATGTGCGGGAAGTGTATCCACCTCAAGCTCCTGACGGTCCGCGTTGCGGAGTTGGAGCTGAGGATGGATTCACTCTGGAGCATCCACGATGCTGAGAATGACGTGAGTATCACGTGTAGCGAGTTGGTCGTACCGCAGGGAAAGGGTCCACAGCCAGATAGGGAATGGAAGACCAACAGGAAGAGCAGTGCAAGGAAGGTAGTGCAGGAGTCCCCTGTGGTCATCCCCCTGCAAAACAGATACACTGCTTTGGGTACTGTTGAGGGGGATGACTCATCAGGGGAGGGCAGCAGCAGCCAAGTTCATGGCACCATGGCTGGCTCTGCTGCACAGGAGGGCAGGAAAAAGAGTGGGAGAGCAATAGTGATTGGGGATTCAATGGTGAGGGGAATAGATAGGCGTTTCTGCGGCCGCAACCGAGACTCCACGATGGTATGTTGCCTCCCTGGTGCAAGGGTCAAGGATGTCTCGGAGCGGGTGCAGGACATTCTAAAAAGGGAGGGAGAACAGCCAGTAGTCGTGGTGCACATTGGTACCAACGACATAGGTAAAAAAAGGGATGAGGTCCTACGAAACGAATTTAAGGAGCTAGAACCTCATCCCTTAAAAAGTAGGACCTCAAAAGTAGTAATCTCGGGATTGCTACCAGTGCCACGTGATAGTCAGAGTAGGAATCGCAGGATAGCGCAGATGAATACGTGGCTTGAGCAGTGGTGCAACAGGGAGGGATTCAAATTCCTGGGGCATTGGAACCGGTTCTGGGGGAGGTGGGACCAGTACAAACCGGACGGTCTGCACCTGGGCAGGACCGGAACCAATGTCCTAGGGGGAGTGTTTGCTAGTGCTGTTGGGGAGGATTTAAACTGATATGGCAGGGGGATGGGAACCAATGCAGGGAGACAGAGGGAAACAAAAAGGAGGCAAAAGCAAAAGACAGAAAGGAGATGAGGAAAAGTGGAGGGCAGAGAAACCCAAGGCAAAGAACAAAAAGGGCCACTGTACAGCAAAATTCTAAAAGGACAAAGGGTGTTAAAAGAACAAGCCTGAAGGCTTTGTGTCTTAATGCAAGGAGTATCCGCAATAAAGTGGATGAATTAACTGTGCAAATAGATGTTAACAAATATGATGTGATTGGGATTACGGAGACGTGGCTCCAGGATGATCAGGGCTGGGAACTCAACATTCAGGGGTATTCAACATTCAGGAAAGATAGAATAAAAGGAAGAGGAGGTGGGGTAGCATTGCTGGTTAAGGAGCAAATTAAGGCAATAGTTCGGAAGGACATTAGCTTGGATGATGTGGAATCTATATGGGTAGAGCTGCAGAATACCAAAGGACAAAAAACGTTAGTGGGAGTTGTGTACAGACCTCCAAACAGTAGTAGTGATGTTGGGGAGGGCATCAAACATGAAATTAGGGGTGCGTGCAATAAAGGTGCAGCAGTTATAATGGGTGGCTTTAATATGCACATAGATTGGGTTAACCAAACTGGAAGCAATACGGTAGAGGAGGATTTCCTGGAGTGCATAAGGGATGGTTTTTTAGACCAAGATGTCGATGAACCAACTAGGGGGGAGGCCATCTTAGACTGGGTGTTGTGTAATGAGAGAGGATTAATTAGCAATCTCGTTGTGCGAGGCCCCTTGGGGAAGAGTGACCATAATATGGTGGAATTCTGCATTAGGATGGAGAATGAAATAGTTAATTCAGAGACCATGGTCCAGAACTTAAAGAAGGGTAACTTTGAAGGTATGAGGCGTGAATTGGCTAGGATAGATTGGCGAATGATACTGAAGGGGTTAACTGTGGATGGGCAATGGCAGACATTTAGAGACCGCATGGATGAACTACAACAATTGTACATTCCTGTCTGTCGTAAAAATAAAAAAGGGAAGGTGGCTCAACCGTGGCTATCAAGGGAAATCAGGGATAGCATTAAAGCCAAGGAAGTGGCATACAAATTGGCCAGAAATAGCAGCGAACCCGGGGATTGGGAGAAATTTAGAACTCAGCAGAGGAGGACAAAGGGTTTGATTAGGGCAGGGAAAATGGAGTACGAGAAGAAACTTGCAGGGAACATTAAGACGGATTGCAAAAGTTTCTATAGATATGTAAAGAGAAAAAGGTTAGTAAAGACAAACGTAGGTCCCCTGCAGTCAGAATCAGGGGCAGTCATAACGGGGAACAAAGAAATGGCGGACCAATTGAACAAGTACTTTGGTTCGGTATTCACTGAGGAGGACACAAACAACCTTCCGGATATAAAAGGGGTCGGAGGGTCTAGTAAGAAGGAGGAACTGAGGGAAATCCTTATTAGTCGGGAAATTGTGTTGGGGAAATTGATGGGATTGAAGGCCGATAAATCCCCAGGGCCTGATGGACTGCATCCCAGAGTACTTAAGGAGGTGGCCTTGGAAATAGTGGATGCATTGACAGTCATTTTCCAACATTCCATTGACTCTGGATCAGTTCCTATGGAGTGGAGGGTAGCCAATGTAACCCCACTTTTTAAAAAAGGAGGGAGAGAGAAAACAGGGAATTACAGACCGGTCAGCCTGACATCGGTAGTGGGTAAAATGATGGAATCAATTATTAAGGATGTCATAGCAGTGCATTTGGAAAGAGGTGACATGATAGGTCCAAGTCAGCATGGATTTGTGAAAGGGAAATCATGCTTGACAAATCTTCTGGAATTTTTTGAGGATGTTTCCAGTAGAGTGGACAAGGGAGAACCAGTTGATGTGGTATATTTGGACTTTCAGAAGGCTTTCGACAAGGTCCCACACAAGAGATTAATGTGCAAAGTTAAAGCACATGGGATTGGGGGTAGTGTGCTGACATGGATTGAGAACTGGTTGTCAGACAGGAAGCAAAGAGTAGGAGTAAATGGGGACTTTTCAGAATGGCAGGCAGTGACTAGTGGGGTACCGCAAGGTTCTGTGCTGGGGCCCCAGCTGTTTACACTGTACATTAATGATTTAGACGAGGGGATTAAATGTAGTATCTCCAAATTTGCGGATGACACTAAGTTGGGTGGCAGTGTGAGCTGCAAGGAGGATTCTATGAGGCTGCAGAGCGACTTGGATAGGTTAGGTGAGTGGGCAAATGCATGGCAGATGAAGTATAATGTGGATAAATGTGAGGTTATCCACTTTGGTGGTAAAAACAGAGAGACAGACTATTATCTGAATGGTGACAGATTAGGAAAAGGGGAGGTGCAAAGAGACCTGGGTGTCATGGTACATCAGTCATTGAAGGTTGGCATGCAGGTACAGCAGGCGGTTAAGAAAGCAAATGGCATGTTGGCCTTCATAGCGAGGGGATTTGAGTACAAGGGCAGGGAGGTGTTGCTACAATTGTACAGGGCCTTGGTGAGGCCACACCTGGAGTATTGTGTACAGTTTTGGTCTCCTAACCTGAGGAAGGACATTCTTGCTATTGAGGGAGTGCAGCGAAGGTTCACCAGACTGATTCCCGGGATGGCGGGACTGACCTATCAAGAAAGACTGGATCAACTGGGCTTGTATTCACTGGAGTTCAGAAGAATGAGAGGGGACCTCATAGAAACGTTTAAAATTCTGACGGGGTTAGACAGGTTAGATGCAGGAAGAATGTTCCCAATGTTGGGGAAGTCCAGAACCAGGGGACACAGTCTAAGGATAAGGGGGAAGCCATTTAGGACCGAGATGAGGAGGAATTTCTTCACCCAGAGAGTGGTGAACCTGTGGAATTCTCTACCACAGAAAGTTGTTGAGGCCAATTCACTAAATATATTCAAAAAGGAGTTAGATGAAGTCCTTACTACTAGGGGAATCAAGGGGTATGGTGAGAAAGCAGGAAGGGGGTACTGAAGTTGCATGTTCAGCCATGAACTCATTGAATGGTGGTGCAGGCTAGAAGGGCCGAATGGCCTACTCCTGCACCTATTTTCTATGTTTCTATGAGCAGTGTATGATGTCCAATTCAACTGCAACTTGTACTCTATTCCTCCATTAGCGTTTGAAAAACTGCAAATTTACCAAAGTAAAGCAGTTTATTTAGAACAAAAGTTAGATTATCTCTGCACAAGAAAACCAAGCGCAGAGATTTTAAAATTAGATACAATGCCAAGAACTTTCATTTACGCAGCATCTTTAATATAAAAAAATGTCCCATGGCACTTCACTAACAATGAATCCAAACATCCAAAATGGAAAGGAGAGATTAAACGGGTGACCGAACGCTTGGCTGAAGAAATAGGTTCTGCTGAGGTTTTTAAAGACAGAGAGGTAGAGAGTGAGATGTTTAGGAGGAAAATTCTAGAGCCTAGAAACTAAGTGATTGAAGACAATGATAGGAGTGGCATGTAGATTAAGTGGGAGCCAAGAATAGATTCTGGAAGGATTCCAGAAATTATGGTAAGAGTGCAAGAAGAGAAGCCATTGTTAGAGATGCTTTGGCTACGTTTGAATAGGTCGGAGTGAAACCATACAAGGGCAGGTCCATAGAGTTAGAGTTAGACAATGGAGGAAGCATGGGGAGTGCATTACATAATCGACCATGTCACAAACTGCGGAGATCAAACAGGACAAGGACGGATAATGCAGCATGGTCACAAAGGATGTCATGTGTGACTTTTGGTAGGACAATTTTGTGCTGAGGAGAAAACTGATCAGAGTCAAAAGAGTGTTACAAGAGGGATAAGCATGGCCCTGGGTTAAAATAACCTTGGAGATGGGTTAGAAATTGGCACGGATAAAGGGTCAAAGGTAGGTTGTCTACAATCTGGAAGCTGATAATCAGTAAATACTAACATTATACAATTCAACTACATATCGAAATAGCAAATAAAGACAAAGCAAGAAAAGCACGGTAACCTATATTGAGTTCCGATGTTGGAGTTTGCAGCTTATGGAAATGGCAAACATTAACAGCAGCACACTGGAGTTTCTGGGGGAGTTCCAGTCATAAGCAAGCACACGGGGATCAACATATGAAATGGGCTTCAGAGTAGTGTAGTGTAGTGGAGATTAACATCTGGAATAATGCAAAAAAACAACAGAATGCTATTATGGGGCAGGTGGGGGGTGGTGTGAAAAAGACGAGAGAAGGGAGACTGCAGGATATTTCAGGAAGGAATGGCCTTCCTCCCTTGTAGTTTAATTGTACAAAAACATGGTATTTACTGATTATCTGCTTCTAGATTATCGAGACCACCCCTTGGCCCTTCGTTCTTTCCGATTGCCAACCCATCCTTGAACACATTGCCTCCCGGCACCATGCCTATCCGTCTTGCAACTCCCTTTTTGTGTCTCTCCTGCCTGCTTTCTACACTTCAGTATTGATCTTGTCAGCTACATTTTAGCTATTTTCATCTCTACACGTAGCAGGCTAATTTCTCATATCTATATAAATTAGCACTTTATTTTTACCAATTAAAAATTTATGATTCTGCAATTCAGGCATCAACAATGGTTTTCAGATTTTTCTGTGTGGCGCTCCCCTGTAAGTATCATACCTCTGGGATTCCCATGCTTACTCCTGAAGAGGTCAGTGCTGAATGATACTTGCCCCTGAAATGAGCTTCTGACCATATATCCGAGGCATAACTAAGACTGCCTATTTCCATCGCCAATATATCAAAATTCCATCTCAGTACATCACCCGTCTCCAGCCCCACCTCAGCTCATCTGCTGCTGAAACCCTCATCCATATGTCTGTGTTACCTCTAGACTTGACTGCTCCAACGCACTCGTGGCCGACCTCCCACCTTCTACCCTACGTAAACTTGTCATCCAAAACTCTGCTGGCCATATCCTAACTTGCACCAAAACCCATTCACTCATCAGTCCAAATCCTGTCTCACCCCCACACCACACCTGTATCTGTGCTCCTCTAATCCTGCCCTCTTGAGATCCCTGAATTTAACCGCTGAGCCATTGGTGGCCATGCCTTCAGCTGCCTAAACCCTAAGCTCTGGAATTCCCTCACTTAACCTCTCTTTTCTCCTTTAAGACACTTTTTAAAACCTACCTTCTTGACCAAGATTTTTGGCCATCTGCCCTAATTTCGCAGTATATGACTCGGTGTCATATTTTTGTCTTATAACACTCCTGTGAAGCACCTTGGGACGTTTTATGAAATTAAAGGTGCTATATAAATACAAATTGTTGTTGTAACAGCTTAAATGATGGAATAGAAAGTCATATATTCAAATTTGAATATGGCACAAAGATAGGTGGCACTGTAGATGGAAGTATAACATTACAAAGAGATAGACAGATTAAGTGAATGGGCAAAACTGTGTCAAATGGAATTCAATGGAGGCAAATGTGAGGTCATCCACTCTGTACATAAAAAGGATAGAACAGGTATTTTCTAAATAGTGAAAGGTTAAAAACAATGGAGGTCCAAAGAGATTTGGGGGTCCAGGTACATAGATCAGTAAAATAATCAAAAAGGCTAATGGAATGCTGACCTTTATATCTAGAGGACTGGAATACAAGGGGTTAGAAACTACGCTGCAGTTGTAGAAAGTCCTGGTTAGACCACACCTGGAGTACTTTGCCCCTTCTCAATCCAAAAGAACCATGTCTAAGCTTGAAATTGGCATCAACCAAGACTGCCAAATCAATAATTGGGACGGATTCCCCTTGTATTTTCCAGTCACTATCTAAAAAAGTGGATGAAAATAATCACACAGCACTATTTGAAGAGCAGCAGGAGAGTTCCCCCAGTGCCCTGGTCAATATTTATTCCAGAGCCAACATCACTAAAAATAATTATCAGGTCATTTATTCCATTGCAGTTTGTGGGACCTTGCTGTGCACAAAATTAGCTGCCACATTTCCTACATTATGACAGTGACTACATTTCAAAATTATTCTTAATTGGCTGCAAAGCACTTTAGAAACATAGAAACATAGAAAGTAGGTGCAGGAGTAGGCCATTCGGCCCTTCGAGCCTGTACCACCATTCAATATCATGGCTGATCATGCAACTTCAGTACCCCATTCCTGCTTTCTCTCCATACTCCTTGATCCCTTTAGCCTTAAGGACCACATCTAACTCCCTTTTGAATATATCCAATGAACTGGCCTCAACAACTTTCTGAGGTAGAGAATTCCACAGGTTCACAATTCTGAGTGAAGAAGTTTCTCCTCAACTCGGTCCTAAACGGCTTACCCTTTATCCTTAGATTGTGACCCCTGGTTCTGGACTTCCCCAACATCAGGAACATTCTTCCTGCATTCCAATCACGTCAGAATTTTATCTGTTTCTATGAGATCCCTCTCATTCTTCTAAATTCCAGTGAATATAAGCCTAGTCGATCGTCTTTCTTCATGTCAGTCCTGCCATCCCGGGAATCAGTCTGGTGAACCTTCGCTGCACTCCCTCAATAGCAAGAATGTCCTTCCTCAGATTAGGAGACCAAAACTGAACACACTATTCAAGGTGTGGCCTCACCAAGGCCCCATACAACTGCAGTAAGACCTCCTTGCTCCTATATTCAAATCCTCTCGCTATGAAGGCCAACATGCCATTTGTCTTCTTCACCGCCTGCTGCACCTGCATGCCAATTTTCAATGACTGATGTACCATGACACCGAGGTCTCATTGCACCTCCCCTTTTCCTAATCTGTCACCATTCAGATAATATTCTGCCTTCCTGTTTTTGCCACCAAAGTGGATAATCTCACATTGATCTACATTATACTGCATCTGCCATGCATTTGCCCACTCACCTAACCTGTCCAAGTCACCCTGCAGCCTCTTAGCATCCTCCTCACAGCTCACACTGCCACCCAGCTTAGTGTCTTCGGATGCAAGGTTGTAAATGGCGATATATAAATGCAAGTCTTTCTTTAAGAGGGCCATGCAAAGTCATATCAAAATTGGGGGAATCCAACACCATATCCCACTCGTTAACTAATTGTTTAAGATAGCAAGCGGATCACATTAGTTCCCTTGGCAAACCTGCCAGCAACACGATCTGCAAAATGTCTGCCGCAGACACCCCAAGGTCATCCACCAGATCAGTGTACACAATGCTATACAGGATAGGCAACAGTGAATAGCCTTGCCTCAACTCTCTTTCCAGAGTGATACTCTGGCAGCCTCTCATTGATTCATATGCAGATCTTGAAGCTGGAGTGCAGATCCCAGATAAAATCCAAGTTTTTTCTGTGTACTCCCATGGCTTCCAGCTTCTTAAGTGAAAGCCTTACAAAAACAACAATGTGAGTTTCCCACAATCCTTACAAAATTCTGCAGTCTCATAAGGCCACTGCATTCCCAAACCCCAACATACGCAGTTTTAATAGCTCATTTTCTGATTTGAAAATATCAGTATAAAGACCACTATATGATGCACATCACAAAAATTATAGGGATTCATACCAAAAGATAGAGATGTACCTTCAAACAGAAAACTATCATTTGGGAGGTGGTTAAAGTGGAAACGCATTGTGACATACTGTTCAAGTACCTGTACTGCCAGAAACTCATCTAGCCTGACATTATTTCCAACTTAGACTATACTACAGCACCTGCCATGTTATTACCCACTCCTAAAAGAAAGGGAGGAATGGAGACACACACCCAAAGGGCATCGTAACAATAACTGGAGCTAAGCCTCAATTCAGTAAGCCAAAGCCAAAATGATCAGAGTATGTAGACAATTAGATTTAAGAAAATTAATATTTTATTATTTTCATTTCCAATCACAAGTATGAAAATTTAAATTCCCCCATAAATAGAAGTACTTAGGCGGTTAGAACTAGCCTTCTAGGAATGTACTCGAGGATTAGATACAAAATAAATATGGCACATTTGAGAACTGCAACATTAACAAAACTTAGGGCTCAATTTTGCCAAGCCCATTTGCTAGCATATTGCCAGAGTTACGCCTGTTTTTCTAGGCCAGAAATATTTTGCTAAAGTTTCCCCGATGTATAATTCGAATTTGGCGCGGCGCTGCGCAGCGTGTCCAGTCGCCTCAGGAAGTGGAGCCTGCTGTCTGCGCCGAAAAAAAACGATGTCACACCTTCTGCACAGGCGTGACCAAAAAAAAGTGATGTTTTTGACGTTATTTCAATGGACACGCATGCGCAGTACAGCTCCGGGTTGGCAATCAGCCATTTTTAAAGAGCCAGTTGTGTGTGGGAGAAGGAGTGCTATGCGAGAGCATTGGAAAAATCAGATCTGCAACATATAAGATGCAACGCGGTGCAAGGACCAAGAATTTCTTACAGGACAAAATGGAGGCACTAGTTACTGTGATTGAGGCCAAATACAGGAGCTGGACACCAGCAGAGGTCACATAAAAGTTCCACCCAAAGGAAAGAAGAAATGTTGGAACCAAGCTGCAGAAGATTACTGCAATAATTCTTATGTTCTTATGTTCACCAGAAATGGGAATGTCGTCGGTGACCATGAGGGAGGGAATGTCACAGGTAGGTGATGCGCTGTCAGTGAACATCGGGGAGTGAATGTCAGAGATGGTGCAAACACTATCACTGAACAGGAGGGAGGGAATGTCATAGGTAGTTGAGGCAGATCTGCTCAATATGGGGGAGGGAATGTTGCAAGTCGTTGACACTGTCAGGGCGCATGAGGGACGGCATGTTGGGAGTTAGCTGCTGCAATAAGGTAACACGCCCAGACCCCACGTCTATTGACAGAATCAACTGCCACTCCCACTCCAATCCCCACACCAGCTTCTGAAGAGCCTCAAGCCAGGCCCTCCACATTGCCCCCTACCTTTCCCACCCCAACCGGTGTGCACTACCAGAGATCTTAAAAAGAATAAGCTTGGTACCAACCCAGAAACACTGTGCCACCGCCTGCAGGTAGGGGTGGTGGAGTCACCAAGAACAAGTGCGGCGGGCGGTCTTACAATAAGGTGGAGGAGAGATGAATGCAGCCTTTCTTTGCTGCTGCTATTATCAGTTACTGTTGTAACTGTTCTCAAATTAAAAGATTTTTGTAATTTATGTAAATTTACAAGTTTAAAAGTTAGTAAGTAATCTTAAAGTTAAGTGATCTTAACTGAAAACTTTAAAGTTTGATACAAGAATAATTTTATTCAAGTTAAGTACAAACTGTTTGTTGAACTTTTGAATAAAATATATTTTACATTAAATCTGAATTATTTTCATTATTTGTTCCGTTCTTTGTTCTCTTTCTCTCCCCACCCCCCACCAAGGTCTGTATGGGTGGACCCACACCGACCAACTCATTGCAGTCGTGACTTCTCCTCTCCTCCCCCAACCACTGCAGGCTTGGGCCGAGTGCAGCTGTCTTCAGATTGTCACCTCCCTCCCTACGCTCAGTGCAGTAGCTTTCCAATCGCCACCACCAACCCAGACTCAGTGCAGCACCCTTCCGATCGCCACCTCCCTCTCTGGGCTCAGTGCAGTAGCCTTCCGATCGCCACCTCTTCTCCCCACCCCCCCGGCTCGTTTTTCAGCCGAGCCCGTGTCAGAGTGCGGGTCCGATTCTGACGGCTGACGCTACGACCCTCCAGCCCTGTTTGAAGATGTTCGGTGGTGGTGTGAGCAAAAATAAAATGAAAATTTCAGAAATCCAAGAAACTGCCATGTACTCTGTTGAAAGGTTAAAAAAACTTTATTATGGATATTTCAAGTGTTAGAGACTCCCTCCAAAAACTATGAAAAACAATGGCATCTTTCAGCGCCGATTTTTCAATGAATTCTGTTAACTAACCAGAAGGTTTTTTGGGAATGGCCAGATACGCCGACCAAGGATAAAAAATTTGGGGGTAAATTGCGAAAAATGCTGAAAACTGGCGCAGACATGACATCAGAAAAAACCTAACCTAGAAAAATCGTAACTAAAGCAGTTACACCGGCACAGATTCCAGGGAGAAACTTTGAATTAAATAATTACGCCAGAAAAAATGGCGCGTGCACGTGCTAATAAAACAGAGCAAATGACCCAGAAAAATGGAGCCTGTGTGGGGGAATAAAGTGGCAAGACATTGTCCTAGGAGGATGGATAGAACAGAGCAGAAAGATGTCATCTAGGCTACTCAGACACTTCCCAGTGGCTGCTTAGCGTGATGTCAGATATATTGATGCAGGTCTGCTTGCCATCCTAACAAAGTATAGACAAAACTAATGAAGAAATTACTATGCTCCCTACTTTCCTCCCTCCCTCCCTCGCACCCGCCCCCCCCCCGCCCACTTAATCAAATGGCAAAACAATTAGGGGTTATGACCAACAAAGATTCCTTTAGAACAATTCTTGATTCAAACAGTTTATCTTGCGATTCATGTCTCGCTAACTAAATTTATCAATTCTCTGTTGCATTTCAGCAAGAGATTTTACAAATTTAATAATTTATTTGTAAAATAGGCATTGAACATTTCTCAATCTTTGTTTGAATAATCAATACAAAGATTACAAAGTGGTACCAAGATTCACAAATTATCTAGCTGGTTTAGATAATTCTGATGCAACCATACAATCTAGGACAAACCATGTATTTCAGCATTCAAATAAGGAGAATAGCTCCCTTGGTATTGCTCACAGATTGTTCAGGACATGGAATACATTTCTGTTGTTTACTGTGGTCCAGCAGCAATCTAAACATGACAGCAGTTCACCCATTACTGTAATGCAGTAAAATTAAAGCAATATCAGAATAGACACAAGGTCAAAATAATGGTTTGGAATTTACACTTGCCGCCATTCGACTTTGAAACTGACCACTGCTTCAGGATTTGGTGCATGTGGAAAGTTGCAATCTGTCACTGACAGCTCCGACTCTGGCTGCGCTGTGCCCCGTCACCCCCACCTCACCTCCACCATCACAGAGCCGGCAATCAGTGAAATCTCAAATCAGCGAAACTGGCGAAAACTTTAGCACTTCTACAGTAAGTTAAATTCCCCACTAAAAGTTAGATCCAAAGGAATGTAACTGGGAGTTTAACAGCATTATCACTGCTAAACAAATGTTAAGGGCCAGGAAAACTAATTTTAATTTTGTGCAGTGTGAAATTTGTCTATTTTAATAAAAATTATGAAGAAACTTTTCACAATAAAATTAGTTTCCCATTTTTATTTCAGGTTTGCCTTTTCCCCCATGTGATAGCTCCAATCTTTGTTTTTGCTCTAACATTTTTAAAAAGTTAGAATTTTAAGAGCTTACTCACTTTCTTGTTCACTGTCTGAGAATTCTGCATTTTGATTAGCAGCTTAAACAGCCTGTTGAGGCCACAGCAGTTCACACAAGGGGATCCCTACAACACATCGTAATTTGAATTGAAGGTCAGGAAAGCTAAAGTTCTCGACACAGGGATCGCAAAATTCTTGTGCAAAGCGTACTTCAGGGCCAGAGGAGCATGCCTTCGCTTCACCGCTGACCACAAAAATCAGCCTAAATAACATTACACAGATTACCGATACTGAAATATTAAAGGCTTCACAGATACATTCTACTCAATTAAAAAATTACTTAATTCAAATTATTGGATAATTTAAATTTTAGTGCAAAAATTACTGGATCAGGAATAGAGAGTGGCATCGTTGTATTTACCTACCACTTTACAAAGATTGCTTAAGGAATAACTATTATTCTTCCTCGTCAAAATATTTTATTGTCTTTACATTACGTACAATATGACATTTATTTTATCTCACGCAGTGGATTTGCTTAAGCTGTCATTGTAGGTGTAGCAGTGAACTGAGGAGGTTTCCCCATCATTCAGTCTCGAATGACCTGGAGCTTAAAAACACTGCCGAGTCGACCAAACAAATTCCAGTCACAAACTCAGTATCAAAGAGTCTCAAACAATCCGTTCCAGCCTGGTGCAGTCTTAACTCCACAAGACAAAAAACAATCCTCACCCAAAACTTCTTGAGTTCAGAATTTTGGTTTCATGATTTAAACTGTAATCAACACAAGAAAATGTAAACGTTTTATTTTTGTTTAGTTTAGAAAAGACGTTGCTCATGACATGACCAGGGCAGTCTCAATGCTGCAGGAAGGGCAAAACTTAGGTTGAAATGATTCGAAGGAGGGATGCCTTTTATATTGTGGGGCAGATTTGGAGATCTGTGGCACATAAGATAGATCTATTTACGTGCAGTTGCTCAAAAGTCATGATCATAACTTCACTTGTCTGTTCGCTGACCTTTTCTGATGTTACGAAAAATATGAAGCCACATAACAATATAACCTCGGTGCATTTACAAAGCACCTGCTTTCTGTAACTACCAGATCATAAGATTGCATGTACAGTTGTTTCAAAGATGCTATTTCTGACGTATGCAGTTGGTTACCTGCCTTACTCAATGGCTAGGGATAGTCCATAAAGGCCAGTGAGTGCAAAACCTTTTCCTGGCCTATACAGACAGGCTAAGCTGATTCTGTTTATGTCCCAGTCAAGGCAGCACTGCCTCCAAAAGCCTACATGGAAACCATTTATTTTGATTAGTGTACCACTTTTGGAGGGAACAATGTTATCTTGTTTACATTGTTGTCGATAGCAGAATTGCCACTGGTAGAAAAAAAAGTCAGCCTTGAAGCTGAGGCACAAAATAAACACACCCACTATCCTTCAAATTTCCTTTTTAAGTATGCTATGTTTATCTGATCACTTGAAATGTACAAAATGTCTACTCCACAATGCCAAGTACCTACACACATGATCCAAGTTCTCCACATGCATTTGAATAAAATTCTACCTTGTATTGAGAGATTACATTCACATTCCCCACTCTCCTCTGCTCATTAGAAAAAGGTGTAGTGCCAGAGGACTGGCGGATAACTAACATAATACCTATATTTAAGAAGGGAGATCGAACATATCCAGGGAGTATAAACCATCAGCTTAACATCGTTGGTAGGAAAATTAATGGTTCCTTACTAAAGGAGAAAATAGAACATCTAGAAGCCAAAAATCTAATGTTAGACTAGTTTTTTTGTAGTCACACCACACTGATGCAAAAACTATTGTGCATAGCTGAAGCATAACTACCCACTATGAGGTGTGTGTGTCCAGTGGTGACTTGCCAATTTCCTCTCCATGCAGAAGATCCTTACCTTCATTCTTTTCCTATCGCTCACTTCCCCCATCAACTCTGATGAGATCATGATCTAACCACATGAACTACTGGAAGGATGAAACTGGGTTTCACCACATATCATCATCAATACACTGAACCACAATACAAAACGTCTGAGGAAGTCAGTACATACAAGTTTAGTTTGAGGCCGACACGAAACACTGGCCAGAAGCGACATACTGTTGGTCTTAGAAACTCACAGCAGTGGAGAGAGAGAAACCAGGAACAGTAGATGCTAAATATGTTTGAATACCAAGGTTTTCTTTTTAAATTTTAAACTGGCTGTACTGGAGATTTAAAAAAAGGTACATAGAAACATCGGACAGTATAGAAGTCTTGGCTCAGGGGAAGCACTCTTGCCTGAGTCAGAAGTTTGTGGGTTTAAGTCCAACTCCTAAAACATAGGGCCCAAGTTTCGGCCTCAGTTGCTCCTGATTTTTTGGAGCAACTGGTGTAGAACGGAGTATCTTAGAAATTCCAATTCTCGGCATTTAGTTTGCTCCAGTTCTAGTCAGTTAGAACAGTTTCACTTTGGAGCAGAATTTTTTTTTTCAAAAGGGGGCGTGTCCGGCCACTTACGCCTGTTTTCAAAGTTTCGGCAGTGAAAACTTACTCCAAACTAACTTAGAATGGAGTAAGTGAAGATTTTTGTACGCTGGAAAAAACCTTGTCTACACTTTAGAAAATCAGGCGTAGGTTAAAAATCAGGCGTAGGGAATGGGGGGGGGGGGGAGGGGGGTTTAAAAGGGAAGTTTACAAACATTAAACATTTCAGTTTTACAAATAAAGAGCCCCCACCCCACAGTGTGTCGCCATCTCTCTGTCTGACAGCGAGAGGATGAGGATGAGGATGAGGATGAGGATGAGGATGAGGATGAGGATGAGGATGAGGATGAGGATGAGGATGAGGATGAGGATGAGGATGAGGATGAGGAGGGAGAAGGGGAAGGGGAAGGGAGGGAGAGGGAGGTCAGGTTGGGTGGGGGGGGGAGCGCGGGTCGGGTCCAGTCCGAGGGGTCCGGTCCGGGGGCGGGAGTTGGGTCGGGGTGGGGGTAGTCGAGTCGAGTCGGGTCGGGAGGAAGCAGGAGCTGGGCGTGGGAGGCAGCCTTATGCACGCAGCCCCAGTGAGGCCATTGGGCCAGGGCTAGGGGCTGCGTGCTTCGGGCCCCTCCCACACAGTTTTGGGCGCCTGGAGCTACTGCACTTGCGTGCCCACTGTAGCGCGCATGTGCAGAGGTCCCGGCACTGTTTTCAGCGCAGGGACCTGGCTCCGCCCCCTACAACTCGTACTGCGCCGCACCCGACTCCAGAGGACCAGCAGGGAGCCGGAGAATACGCAAGTTTTTTTTAGGTGCACTTTGTGGCGCGAAAAACAGGCGTCCAGGTCGGGGCTGCGCCGTTCTAGGCGCGGCCCGAAACTTGGGCCCATAATCTCAGCTGGACTGCTGCCCTGTCAGAGGATGAGAAGTTAAACTCTGGTCCGAGTCTGCCTTCTCAGGTGAACGTACAAAATCACATGGTACTATTTAGAAAAGCAGGAGTTCTCCCAGTGTCCTGGTCAGCTTTGTCTCGACTAACATTTATCACTCAAACAAATTCACTAAAAAAAGATGATCTGGTCATTTATTTCGTTGTTGTTTATGGGAGCTTGTTGTATGCAAACTGACTGCTGTGTTTCCTACAGCAGTGACTTCACTTCAAAAGTACTTAATTGGCTGTAAAGCATTTTGGGACGTTGAAGCCGTGAAAGCACTATATGAATGCAAGTCTATTTTTCCTTTTTCCTTCCTTTTATCATTTTGTTGGACCAAAATAGTATTACCAATCCATATTCATTGCAGATTGGTAGGACTTAAAAAAACATACCATATATACTTCAATATAAAACAAGCTCCCTGATAAAATCTATGAAATCACATTAACTGCTCTACTTGCTGCTAATACACAATCCATAAGCAGGAAAAAGGAGCACTGGAGAATCTGGGACCACTCAGGAGCAGCAATCCAGAGTATGTTCCACTCGTTATATATCATTCATTATAATGGTATTGTGCGCAAGTTCTACTTTCACCCCCATTGACCAAAATGTCTAGTCTTGTATGGAAGTACAGTACAAATAAGAACTCTGCAGACCAAATTTGATGATATAACCTTGAAACTGCTTCGAGGTGTCTAGGCATTTTTTTTTTATAAAAGAGAACTGTTTATATTCAGAATTAAAATTTTATAAAAATTACTGTACATCATTCCTATATTGTAAACTAAAAGAATACAGTCCCAGCAATACTGTGCCTTTTGTAAACAGTACAGTTTGCATCAGAGCCGCAATCTTTTTCATTTCAGACAGGTTTTATAAGCGGGACCCTTGAGCCAAATTCAGCTTAGTGAGATTACTACAATTCCAAACACCAGTACATATGATCGCGCGTTGCATTTTTTTTTTTTTTTAAAACACAGCCATCCATGGAAGCTAAAAATCAGATGTCAATCCTAATCCCTAACTCTTTAAAAAAAAACCTGCAAATTATTCTGTATAGCTGGTTAAATGATATTTTAGGAGCGGTCTACAAAACAGACATGCCCAACTATATGGTCACTACCCAAAAAAAGTTTTAACCATGAAACATATACAAGAGCACACCAATACAATCATATCGAGAGTAGCAAATAGAATGAAATGAGCTCACTATTCACACTATAAATGAGTTTTTCTTCCAAAATTACTTGCTCAGATACCATAGGTATCAATTCAAATAGATCAAAGTCTATGAAGTCAAACTAAATTTCACAAGAACCACCCCTGCCCTGCAAATGAACTTGTACTTGTATAGCACCTTTAACATGGTAAAACTTCCCAAGGCACTTCACGGGAGTGTTATAAAACAAAATTTGATACCAAGCCACAAGAGGATATTAGGGCAGATGACCAAAAGCTTGATCAGAGGTAGGTTTTGAGGAGGAAAGAGAGGTAGCAATGCAAAGAGGTTTAGGGAGGGAATTCCAGAGCTTCGGGCCTTGGTAGCTGAAGGCACAGCCACCAATGATGGAGCGATTAAAATTAGGATGCTCAAGAGGGCAGAATTAGAGGAGCGCAGATATCTTGAAGGGTTGTGGGGCTGGAGGAGATTACAGAGTTAGGGAGGGGCAAGGCCATGGAAGAATTTGAAAATCGAGGCTTAACCAGGAGCCATGTAGGTCAGCGAGCACAGAGGTGAATGGGACTTGGTGCGAGTTAGGACATTGGGCAGCAAAGTTTTGAATGATCTCAAGTTGAGGGTAGAACATGGAAGGCTGGCCAAGAGTGTGTTGGAATAGTGAAGTATAGAGGTAACAAAGGCATGGATGAGGGATTCAGCAGCAGGTGAGTTGAGGCAGGCGGAGTCAGGCGACATTCGAGGTGGAAATAGGCGGTGTTGATGATGGTGGGGATTTCTGGTCGGAGGCTCATCTCGGGGTCAAATATGACGCCAATATTGCAAATAGTCTGGTTCAACCTCACATTTGCCAAGGAGAGGGATGGAATTGGTGGCTAGGGAACAAAGTTTGTGGCAGGGACCCAAGACAATGGCTTCGGCCTTCCCAATATTTAGTTGGAGGAATGTTCTGCTCATCCAGAACTGGATGTCAGACAAGCAGTCTGACAATTTAGAGACAGTGAGGGGTCTTGAGAGGTGGAGGCGAGGTAGAGCTGGGTGTCATCAGCATACACGTGGAAACTTATGCTGTGTTTTCTGATGTCGTCGTCGAGGGGCAGCATGCAGATGATAACTGGAGTGGGCCAAGGATCAATCCGTGGGGAAGACACCAGAGGTAACAATGCAGGGGCAGGAAGAGAAGCCATTGCAGGTGATTCTCTGGCTACGATTAGATAGACAAGAATGGAACCAGGCGAGTGTAGTCCCATCCAGCTGGATGACAGTAGAGATGGACGGAGTAGTCAACCGTGTCAAAGGCTACAGACAGGTCGAGAAGGATAATTGTATGTTTGTATTTTTGCCATCAGAAACCATTTAATTTCTAAAAAGGAGTTTACAAAACATCCTGAAAGTTTACAAAGAAAGCACTGACATTAAGGTGTGCTGGTAAGAACCTTGATCAAAAAGGGTAAACCAAAGCCGAACAGAAGCACACATGCACCTCATGTTTAAAAAGATGAGAAGCCACATTAAGCAGATCTAACTTGACATTATCCACATACTGTCCTGAAGAATGGTAAAGTTGAAGCTCTTTCAAATCAAGCATTTATCTCAAAACAATCCCAAGCCTAAATACCAACTTAGAAATTACATTTCAAATAAAACAAGTTATGTTACAAAGTATAATCGATTCAAAAAAATGAGTGCAAAAATATTCAGCAAAATTCTTAGTTACTAACACTTATCTATTGCTTCATTCATTATTCACTTGAATGAACATCCAGTACAGCTCGAGAAAAAAAAATACAATTTTGTTTTCCTGACAGATTTTATAAAATTACACTTCATAAGAAATTTCTAACAGCCTGGAACCAGAACATTAGAAACAATCGATCCCTAGTCTGGACTAGCTGAAAGTGTAAACACGTAACGTAATTATTTAAAATTATTATATTGTGGTAAATAAGTAGCAAATCTGCTACTGCGTGTGTCATAGGCCTCTGCCCAGTTTTTTAGTTGCAAACTGTGGTCTGCAGTGAGACCGAGTGCTGTTCCGTCTTGATCTCCAGCAAATAAAGGCTGTTGAATGCAGAGTTATCTCAGCTTCCATAAACCAAAGAGAAAGGCCTTATTAAATAAGTTAATTTTAATAGAACTAGTGGTCCTATAGACATTTCCTCTTTCTCTGGATAAGTGTCTGATTTCAACTTGGCAAATATTCACAGTAGCATGATTGAAGTCAAGAGATCAATGCGGTGCAGGTGCAGAGCAACATCCCACTTGTACTATTTCCAACATGGCCATTGAGCAAAACATTGATTGGGAATCTGGCCTTCAACGTATTAATACCCCTACCTTTAAAAACTGCACAGAAAGCATGTTACAAGAATAAAAATGACATAACATATAATAATCTGAATCTACCACCTCTGGGAAGTCCACAAGTTCATTAATCCCCAGGCTTTTCAGGCCAAAACCTTATACGGAAGTTCTTTTTTTTTTAAAGTCACCTTTACAGTATTGACCTCATGGCCACAATTTAAGGCTCACATAAGAAAATGAAAAAAAAATGTTTTTAAATTGTTCTTGGGATGTGGACCCCTCTAGCAAAGATCAAGCAAACTGCTCTGACCAAGATGATATGACGTTTCTTGAGTATTGTTGCAGCTGTACCCACCCAGGTGAGTAATGAGTATTCCATCACACTCCTGACTTCTACCTTTATAGTGAGGCTTTGAGGGGGTTAGGAGGCAAGCCATTTGTCACAGAATACCCAGCCTTTTTCCTGCAGTTGAATGCTGCCTTGATATTGATGGCAGCTGCTACGACCTTCTTCTCTTGTAGACTACTCTTCTGAGCACGTCTGTCAAAACCCAAACTAAGTATCGGTGACCTCCAGAATATCTCATGGCAAGAAAAAAAAAACAGCAAATAACTCGGTTTCTATTTTAAAATTTTTATATGATTGTATAAAACATCAAATTATAATTAGCATAATTCCTGTGGTGTTACGGATAATATTGAAATGTACCATGGCTGTAATATTTAGTTACTAATTAGCACTATGCCTTCAATACCACTGCTCTAAATTGGCATATATATATATATATATATATATATATATAGTTATTTGTAAACTACTGAAGTCAATTAGCAAGCAAACTACTTGTAAGTTTCAGCCTCCAGGACAATGACTCTTTGTTTCTCTCCCTAAAGATATTGTTTTGTATAAATAATAGGATGATATCTGGTGTGCCGCATGCATACGATTTGAGATACTTTTACTCAAAATGGTACAATAATGCAGACTTCCTGTCCCTCTGGCATCATTCTTTTTGCAAAATAAACCAAATCACTTCCTTCAAAAAACTCAGTTGCCATTTTCCTTTCAAATTCAAAAACCTACAACTCAGAATATCACAAAATAGAAACACATTTCACTTCTGCTGAGGGATTATGAACAGCTAGGGGTCAAATTAAAAAGCAGAACCAGAAAGGTAATAATTTCTGGATTACTACCTGAGCCACGAGCAAATTTTCATGGGGTAAATAAGATCAGAGAGTTAAACACATGGCTCAAAACTGGCGTGGGAGAGATGGGTTTTGGCTCGTGGGACACCGGCACCAGTCCGTGGGGACGGGCTCCACTGAGACCGTGCTGGAACAAGGGTTCTGGCGAATCGAATAACTAGGGCTGCAGAGAGGGCTTTAAACTAATTAGTGGGGGGGGGGGGGGGGGGGGGGGGGGGGGAGGGGGGGTTCAGGTAAGCGAAAAGTTAAAGTTAAAAAGTTAAAAAATAAGGAGAAGGCAATAGAGCAGGGTAGCACTGGGGGAAACGAAAACCAAAGCGTGACAGGAAGGGACAGAATGTATAAACATAAAAGTGTATCAGAAAGAAGGGTCAAAGCAGGAAAAAATGGTAAAGAAACAAATTTAAAATCTCTTTTTGAATGCACGCAGCATTCGTAACAAAATAGATGAGCTGACGGCACAAATAGATACAAATGGGTATGATCCGATAGCCATTACAGAGACGTGGTTGCAAGGTGACCACGGCTGGGAACTAAATATTCAGGGGTATTTAACAATTCGGAAAGACAGACAAAAAGGAAAAGGAGGTGGGGTAGCTCTGTTAATAAAGGATGAGATCCGCGCGTTAGTGAGAAATGATATTGGCTCAGAAGATCAAGATGTTGAATCAGTTTGGGTGGAGGAGGAATAATGAGAAAAATTCGCTGGTGGGCATAGTCTATAGGCCCCCCCAACAGTAGCTACACTGTTGGACGGAGTATAAATCAAGAAATAATGGAGGCTTGTAAAAAAGGAGTCAATAATTGTGGGCGATTTTAACCTTCATATATTGATTGGACAAAGCAAATTGGCCAGGGTAGCCTTGAGGAAGAGTTCATAGAGTGTATCCGGGATAGTTTCTTTGAACAGTACGTTGCAGAACCCACCAGGAAGCAGGCTATCTTAGATTTGGTACTGTGTAATGAGACAGGATTAGGCACGATATAATGAAAGAGGATTAATAAACAATCTCCTAGTAAAGGATCCTCTAGGAATGAGTGACCATAGCATGGTTGAATTTCAAATTCAGTTGGAGGGGGAGAAAGTTGGATCTCAAACCAATGTCTTAAACTTAAAGGAAATAAAGGCAGGATTGGCTAAAGTGCGCTGGGAAAAAAGATTGAGGTGTGGGACCGTTGATGAGCAGTGGCAGACATTTAAGGAGCTATTTCATAACTCTCAACTAGAATTATATTTCAATGAGAAGGAAAGACTAAGAAGGGATAACCATCGTGGCTAACTAAGGAAATAAGGGATGGTATCAAATTGAAAACAAGGGATTACAATGTGGCCAAGACTAGTGGGAAGCCAGAGGATTTGGAAACTTTTAAAAGCCAGCAAAGAACGACTAAAAAATTAATAGAGGGAAGATAGATTATGAAAGCAAACTAGCATGAAATATAAAAAGATAGTAAGAGTTTCTACAGGTACATAAAAAGGAAGAGAGTGGCTAAAGTAAATGTTGGTCCCTTAGAGGATGAAAATGGGGAATTAATAATGGGGAACAGGGAAATGGCAGAGACTGTGAACAAATATTTTGTATCAGTCTTCATGGTAGAAGACACTAAAAACATTCCAATCATGGATAATCAAGGGGCTAAACAGAGGGAGGAACTATCATCATGAAAGTAGTAGTACTCAGCAAAATAATGGGATTAAAAGACAGACAGGTCCCCTGGATCTGATGGCTTGCATCCTAGGGTCTTAAAAGAAGTGGCTGCAGAGATTGTGGATGCATTGGTTGTAATCTACCAAAATTCCCTGGATTCTGAAGAGGTCCCAGCGGATTGGAAAACCGGAAATGTAACGCCCCTATTTTAAAAAAGGAGGCAGACAGAAAGCAGGAAACTACAGACCAGTTAGCCTAACATCTATCGTTGGGAAAATGCTGGAGTCCATTATTAAGGAAGCAGTTGCAGGACATTTGGAAAAGCATAATTCACCCAAGCAGAGTCAGCATGGTTTTATGAAAGGGAAATCATGTTTGACAAATTTGCTGGAGTTTTTTTTGAGGATGTAACGGGCAGGGTGGATAAGGGGGAAGCCAGTGGATTTGGAATATTTGGATTTCCAGAATGCATTCGATAAGGTGCCACATAAAAGGTTACTGCACAAGATAAAAGTTCACAGGGTTGTGGGTAATATATTAGCATGGATAGAGGATTGGCTACCTAACAGAAAACAGAGAATCGGGATAAATTGGCAAACGGTAACTAGTGGGGTGCCGCAGGGATCGATGTTGGGGCCTCAACTATTTACAATCTATATTAATGACTTGGATGAAGGGACCAAGTGTAATGTTGTCAAGTTTGCTGATGATACAAAGATGGGTGGGAAAGCAAGTTGTGAGGAGGATGCAACAAATCTGCAAAGGGATATAGACAGGCTAAGTAAGTGGGTAAAATTGACAGATGGAGTATAATGTGGGAAAATGAGGTTATCCACTTTGGCAGAAAAAATAGAAAAGCAAATTATAATTTAAATGGAGAAAAATTGCAAAGTGCTGCAGTACAGAAGGACCTGGGGGTCCTTGTGCATGAAACACACAAAGTTAGTATGCAGGTACAGCAAGTAATCAGGAAGACAAAGGGCCTTTATTGAAAGGAGGATGGCGTATAAAAGCATAGAAGTCCTGCTACAACTGTACAGGGTATTGGTAAGGCCACACCTAGAGTACTGCATACAGTTTTGGTTTCCATATTTAAGGAAAGATAAACTTGCATTGGAAACTGTTCAGAGAAGGTTCACGAGGTTGATTCCGGAGATGAGGGGGTTGACTTATGAAGATAGGTTGAGCCTATACTCATTGGAGTTCAGAAGAATGAGAGGAAATCTTATCGAAACATAAGATAATGAGGGAGCTCGACAAGGTGGATGCAGAGAGGACATTTCCAGTCATAGGGGAAACTAAAACTAGGGGACATAGTCTCAGAATAAGGGGCTGCCCATTTAAAACTGAGATGAGGAGAAATTTCTTCTCTGTGTAGAGCTGTGGAGGCTGGGTCATTGAATATATTTAAGGCAGAGATAGACAATAAGGGTACAAAGGGTTATGGGGAGCGGGCAGGGAAGTGGAGCAGAATCCATGACCAGATCAGCCATGATCTTATTAAATGGCAGTGCAGGCTCGAGGGGCCAAATGGCCTACTCCTGCTCCTATTTCTTATGTTCTTATATTCTTATACGTGATTATTTTGACTTCCTTTGACTGCAATCTACTGATGTGAAGTATTTTTTACACTATAAACTCAAATCATTCAATAATTTGAATTAAGCATTAATAATACAAGGCGGGAACCTAGCACATTAAAAAAAAAAATCAAATTTAGATCATTTGAACTTGCTTAATTTGAATTCAGAGTAGACTGTACCTTCATTAAGAATTTTCATTAGCAACTTCAGTCTTTGAAAAGCCTGGCAGTTTAGTTTCATTGTCCACAGACAGGATACTCACTTCCCCCAACACATACTTAGGTACTTTTAATTTTCTTCATTGATTTCTGTTTTCATTTTTGTAAAATTTAATTAATTCTTTCATGGTTTCCTATCTGACCACAAATCCCACTATAGAGCCCAGCTTGAATAATCATACCCGGGTCTATACTACCCGAGACCAACTCCTACCTCCGACTCTGATGTCACTTACCTCACCATACAACACTAGTGCTGGAAATCATTCCCACAATCAAAGACCTGAAGAATCTAAATACTCACCCACAAAACCAAGAAACCCACACTGAGTTCAATGCCTAAGTTTCTGGTTTACTCAATATAAAACAGATATCTACCCTGTAACCTTTATACCAGACAAGTCTACCAAATAATCTACCAACATTGAATGTGTAAAACAGTTAGATATAATAACGCAATTTACAAGGATGTCTAATTTTCCTTTTCCCACAAGTACAACCATTCCAGCAATTATCCTCTGTGAAGGAACACATTGTGTCTTCTGTTTATACAACAGTAGTTTCCATTTCATAACAGTTCCATATTAAAAAAAAATATACCCACCAACTTAGTGAGATGGAAGATCCACTAGCAATATATTAAAAGCTGCATGTCAACATTCATATGTCACACTTTGTTACAAATGCAAAATAAGTAGTGGCCTTAAAGGGACAGGTTCAGTAAAAGGCCTAAAATATTAACTAAGTTTCTTTCTCCACAGATACTGCCTGACCTGCTAAGTATTTCCAACATTTTCTGTTTTTATTATTGTCACTCTTGTACCTGTCTCAGATGTTTTCATGTTGTTGTTTCTCTCTCTCATTTTATTCTCTTCTCTCCCCTTAACCCTTTTTGCTTCTTCCTTTGTCATCTTTTGGTACTCATTGTCTTTCTTTTCTTTTGGGAGGTGGTGGGTAGTGTGGCTGAGAAAGGAACCACCAAGGGCTACAGATTGTATTTGGGATGGGCCTTGTATGAAAATGTAGCTGTCAACTGCTCCTTTGCCAACCCTTCCCCCAATCACTCCTGCTTCCCTTCACTCCCATTGTCACCCACCCACTATCTCATTTTCCATTATAAATAGGAATTTATTGTAGAAAATGTTAACAGGCAGTGTGCAGATACAAGATTCTTAAAGTTATAAATAGATGTCCACCCCTTAATTGACATCCTTTAACAGTTCCAAAACTCAAGTTTCTCCCTCCCAGCTCAGTAGTGTCTCACAGCTCCTCCATTGTCTGGAGTCTTAAATCATCTCCAACGCTTATATGTACCCCTTCTGCCTCAGGGGACACAGCACTCAAGGGGTGGTATCATCCATTATACAGTGTAGCATGGCTTCTTTCAATTCAGTCTACTGTTTTGTCCATATAATTCAGTATTTTAATTTGTTTTCCTGCTCTGCAATAGTTGATTCATCATTATAGGCAGTCCCTCGGAATCGAGGAAGATTTGCTTCCACTCTTAAAATGAGTCCTTCGGTGGCTGAACAGTAATACGAGAACCAGAATCTCTGTCACAGGCGGGACAGATAGTCGTTGAGGGAAGGGGTGGGTGGGGCTGGCTTGCCACGCGTTCCTTCCGCTGCCTGCGCTTGACCTCTTCACGCTCTTTGCGTTGAGAATCGAAGCTCAATACCTTCCTGGATGCACTTTCTCCACCTCGGGCGATCTTCGGCCAGCGTCTCCCAGGTGTCAGTGGTGATGTCGCACTTTACCAGGGAGGCTTTGAGGGTGTCCTTGTAACTTTTCCGCTGCCCACCTTTGGCTTGTTTACCATGAAGGAGCTCCGCATAAATCTTAAGGAGTCTCGTATCTGGCGTGCGAACAATGTGGCCTGCCCAGCGAAGCTGAGCGATTGTGGACAGTGCTTCAATACTGGGGATGTGAGCTTGGACGAGGACACTGATGGTGCGCCTGTCCTCCGAGGAGTTTTGCAGGATCTTGCGGAGACATCGTTGGTGATATATCTCCAGCGACTTGAAGTGCCTTCTATACATCGTCCATGCCTCAGATCCATGCAGGAGGGCGGGTATTACTACAGCCCTGTAGACTGAGCTTGGTAATAGATTTGACGGCCTGGTCTTCAAACACACTTTTCCTCACAACGGCCGAAGGCTGCACTGGAGGCGATGTTGAATCTCCGCATCAACATAGAAAATAGGTGCAGTAGGCGGCCATTCGGCCCTTCAAGACTGCACCACCATTCAATATCATGGCTGATCATTCACCTCAGTATCCCTTGCCTGCTTTCTCTCCATACCCCTTGCTCTCTTTAGCTGTAAGGCCATATGTAACTCCCTCTTGAATATATCCAATGAACCGGTATCAACAATTCTCTGCGGTAGGGAATTCCACAGGTTAACAACTCTCTCAATGAAGAAGTTTCTCCTCATCTCAGTCCTAAATGGCTTACCCCTTATCCTTGGACTGTGTTCTCTGGTTCTGGACTTCCCCAACATCAGGAACATTCTTCCTGCATCTAACCTGTCCAGTTCGGTCAGAATTTTATATGTTTCTATGAGATCCCCTCTCATCCTTCTAAACTCGTGAATACAGGCCCAGTCGATCCAGTCTCTCCTCATATGTCAGTCCTGCCATCCCAGGAATCAGTCTGGTGAACCTTCGCTGCACTCCCTCAATAGCAAGAATGTCCTGCCTCAGATTAGGAGACAAAAACTAAACACAATATTCCAGGTGAGGCCTCACCAAGGCCTTGCACAACTGCAGTAAGACCTCCCTGCTCCTATACTCAAATCCCCTAGCTATGAAGGCCAACATACCATTTGCCTTCTTCACCGCCTGCTGTACCTGCATGCCAACTTTCAATGACTGATGTACCATGACACCCAGGTCTCGTAGCACCTCCTTTTCCTAATCTGCCGACATTCAGATAATATTCTGCCTTCGTGTTTTTGCCACCAAAGTGGATAACCTCTCATTTATCCACATGAAACTGTATCTTCCATGCATTTGCCCACTCACCGAACCTGTCCAAGTCACCCTGCAGCCTCTTAGCATCCTCCTCACAGCTCACACCACCACCCAGCTTAGTGTCATCTACAAACTTGGAGATATTACACTCAATTCCTTCATCTAAATCATTAATGTATATTGTAAATAGCTGGGGTTCCAGCACTGAGCCTTGCAGCACCCCACTAGTCACTGCCTGCAATTCTGAAAAGGACCCGTTTATCAAGACTCTGCTTCCTGTCTGCCAACCAGTTCTCTATCCACGTAAGTACACTCCCCTCCAATAATTTTGAACACCAATCTCTTGTGTGGGACCCTGTCAAAAGCCTTTTGAAAGTCCAAATACACCACATCCACTGGTTCTTCCTTGTCCACTCTACTAGTTACATCCTCAAAAAATTCCAGAAGATTTGTCAAGCATGATTGCCCTTTCATAAATCCATGCTGACTTGGACCGATCCTGTCACTGCTTTCCAAATGTGCTGCTATTTCATCTTTAATAATTGATTCCAACATTTTCCCCACTACTGATGTCAGGCTAACTGGTCAATAATTACCCGTTTTCTCTCTCCCTCCTTTTTTAAATAGTGGTGTTACATTAGCTACCCTCCAGTCCATAGGAACTGATCCAGTCGATAGACTGTTGGAAAATGATCACCAATGCATCCAATATTTCTAGGGCCACTTCCTTAAGTACTCTGGGATGCAGACTATCAGGCCCCGGGGATTTATCGGCCTTCAATCCCATCAATTTCCCTAACACAATTTCCTGCTTTATAAGGATATCCTTCAGTTCCTCCTTCTCACTAGACCCTCAGTCCCCTAGTATTATTTGTGTCTTCCTTCGTGAAAACAGAACCAAAGTATTTGTTTAACTGGTCCGCCATTTGTTTGTTCCCTATTATAAATTCGCCTGAATCTGACTGCAAGGGTCCTACGTTTGTTTTCACTAATCTTTTTCTCTTCACATATCTATAGAAGCTTTTGCAGTCAGTTTTTATGCTCCGAGCAAGCTTCCTCTCATACTCTATTTTTCCCCTCCTATTTAAATCCTTTGTCCTCCTCTGCTGTATTACAAAATTCTCCCAGTCCTCAGGTTTGCTGCTTTTTCTGGCCAATTTATATGCGTCTTCCTTGTATTTAACACTATCCTTAATTTCCCTCGTTAGCCACGATTGAGCCACCTTCCCCATTTTATTTTTACTCCAGACAGGGATGTACAATTGTTGAAGTTCATCCATGTGATCTTTAAATGTTTGCCATTGCTTATCCACCGTCAACCCTTTAAGTATCACTCGCCAGTCTATTCTAGCCAATTCACGTCTCATACCATCGAAGTTACCTTTCCCCAAGTTCAGGAGCCGAGTCTCGGAATTAACTGTCGCTCTCCATCTTAATAAAGAATTCTACCATATTATGGTCACTCTTCCCCAAGGGGCCTCGCACAACAAGATTGTAATTTGTCCTTTCTCATTACACATCACCCAGTCTAGGATGGCCAGCCTTCTAGATGGTTCCTCGACATATTGGTCAAGAAAACCATCCCTAATGCACTCCAGGAAATCCTCCTCTACCGCATTGCTACCAGTTTGGTTAGCCCAGTCAATATGTAGATTAAAGTCGCCCATGATAACTGCTGTACCTTTATTGCATGCATCCCTAATGTTTTGTTTGATGCTGTCCCCATCCTCATTACTACTGTTTGGTGGTCTGTACACAACTCCCACTAGCGTTTTCTGCCCTTTGGTATTCTGTAGCTCCACTCATACAGATTCCACATCATCCAAGCCAGTGTCCTTTCTTACTATTGCATTAATTTCCTCTTTATCCAGCAACGCCACCCCACCTCCTTTACCTTTCTGTCTATCCCTCCTACATGTTGAATCCCCCTGGATGTTGAGTTCCCAGCCTCGGTCACCCTAGAGCCATGTCACCGTGATGCCAATTACATCATATCCGTTAACTGCTATCTGCGCAATTAATTCGTCCACCTTATTCCAAATACTCCTCGCATTGAGGCACAGAGCCTTCAGGCTTGTCTTTTTAACACCCTTTGCCCCTTTAGGATTTTGCTGTAATGTGGCCCTTTTTACTTTTTGCCTTAGGTTTCTCTGCCCTCCACTTTTATGTTTCTTCTTTCTATCTTTTGCTTCTGCCCCCATTCTACTTTCCTCTGTCTACCTGCAAAGGTTCCCATCCCGCTGCCTATTAATTTAACCCCTCCCCAACAGCACTAACAAACACTCCCCCCTCAGGCATTGGTTCCAGTCCTGCCCAGGTGCAGACCGTCTGGTTTGTACTGGTCCCACCTCCCCCAGAACCGGTTCCAATGTCCCAGGAATTTGAATCCCTCCCTTCTGCACCACTCCTCAAGCCACGTATTCATCGGAGCTTTGTCTGCCTTTGTTGATGAGGCTCCCGAGATATGGGAAATGGTCCACGTTGTCGAGGGCTGCGCCGTAAATCTTGATGATTGGATGGCAGTGCTGTGTGGCGGGGACAGGCTGGTGGAGGCCAGGTCCAAGATCACCCCAACCTCTGTCGTTGAGCTGCAGTACGCGGACGACGCCTGTGTCTGCGCACATCGAGGCTGAACTCCAGGATATAGTCAATGTATTCACTGAGGCATAAGAAAGTATGGGTCTTACACTTCACATCCGTAAGAAATTATTTTACCATTTACTGATCTGTATTTTCTTCTTGAATCATTTAACAATCCTTCGCTCCTTCCTACATTACTAATTTATCAATTTCACCTGCTGCCGCATATGTTACTGCAACACATTTTGTTGGGGTCATCAACTCCAATTTAGTTCTTTGGTCTGTCCCAGGTTGAGAACCCGCTTGAATAAAGGACTCTCGGACAGTGCTGATAAATAGAAATTACTAAGCAGCCATACTTCTTAAGCGGTCCCTCGAATCGAGGATGACTTGCTTTCACGCCAAAAATGGATGCGTTCAATGAATTCATAATTTCACAGGTGTTTCAATTAAGGACCCAATATCCCAGGTCCCGAACTGCATATTGAAGGTGGAAGATGCCTGTGTGTGGATTTTTTTTAACGTGTGGTGGCCATTGCACAACAGCCACCACAGAGGCTTGACAGAGCTTGGTCTTGGTCCTGGTCCAGTGGCAAGGGTTAACCAAGACGACTGGAGACCAGCTCTGCTGCATGGACCTAGTGCGCACACATATCGCAGTGTGGACTGGCCCGTGCTGCCCCTGGGCCCACGCCACTTCTGGGCCCCGACCACATCACTTCGCAATCTCTCGCCACTCCTGCACCCCGATCTCACCGCTCCTGCTGTACCTGCCCCGCTCCAATCACCAACCTGGGTTATGGCGACATCTAATCCAGTCGACCTCTTCACTGCCATCGCCCTCCTGCACCAGTTCACGCTGCTCCCTGAAGTGGTATGCCGCCACGCTGCCCATGGGGCCACTCTCCTTTTATGGCCCCGACCTGCCGCTGGTGTTCTCATGCAGGTCGGGGTCAACATGCTGGCTAGGGGCCGCTCACCTTTTATGGCCCCGACCTGCCACTGGTGTTCATGGCTACGGCTACGCCATGTGTCACATGCACGAATTTCAGTAGAAAGTGCCTTACACATAATAAAGGTAAATGCATATTGTGCATTTATTTACTCAACATCGACCACCAGTATGAAACTTTGCAATCTTTGAATTCAGCATAGAATTTAGCAGACAGCACATCTTCGTGCAGCTTCCGGGATTTTGTCCATCAGCTGCAAGCAGAATTTTGACTTCGGAGCAAGTGTTGAGAATGTTGACTCATACAATGAGATGTGCCAGAGCCGTCCCTGTTCTTCATCCATGACATGGTTGGTTGGTGCTTGCCCTTTACCCTAATGTGCCCTGTTGGAGCGGCTCGCTATTGGCTGGGTTTCCTCTCATCCGCTGGCCTGGATGAGAGCTCCCCTCTCAATACAATGTTGATTTTTCCACGATGCTGATGTCTGTTATTTTCACCCATTACACATCATTTTAGCAGATAAACAGAAGCACACAAAACGATCAAAAAACTCTCAAACTCTGCTTTTCATCTTACCATATCATCAACAAATGCACGAGTCTTGAGATCACATGCCCATCGATGCTGTCTATTACTCACTTTATTGACTAATCAAAAAATGCAATCAGCAAAATCTGGATCCCAATAACCATATGCAGCCAGTGGCTAATTATTGGTCAACACTGTTTTAGTACACAGGTGACTTCTTACCATCAGTGCTGTCACTGCTGGAGAAGCAAAACCCAGAAGAAGTTGATCTTGATTTTATGAAACTTGACATTTTAAAATACCGAGGAATAATAAACACAGAGATTGGGATAGTACTTTGAACAAAAAGTACTCCCATAGAAACATAGTCTTACAGCAGAGAAGGCCATTCCGCCCATCATGCCTATGCCGGCTGTTTGAAAGAGCTATCCAGGTCTATGCTGTTAAGACTGATTCTTTGTTTAAATCCTGAAAGACTTTCTTTCTCCTACCAATTGTGAGTGTTGATGACATTACAGGAACTTCAAGAAGCTATAGAGCATGATGCTGAGGGGGAAGAGATTTACATGCACAGTTCAAATGACAATTACTGGAGTGCTCAGAATTAGTTATCTCGGTTGATATTAAATTCATTTCTTTACAGATTCAGAATCTGAAACTCTGCCAAGTCAATTCCCAAGTCAGGTCACTGATTAAGATAATGTGTTTAAGATTAATACAACAAAGTTAATTGTAAATTTTTAATGATTGGAATAAGGGGTACTAATTAGGTTGATTACAAGATAGACCTCTCTCCACTCCTATTAGCACATAATGTGGTTGAGACGTTATGTCGCCTCGCCCACCTCCCAAATCTGCATCAACCAGACCATTTAAAATTTAAATATGAGTAGTCCCAAGTGAAGGTTTCCAGTGACATCAGATAAGCCCTTCCCTTCGAGCAAATGACTTGCTGAGCTCAAGAGGCCCTGGCCTGGATTAAATAAATCTCAATATTTGCACGTTAAAGTTATGCCTGTAGATTAAATTCTGGACCTTTAAAACTGCCATTAACTTTCGAATGATGAGTTAAGGTATTAAAGCAAGTGACAGAACAAAGACAGCAATACCACAATTCCTTCCTGTGCAACATGTATACAAGACTGGAGTTTTGCACTGAAGTGGCACATTAAGAGTGAGAAAAGCTTTACCAGTGCCTTCACAACTAAAGATGTACCACTCCCCATAGTACACTGTAGTCTGTGTTATTCTTTATTTATATATGCATCAGTGGAACCATGACAAGGAAGGCAGCTTCATTTATTTTTATTAAGTAGTTTGAGGGTTGAAGAAACCAGTTCCAGAAATGGATCTCATGGCACAGTGATAAGAGGCTTCTGGAAACTAATATGCTATTTCAGCACAGGTAATAAATACTGACTCTACTGTACAGTGCAAAGGAATAGAACAACTTGCATCCAGTTATAATCGAGAACATAACAGGTGCCAAGTGTTAAAATACATAGGAAAGGTGCCCGATAATTGAGAGGTAAAGAAACCACCTCCAAGCCATTCAGACCACTAGAGTGCCAAATTCAATGCCTGGTCCCTGCTGGGTAGCTAAAATGCAACATTCTACCAAAAGCAATGTTCTACCATGCCACAGCCACAAAAACAAATCTGGACATTCAAACACCTGCTTCACAAAGCTGAATACATTTAGAAAAAAATCCAATGAATTGTAGCCAAATACAAACAAAAAAAACAACCAGTTTATGAACTGATTGTATTTATATAATTTTCTTTTTTCTGAGTTTCAACAGAATTGGGGCCTCTATATTAATAGAAACAGGCCGTTCAGCCCCTCAAGCCTGTTCCACCATTCTATTCGATCATGGCTGATCTGTACCGCAACTCCATTTACCTGCCTTCGCTCCATATCCCTTTTACATCCTGACCTAACAAAAATCTATCGATCTCAGTCTTGCATGTTTCAATTGACCAGTCATCCACAGCCGTCTGGGGAAGAGTTTTCCAGATTTCCATTCCCCTTAATGTGAAAGTGCTTTATGATTTCACAACTAAATGGCCGAGTTCTAATTTTCTAAGATTATGCCCCACTTGTCCTGAATTCCCCCAATCAGATTAAATAGTTTTTGTATATCTACCCTCTTCAATCTGCAAATCATCTTCAACACCTTGATTAGATCACTCTCTCAACCTTCTAAACTCGAGGGAATATAAGCCAAGTTTACGCAACCTGCCCTCATAATTTTAATCCTTAAGCCCCAGTATCATTCTGGTGAATCTGCACTCCACAGCCAATATATCCTTCCTGAGGTGTAGTGCTCAAAACTGAACGCAGTACTCCAGATGGGGTCTGTACAACTGAGGTATCACTTCCTCACTTTGTATTCTAACATGAGACAAATGCCAACATTCTATTAGTCTTTTTGATTACTACCCAAATGAGAAAACCTTTTTGATTGACACTCAAACGATAAAACCCTAGTGCAAAAGAAAACATCAGCACTATAGCTGATGATTTAGAGTCGATGGTAAATTTAAAGCAGACGTCGAGAAAAAACACTTCCTTATTACTTTTCGTTTTCTTTGGGAGAAGCATTTGGGAAAGGATGTACCACGTAAACTTCATCAAGCACTTTCCTTTTTCCAAAGAGGTAACGTTTTTCTCAAAATACAAAATATTGTGGCTTGGTTTTAAAATTCCCTCGTACAGAGTGGGATGCACTTTTATAATCGTTATTTCACACACAGCAAGTTCAAGATTTTGTCTTTGGCAGGCATAATGTAGATGCCAGGTATTTTCCAAGAGGACTAGAGAGGAAAGGGGAAAGAAGTCGAGCCACCCTACACTGTACTCACTTAAATTCTAGCACCTATTACAGAATGGTGGTTCTAAACCTCTCCGCCAGGAAATAGCACAGTATGAGATTTTTTTGAAAATTAAAATTAAAATTTTATTTCCTTAGGTGCAAAGTTTCAACAAATCCAACCTACTTTTCACCAACTCACTGTGCTCATCTTACTTTTCCAAAACTCTAAAAAGGCTCAATTACAAAACAAAATGCTGTGAATTTAATCCATTTAGCATTACATTTATTGGAAATTCCAGTTTGAGATGACATCCAAGTTATATTGCATCAACAGCATTCATACCAGATGAAAATTCAGTATCAAAATGCTACCAGCCTCCCCAAGTTTTGTACTTCAATTTTAAGTACACTTTAATCAGTAATACTACAAAGATCTCTACCATAGATAATTATGATTAGATTGTATTGAATTAAATCAAATCAAATGAAGTATAAAAAGTTAAAAATAAAAACACAATTATTCAGTCAATTAATTCAGTTTGCTCTGGCAAACGCAAGAAAGCCCAAATTTGGCAATTGAGGCAAAATTTCAATGTGTTACCCAAAGCAATTATTTGAGCACTCTACTGACCCAATCAAAAATTACTACATAATTTTCTGCACTACAGTTAACTGACCACATACTCCACAGTTACAGGAAATCTACAGTGATCAGATAGATACCAATATTTATGAAAGTAGTAAAATAACTTGCATTTCTATAGCATCTTTCACAGCCTCAGGGAGGTCCCAAAGTGCTTCATAATCGATGATGTACTTAAGTGTTATTACTCTTGTAATGCAGAAGAATACAGCAGCCAATTTGCACACAGCAAGGTCCCACAAACAGATTTAAGAAAAATGACCAGGTAATCTGTTTGTGATATTGGGTGAGGGATAAACATTTTTCCAAGACACAAGATGAACTTGTCTATTGTTCTTCATGGGATATTTTACATCCACCCAAGGGGGAAGACAGGCCCTCGTTTTAACATGCAAAAGACAGCCTCCGACAGTGCAGCATTCCTTCAGTGCTGACTACGGTGTCAGCCTAGATCAGGATTAGGAATTACTTGCATTACAATTTAAGGCACAAGAGAAAATCACATAAAAAACACAATTCTCCCTCCATATCATTTTCAGAGTCTTTTCCTCTGTTACCTCACAGCAGTAAATAATGTCCGTCCCATGTGCTGCATTAACACAACAACATACTAATACCAGTACATTTGAAACAGCCTTGGATCATTCTTTTATCTTCCATACCCAGTTTCTGGCAATACACATCCATAAATTTAAAAATGAATCCACCAACTCAAAGCTTTCCAATTCATCCACTATAGAAAACCACCTTCTTCTTTGATCACCCACCTCTAAACGATACCTGCAATAATTTTCAGCAGAGTATCACTCCATGTATCACAAAAAAGGCTTCCAATAGCAGAACAGTTTCTGAAGCCATAGAACTATATAAACTCTAACTTAAATGCTCAAAAATATTTTCAAGCCAACATTATCCCTCCATACTAGTGTACAATTGAACGTCGTAACACATGACCATAAATGTGAGCGAGAGTCAAATCAGAGACACCTGTAGTATTTACGAATAATGCCTTACACCCAGTACTACTGCATCAACACCTGTCACTTAACATAGACTTATTAATTTTTCATGCTATGACAGCATACATAAACAATTTAGGTATCCAGAAATTCTTCAAACCATTTTTATTCACCCTTATTTACTTGTCCAGATCATACCATCAATAAACTGGTCACATATAGGTTATCCCAAGCAAACAGGATACATAGAATAAGATTGCCACTTTAGACAATGGAAGTAGTAAAATGAATTAATTGGAGCTTGAACAATACTGAATTCAGGTTTTTTCATGGATTCACTACCTCTCAATGGAGATTCAAGTTTGAATCATTATAGACAGGTTGTCTCCAAGACAAACTTTGCTGCAGAAAAAAATGTCCTCATAATAACATGAGTCAATTTGAATCAAAAGACTCAAATGTCAGAAAAAATTCAGCAGCAAAATTTAATTTGTGTAACCTATTATTTGAATCTAGAAATTACAGCAAAATTTAGAGTAACCCATTCAGAACACCTGATTATTGTTCATCATTGTGATGTGTGCAAAGTTGTTCAGCTTAAATATTAATTGATTTTGCATATTTTAGTAGTGGTTATACTACTGGACTAATAATCCAGACGAGAGTTCAAATCCCACCTTGGCAGTTTGATCATTTGAATTCAGTTCTTAAAATCTGGAAATAAAAAGCTGATATCAGTAAAAGTGACCATGAAACTGGAAGATTGACAGAACCCCCCCAAATTGGTTTATTAATGTTCTTTAGGGAAGGAAATCTGCCGACCTTACCCAATCTAGTCTATATGTGGCCAGAGTTCACAGTAATGTGGTTGGCTCTTAACTGCCCTCTGAAGTGGCCTAACAAGCCACTCAGTACCATCTTCTCAAGACAATTGGGGATGGGCATTAAATGCTGGCCTTTCCAGCGACACCCATAGTCCAATAATTTTTTTTAAATTACACAAGTGACAACATTTTGCCTTGTACTGTCCATCACAGACTAGCAAACAAGTTAAGTCACTATCTATTTATAGTGTTTACCAAAAATTGTTCACCTCGGTCTGATATGGTATTTAACAGTATTGACAGCATCAAATTGTGTTTCACTAGCTGCAGGATAATTTGAACCATCTATATAAACTGCAGTGTACGGAAAAGGCAAAACAAAATTACGCAACAGCTTTTTAGTTGTCGGAGGGAGGACGTACAGTGGAAATAAAAGAAATAAATCCCAGAAGGACGCAATAGTTTCAGGAGAAATTCCCTGTAGACACCCTGGATGCGGACAAGCACGCTTGTTTGCGTTACAGGCGAGTAGCTTGACTCGCTTAGCTCGGGTTGCCAGCTGCGTCTTTTCACCAAGGGGCCCGTTTGCTGTGTAATGTACAGTACAGTAGTGACGGGGCTCAGCGCCGACCATTCAGCGAAAGAAAAATTGAGAAAACACCCCGAATAAACTCGCAAAATCCCTGAACAACGAAAAGTGGGATATTGGAATAGGAGGAAGGGAGGAAAGAAAACACAAACATTTCCCCGAAATCACCAGAAAGGGAATCACTAACCAAGTGAAAAACAAAAAGGAAATCTTTTAAAAAGTGAGAATAGGAGTGATAAAAAGAGTGAGGAGAGAAATATAGCGCTTGTTACGTCCCAAAGCGCTTTACAGCCAAAGTACTTTTTGAATACTGTTGTAATAGAGGAAAGAAAGTGTGTAAGTGAGAGGTGAGTGAGAAAGTGAGTGAATGAGTTAGAGGTGAATGAGAAGGTAAGAGTGAGGGAGTGAGTGCGCCGGACGAAGAATGTTCGGCACGGCGGAAACTCGACTTTTTAAGTCCCAAACAAAGTTCTCCTCCCTCCGTCTCCCCGCACGGAGCAGGATGGTGGGAACTGGCTGACGGGGCGTGGGGCCCTGCTCCTCCCTCCCGAGGACCAGTTCATCCAAAGTGAAACAACAAACAGCCCAACCGACCGGGGGCCAGGCCGGACAGGAGGATCGGGACAGGAGGCTCGGGACAGGAGCAGCGCTCACCGGCCGCACAGAACGCAACAACGCGGGGACTGGCGGCGGCGACCCGAGCAGCTCGGCACAGACTCGGGAGCCGGAGCCGGAGCCACAAACCACTGGCAGCAAACAATAGGACGGCGGTCAGCAACACTCCCCGTCCGCCCCGCCCGCGCCGCCGCCGCCGGGCTCAAGCCACCTCGCTCGCCTTCCCTCCTCTCCCAGCCAGCCCAAGGCGCTGGCGGGGAGCCCGGCGGACAGGAACGCGGCGGCAGGCAGCGCGACCCGGACAATCCGACACTTACCCTGTCACAACAGGCGCCATCTTCCACAAACTCTCGCCCAAACTCCAGCCCTCGCGAGACTCCGCCCGCAGCCCCCGACCCCGCCTCGCCTTGTCTCGCCACAAGAGGCGCTGCAGGCCGGGACGGCGGCCTCGCGAGACTTCATAGGCAGGGAGAATAGGAGTGGGGAGAATGTAGGGACTGTGGGGGAGCATGAAGGGCTGAGAGAGAGAGTGAGGGGGAAGCAGTAAGGGAGAGTGAGAAATAGTGGGGAGAATGAGGGGCAGTGATGGAGAATGAGGGGCTGAGAGAGATAATTAAGGGCTGTGAGCAAGAATGAGGGGCTGTGAGCGAGAATGAAGGGCTGAGAGAGAATGAAAGGCTGTGACAGAATAAAGGGCAGTGAGGGAGAATGAGGGGCTGTGGGAGAGAATTAAGAGCTGTGAGAGAGAATGAAGGGCAGTGAGGGTGAATGAGGTTCAGTGAGAGATAATAAAGGGATAGTGGGGGAGAATGAGGGGCTGTGAGGGAGAATGGGGGTTGTGAGAGAATGAGGGGCTGTGAGGGAGAATGAAAACCAATGAGAATGAGGGGCAGGGAATGACAATGACAAACTGAGAATGAGGGACTGTAAGGGAGAATGAAAAACTGCAAATGAGGGACAGTGAGGGAGAATGAGGGGCAGTGAGAGAGAATGAAAAACAGTGAGAATCAGGGGCACTGAGGCTGAATGAGAAACGGTGAGAATGAGAAACAGCTAGAATGACAGGCAGTGAGAGAGAAGGAGAAACTGAGAATGATGGGCAGTGAGGGAAAATGAGGAACAGTGAGAATGAATAACAATATGAGAGCCTTGAGGGAGAATGAGGAGCATTGAGGGTGAATGAGAAACGGTGAGAATGAGGGGCTGTGATTTAGCTGTCAGGAAACATTTTGTGCAATACTGGACGTTTGCATTCACTGGATCCAATTGGAACATTAGTATCTGTACAATTAAATGTTCAGGGTGTAAATGATCGACATTTAGGAACATAGGAACGGGAAATAGGCTATTCAGCCCCTTGAGCCTGTTCTGCCATTGAGATCATGGTTGATCTGTATCCTAGCTCCATCCACCTGCCTTGCCTCCATATCCCTTAATACGCATGGTTAGCAAAAATCTATTGATCTCAGATTTAAAATTATTAATTGAGCTAGCATCTACTGCTTTATGTTGTTGTTCTAGTTATGTGGGAGAGAGTGCCACAGTTCTACCATCCTTTGTGTGAAGAAGTGTTTCCTAAATTCCTTCCTGAATGGTGTGGATCTGATTTTAAGGTTATGTACTCTTGCCCTCGACTCCCCCACCAGCAGAAAAAGTCTCCATCTGCCCTATCAATTCCTTTCAAAATCCAAAAAATCTCAACGAAATCATCCCCTTAACCATCAGTATTCTAGGGGATAAAACTCTATTTTATGCAATCTCTCCTCATAATTTAACCCTTGGAGCCCTGGTAACATTCTGCTGAATCTGCACTGCACTCCTTCCAAGGCCCATATATCTGCTGGTCAGAACTGTACTTGGTACTCCAGAAGTGGTCTAACCAGGGATTTGTATAGCTGTAGCAAAATTTCCTCCCCTTTATATTTTGGCCATCTATATATAAAGCTAACCTTGTATTAGCCTTTTTGATTATTTTTTGTACCTGACTACTACATTTAGTGATCTGTGATCATGGACCCCTAAATTTCTTTGGACCTCCACTATTCGTAGCTTTTTACCAATATTCCCTCTTTTTTTTTGGATGGGGGTGGGTGGTGGCGGCTGCAGTTTCGGTCATGCAGTTTTGTGCAGTTTAACATTGAAAAAGCCAGTCCGCACTTTATAGGGAACATTGCTTTTCGCCATTTAAAAAATACTTGGATCCAACCTTTTTTGGTGCCAAATGGATGACCGTAAACTTAATTGTGTTGAAATCCATTTGCCACAGTTTTATACACTCACTTAATCTATCAATGTCTCTTTGTAATTTTATGCTCCCGTCCAGACTTACTATGCCACCTATCTTTGTGTCATCGACAAACTTGGATATATATCTTTCTATTGTGTTATCTAAGTCATCAATAAATAGTGAATAGTTGTGACCTAAAATGTAATGATTGAAAAATTGAAGGCATTCACTAAGTTACTGAACTTTCTTTGAGGAACAAAAAAAAATCAACATTAAAAAACATGTTGCAACTATTGTTGTAGCTCACCACCCACACAGCTATGTGTGACAATTGCTATTTTTGCCCATAATCTCATTTGCCTAGAGGGATATGGGTACATTTATCTCATTGAAATGTATATATTTCTTAGAGGGCTTGACAGGGTAGATGCTGAGAGGCTGTTTCCCTTAGCTGGAGAGTCTGGAACTAGGGGTCATAGCTTTAGGATAAGGAGTCGGCCATTTAATACTGACATGAGGAGAAATTTCTTCACACAGAGGGTTGTGAATCTTTGGAATTCTCTACCTCAGAGAGCTGTAGATGCTCTGTCGATGAATATATTTAAGAATGAGTTCGCTAGATTTTTTGGCACTAAGGAAATCAAGGGATATGGAGAGAAGGTTGGAAAGTGGAGTTGATATAGAAGTTCAGCCACAATCTTATTGAATGGCAGAGGTGACCACTTTCTGATACCTTATGTGAGGGTATCAGAAAGTGGTCACCTTGTCAGTGTTGAGGAGTGGTGCGGTCATGGGAAATGTTGAGGTTGAGGGGGTAGCCATGAATATTGGCCAGAGAGTTTATATGGAGGGAAAGGTTGAGAGAAGACAGGAAGGCAGTGAACTCAAAGGTCAAAGCTATGAAACTGAAGACAAGGGGCGAGAAATTCAGCGATTCTGCGACCGGGTTTTTGGTGCTTTTTCATCCTTTTTGGCGAAAACCCGGTCGGCGGGAAATTTGATGACGTTTTGTGGCGGCGCTTTCCACGTACCACTGGGCAGAAGAGTGCTACCGTGCAAGACTCGAAATAGCGTTTCGCCAAAAATTTTGCTCTCTCCGCACCCGTATTTTACGCTCAGAATACCGATAGGAAAAAACCTGTCATAGCAGCCCTGCCAGCAGCAGTAAGTATGAAGACATGCAAAAAGGTAAGTTAAAGTTTTTATTTTTAAAAATCTTTTTCAGCGATTCGAAAGATAAGTGTCTTGTAAATGTTTTGTGAATTTTCATTTTTGTTTTTTCCAATTTATTTTTTGGTGTTTTTCCGCCTTCCCAAGGCCCCTCTTGCAGCAGTATTGGCCTCGGACTAAAGTTGGTGAGGATCGCGGTTTGCTCCGCGAATCCTCGTGCAACGCTGATTTTTACCGCTGCGCAAATTAAAGGTTAGCGATAGCAAAGCGAAAATGGTAATTTTGGCAAAAAAACGCAGTTTTCGTTGAAAACTGAATTTCTAGCCCAAGGCCTTTTCTGTTTAACTATTCATTTAACTCTGCACTCAGTTACTTTAGACTTGCCTTATCATATTCAGCTGTCACCTGGCAAAAGCAACTTGCAACTTCAGTGAATTGCTTTACCTTCAAATGTTTCTTTATATTTACCTGGTTGACTGATTCTCAAGGGCATATCTCCCATGTGAAGCAATTTTGATGTTGACATTGCAAGAGAACAAGTCACATGATAACTGAAATAAAAATAGAAAATGCTGGAAATACTCAGCAGGTGAGGCACCTGTGGAGAGAGAAACACAGTTAATGTTTCAGGTCGATGACCTTTCATCAGAACTGGAAAAAGTTAGAGATGTAACAGGTTTTATGCAAGTATAGAGGAAGAGGCAGGGAAAGAAAGAACAAAAGGGAAGGTCTGTGATAGCTTGGAAGGCAGGAGAGATTAAATAACAAAAAGGATGATGGTGCAAGGCAAAAGGGGATGGAAATGGGACATGTAAAGAAACAAAAAGATGGGTCTTGAGGAGTTGTAAATGGAAATAGCAGATTCATTTCCAACAGCTGCAGTCCAGTATTTATGATCTGAAATTGTTGATCTCAATGTTGAGTTCAGAAGGTTGTAAAGTGCTTAATCGAAAGAATGGAACAGGATGTTGTAGAGGGAACAGTCCCTTCAGAATACTGAAGCTGAAACTGAGCTAAAGCAGTATTTTGATGATGATGATGCATGGTGAGGAAAGGGAACTGATCTTGGAGAGGTGACTTTTTAACCCAAGAATTATCATTCACATAATTTGCACCAAACCAAACAACATGTCAGGCTTTTGTCTTTGGAGACTCAAATGTGAGTTCTTTAGAATCACTTATGCTTCTTCCTCACCATCCACCATCATCGTAATGATATTTTAGCTCCATGTGAAGAAAATTGTGTTTCCTGGTATCTAACCTACTTATCTTACATGTGGTCATGCATCTGCGGACATATATTGAATTTCTGTCTAAGGGAATGCTCAGATAGGTAGATGGAGATGAGTCATTTTAAATTATCCTTTGATAAATGCAAGATAGCTAAAAATACACATATGTGAGTAGCCGCCCTATAATGGTCAAATTTTCCAAAAGAGTAAAAGTGAGCCTTTTTGTTTATCCACTCACAACCCGAGATTAATGCAAACTATTACCAGATCTCCTGTGACATAATAACTAAGAGAAAAATTATGGCTGACCATGTATAGATTTGGAAATCTATAAAAGTTGCAATAGGAGTGAAATCATGATCCTGAACCTAATAGTGGAGTAGTACATAGAAAAACTGGTCAAGGGACCTGATATTAATTAACAACCAGAAGATGATAGAGCAGATCAGAGTGAGAGAATACCTTGCAACTGTGACCACAACATGGTAAGGATTATGTTAGGCTTACGGTGGAAAAGAGAATGAGAACAAAGAAGCATTCAACTTTAGGAAGGCAGATTTAGGGGTGAGGGCTGAGCCCAGGAAATTAGACTAGACAAAAGAGAAAATCATGGGAAATAGGTGGATTATGTTTAGAATTACTATATACAGAGATACATACCAGTAGGGAAGAATGGAAACAGGGAAAAGACTTAACGTTGGCGATAATGGACGTAGTGAGGTTAATAAGGGAAAGAGGTATTGTTCATAAAGTGTAAATCTACAAATAGCATAGTGGAACGCAACAAATATAAAAACAAGATAAAAGAGATTAAGAAACAAGCTAGAAGAGGTGAAATAGAAAATGTAATCAGGGAATATTGAATGAAATGTCAAAAGATCCATAAATATATACGCAACAAGTTGGTTAAAACAAAGCAGTGAGGCCATTAAAAGATCCCAAAGATCAAATGACCAAGGAATATCCCTGTGTTTATGAAGCACACTGCGGACAATCTCCCTAGCATAGAAGGTGAACTTCCAGGGGCAGAGCAAGTACCAAAAGAAATAGAATTTCAGATAAGGCAATCATTGATAGAAGAAGTTAATGGAAGCCAAGGTGCCAGATCTGGATGGATTTCATAGAAGTGGCTAGCGATATTGGTCACGTCCTTTCTACTGTCTTTATGGAATCATTAGAAATGGAAGTCACAATCAAGGATTGGAAAGTAGCTAACATAACACCAATCCTTAAAAAGAGGCATTGGAGCAACTCAAAAAACTGAGGCCTTAACATCTAGTGTGGATACAATATTAGAAGGGGATAATGAAACCACTAGACAGGCATGGCATGTGGTGAAAGAGAGTCAGCATGAATTTGTGAGAAGGAGGCCTTAGCTGAGACATTTAGTTGAATCATAGAATGTTACAACAGAGTGGCGTCATTTGGCCCGCAAGTATATATTGGATCTGTGAAAGCTATCTAACTCATCCCTTTGCTCTGTCTTTTCCCCATACCCCTTTAATTTTTTATTTTCTAAAAGTTTATTCACCTTTTTTTTAAAGCTATTATGGATTCTGTCAATGCCTCTGTCATTGTTTCACATAAAGCATTCCATGTCCTAACTGTTATGTATGCAACCCTATGTAACCAGCATTCTACCGCCACCAGAGGGCACATCTGTTGGAGTCCCAAGGGATCCCATCATCCCTTGGGAGCACTGCATATAAGCAGGCCTCCCATGCTGTGCCAGCACTCTGGAGTCAGAATAGAGACTAAGGTCACACTTATTCAAGTCTACAGTACTCAGTCACATTGCTTTATTTGAGACCTAACACTAACATTGCTTAAAAACATCTAACCTCTTCCTTCATTCTTTTAGTGATTATCTTAATCACTAATCAGTGGAAATAATTTTTCCCTAACCTCATCAAAACCTTCAATTTTCATTATCAAAACCTACATAATGTTGTACCCCTCAATCAGGTAATCTCAAAGACCTTCTCTGTTCTAATGAAAGTTTCTCTAGTCTCTCCCCTTAACTAAAGCCTCTCATTGCAGGTATCTTCATAAATCTCTTCTGTGTCCTTAGACAGGGCCCCAAAACTGGACATAATGAGACAAATTTTACTCAGTTGGATGTAAAGGGTCAGCTGTGTTTTAGCCTTTGTCAGTCTCTTTCCTTTTTCTCTTAGCCTCTGCCTATCTTTGAATTTCTGCTGCTATCCCTCCATCTTAGTCTGTGTCTTACCTATCCCACAGTTTGAGTGCAAATAAACTATGAAAAAGAAAACATTCTTGAAGTCTCCAGCACCTACTCAACATTTTTGTGACATTTCACTCCCATCTCTATCTGAATTAAAGAAACAAAATCAGCAGTTTATTCATCAGAGATGGACTTCCTTGTATGAGCATGCCATGTGTGTCTTTAGTATGTCAGCTTGATTCTCAAACTTTCAGACTAGGCTGCACCTTTTCAATTTTTTACAGGCTGGATCCCACCAAAGCCTCTTCATAGCCACTGGTACCCCTCAAGTTATGAATACCAGTATTGTTTAGACAACAAAATAAGTCTCTCTAGGTTAATTTTTCAAGTACACACTGAAGACAGAGAACCTCATTTGCCAGTAGGGAATTTGAAAATCACAAGCAAACTGCCTGTCTGTTTTTGATCAATTGAAAACAATGGATGGAAAAAAACATGCTGCTGGAAGGCACTTGAAAAATTGCCCCGTCTCTCTTCAATTGATTTTTGTTTTTTTCCCATTTGTGCTCCTTTATTTTGCTCCTTTTCCTTTTAATCTCACTTTCTTTTTTCTGCCCATTTATTACCCTAGATTGGAAGATAGCTTTGGATAACGAAGGACTTTTGATTTCATCCTTCCTACACTACCATCTTCCAGCATCTAATTGTTCCTGAAATGAAAGGCCTCAAACCATCCTTCCAAACTGTTCCAATTGTTGATCACCCTGTGTAAAAAGAAATAGCTCCCGAGTCCTACCATCTATCCTAAGTTTGCCCTACACAACCCAGAACCTATGCCTTTTTCTTCAACTGCCCTGGCATATCTGAAAGTGTTGTTTGGATTTAGCTTATCACATTACACCTCTTATATATTTCTATGAGGTCTGTTCTGAGATGTTTCCTTTTGAGGCTGAAGAGCTCCAGTTTATCAATAATTTATCAATAACAACAAATTGGAATATTGTTCTAGGAGCTATGGACAAGAAAAGAGATTTGGGTATCCGGGTACATAAATCATTAAATGCTAGTGCACTGGTTCAAAAAGGTGAATGTAATGTTGCCCTTTATTTCAAGAGGGGTAGAATACAAAGGGGAAGAAGTTATTCCTTCAGGGGTATAGACCCTTGGTCAGATCCCATCTGGAGTACACTGTATAGTACTGCATACTGGCACCACACCTCAGGAAGGATGCGTTGGCCTTGGAGCAGCTATGGTGCAAATTATGAGCTTAAAGGGTTAAATTGTGAGGGCAGGTTGCATAAACATGGCTCGTATACCTTGAGTTTAGAAGATTGAAGGATGCTCTAATTGAGGTGTTTACAATGGGTAGGTTAGATACAGAGAAGCTATTTCCTCTGTCAGGGGAATCCAGAAAATGGGGTACAGTCTCAAAATTAGAGCTCGGCCATTCAGGAGTGATGTTAGGAAGCACGTTTTCACACAAAGGGTAGTGGAAATCTGGAACTCTCTAGCCCAAAAGGCTATGGAGACTGTTAAGATACTGAGAACATTTCAAGGTCTTTTTTATCTTCCACTTGGCGAGTTCTATCTCACCCATGTCTCCTATTTTTATTTCCAGTAGACACTGCCTTGCATTTGCCCTTGTTGCATTTTAATTGCCATTGATTAGCCCAAATGCAAATCTTGCCAAGTTCTCTTGGTAAAATCTTGGCTGTCTCCTTTGACAACTAACAATGCACACTACCACCACCCGTTCCCCCCCCCCCCCCCGCCCCCCACACCACGACTGCCCAAACCCCAGTACTGTTTGGTGGGGGGGGGGGGGGAGTGGTGGGAGTTGGAGTCAATTGTTAAGTTTCTGAATTCTTTGTGTTCGTTGTGTTCATTTTTATTTTTCGAGCACATTGTGAGGTACTGTCATGGCGGATGTATCTTGTTTGCTGGAATATGGTCGTGTAGAATTTCTTTTCTCTGGAATGTGACTGGAAAGAAAGATTTTAAGCGATGTGATTAGTAAATAATAAATATAAAAAATAACCTATCAGATACAAGAAAAACAGAGACTTAGGGGCTGAAATTGATGGCCTTACCGCCGACTGTCGCCGAGATCTGCCGACATTCCTCTGGGTTCCGCCCTGTGCCAGTTTGCACTTGGGCTGGAGCAGGCGGCAAGGGAGAACCGCCGGGAACCGCCCACTGACGTCAACGGATGGCCAAGTGGCCTCCCGCCCGCTGTAATGCCAGATTGGTGCAGGCGGGAGTCAGCGCCAGAACAGAGAAGGACCGCTGCATGGAGGCTGGTCTATCCCCGACGGTAGGTCTGAAGACCTGCCAAGAAAGGATAGCGAACATTTCAAAAAAACATTTCTTACAGCAACTTACCTGTATGGGGTCATTTGAAGGTGTTCCGTTTTTTTTTGCATTGATTATTCTTTTCAGACGTGGGCCCGACTCCATCCTCGGTGGCACTTGGACGGCAAGAGACTTTGCCTCCGAGATTGGGAGCTTGAGCCCACTGCTGCCCAGATTGACAGCTTAAGTTCCTCTTTTGCCGCCGGGCATCCTTTCAAGGACCTTTTTGCCGAAACTCCCGCCCAAAGTACCGTCAGGTATCTCGGTGGTCATCAGCGGTCCTTTGGGTGGCCCTTGGCCTTCACCAATTTCGGCCCCTTAAACATTTAACCAATAAAAAAGAAGAAAATTGATATGACCACGATATAGATGACAGACCTGAGATACATAGAAAATAGGTGCAGGAGTAGGCCATTCGGCCCCTCGAGCCTGCACCGCCATTCAATAAGATCATGGCTGATCATTCCCTCAGTACCACGTTCCTGCTTTCTCTCCATACCCTTTGATCCCTTTAGCCATAAGGGCCATATCTAACTCCCTCTTAAATATATCAAAGAACAGTGACCCGGACATGATTTGAACACACAACCTTCTGATCTGGAGTCAGACGCGCTACTGTTGCACCACGAGGCCTACACGACATACAACATACAACTCGGCAAATAAAGGAAAGCATCTCATATGCGTTCTTAACCACCATATCTACCGGTCCTGCTACTTTCAGGGATTTGTGGATATGCACTCCAAGGTACCTCTTCCTCTACGCTTCTCAGTATCCGACCATTTATTATTTATTCTCTTGCCTTGTTAGCCCTCTCCAAATGCATTACCTCACATTGAATTCCATTTGCCACTTTTCTGCTTACCTGACCAGTCCATCGATATCTTCCTGCAGTCTACAGCTTTCTTCTTCAGTATCAACCACATGGCCAATTTTTGTATCACCTGCAAACGTCTTAATCATGCCCCCTACATTGAAGTCTAAATCATTGATATATACACTACAAAAAGTAAGGGACCAAGTACTGAGCCCTGCAGAGCCCCACCAATCACAAAAACACCCATCAACCATTACCCTTTGCTTCCTGCCGCTGAGCCAATTTTGGACCCTACTTACCACTTTCCCTTGGATCCCATGAGTTTTTACTTTTCTGACCAGTCTGCCATGCCTTGCTAAAGCCTTGCTAAAATCTGTGTAGACTACATCAAACATGCTAGCCTCATCAACTTCCCTTGTTACCGTCTCAAGAAATTCAATCAAGGTAGTCAGACATGACCTTCGTCCACTATGGGGTACAACGGACATGATCTTTATGGTGCGACAACTGCAAGAGAAATGCAGGGAACAGCGCCAACCCTTGTACATGGCTGTCTTTGACCTTGCAAAGGCCTTTGACACTGTCAACCACGAGGGACTATGGAGTGTCCTCCATTTCGGCTGCCCCCAAAAGTTTGTCGCCATCCTCCACCTGCTCCACGACGACATGCAAGCCGTAATCCAGACCAACGGATCGATCACAGACCAAACCACGTCCAGACTGGGGTCAAGCAGGGCTGCGTCATCGCGCCAACCCTCTCCTCAATCTTCCTTGCTGCAATGCTCCACTTCACACTCAACAAGCTCTCCGCTGGAGTGGAACTAAACTACATACCAGTGGGAACCTGTTCAACCTTCGTCGTCTCCAGGCCAGATCCAAGACCGTCCCAACCTCTGTCGTCAAGCTACAGTATGCGGATGACGTTTGCGTCTGTGCACAGTCAGAGACTGAACTCCAAGTCATAATCAACATCTTCACTGAGGCAACAAAAGCATGGGCCTTACACTGAACATCCGGAAGACAAAGGTGCTCCACCAACCTGACCCCGCCAAACAGCACAGCCCTCCAGTCATCAAGATCCACGGCGCGGCCCTGGACAACGTGGACCACTTTCCATACCTCGGGAGTCTATTATCAGCAAGGGCAGACGTCAACAACGAGGTTCAACACCGCCTCCAGTGCACCAGCACAGCCTTCGGCAGCCTGAGGAAGAGAGTGTTCGAAGATCAGGCCCTCAAATCTGGCACCAAGCTCATGGTCTAGGGCTGTAGTGATACCTGCCCTCCTATATGGCTCAGAGACGTGGACCATATACAGTAGACACCTCAAATCGCTGGAGAAATACCACCAATGATATCTCCGCAAGATCCTGCAAATCCCCTGGGAGTACAGACACATCAACGTTAGCATGCTCCATCAGGCCAACATCTCCAGCATTGAAGCACTGACCACACTCGACGGGCTCCGTTGGGCGGGCCACATTGTTGGCATGCCTGACACAAGACTCCCAAAGCAAGCACTCTACTCAGAACTCCTACACTGCAAGTGAACCCCAGGTGGGCAGAGGAAACGTTTCAAGATCACCCTCAAAGCCTCCTTGATAAAATGCAACATCCCCATGAACACCTGGGAGTCCCTAGCCAAAGACCGCCCTAAGTGGAGGAAGAGCATCCGGGATGGTGCTGAGCACTTCGAGGCTCATCGCCGAGAGCATGCAGAAAGCAAGAGCAGGCAGCGGAAGGAGTGTGTGGCAAACCAGTCTTCCCACCCACCCTTTCCTTCAACGACTGTCCCACCTGTAACAGAGATTGTAATTCCCATATTGAACTATTCAGTCACCTAAGAACTCCCGAATGGTTTTGTGCCTCCCTGGTGCCAGGGTCATGGTTGTCACAGAGCGGATGCAGGGCATTCTGGTGGGGGGGGTGGGGGAGGATAAACAGCTAGAGGTCATGATCCATGTCGGGACCAATGCCATAGGTAAAATGAGGGATGAGTTCCTGCAGGCAGAATTCAGGGAGCTTGGAAGAAAATTAAAGGGTAGGACCTCAAAGGTTGTAATCGCTAGGTTACTACCGGTGCAACATGCTAATGAGTACAAGAATAGAAGGATAGAGAGGATGAACACATGGTTGGAGAGTTGGTGTAGGAGGGGGGGCTTTAAATTCTTGGTATTGGGACCGCTTCTGAGGGAGATGGGATCTGTACAAACTGGATGGGTTGCACGACAACAGCGCCGGAACCAATATCCTCACGGTGAGTTTTTCTCGTGCTGTTGGGGAGGGTTTAAACTAGCTTGGCAGGGGGATGGGAACCTGAGAACAAATTCAAAAGGGAAGGATGTAAAAATTGGCAGAAATTGGATAGCAAGAATCTAGAAAGCGAATCTGTAAGACAGAGGAAACAAGGCTTAGTAAGTAGTAAGCAAGGAGGTCTTTCTGTGCTATATGGTATATACTTTAATGCAAGGAGTATAGTGAATAAGGCGGATGAGCCAAGAGCACAGGTAGACACTTGGGAGTATGACATTATAGCCATTACAGAAACATGGCTGAAGGAGGGGCAGGTTTGGCTGATCAATATTCCTGGTTACAGGATTTTTAGACAAGACAGAGAGGAGGGTAAAGAGACCGGTGGGTGGGTGGGGGGGGGGGGGGGGGAGGGGCAGCATCGCGGTACTGATTAAAGAAACTATTACAGCGGTGAGGAGGGATGATAGGTTAGAGGGATCATCAAATGAGGCCCTATCGGTCAAATTGAAAAATAAAAAAGGGGCGATCACACTGCTGGGCGTGTATTATAGACAGCGGGAAGGAGATAGAGGAGCAAATATGTAGGCAAATTGCTGTGGTCTAAAAACCATAGGGTAGTAATAGTAGGGGATTTTAACTATCCGAATATTGATTGGGACAAATATAGTGTGAAGGGTATAGAGAGTGCAGAATTCTTGAAATGCATTCAAGAGAACTTTTTTAGTCAGTATGTAGCAAGCCCAACATGAGAAGGGGCAGTTTTGGATTTAGTTTTGGGGAATGAAGCTGGGCAGGTTGAAGGGGTATTAGTGGGAGAGCACTTGGGTGCCAGTGACCATAATTCAGTCAAATTCAAGTTGGTTATGGATAAGGACAAGGATAGGCCTGGAATAAAAATCCCGAATTGGGGAAAAGCTAATTTTGCTAAGTTAAGGAGTGATTTGGCCATAGTGGACTAGAACAGCTACTTGTGGGTGAATCAGTGTCGGAACAATGGGAGGCATTCAAGGAGGAGATCCAGAAGGCTCAGGTCAAACATGTGCCCTTAAAGAAAAAGGGCGCGAATAATAATTCTAAAGCCCCCTGGATGCCTAGGGACTTACAGGGGAGGATTAAAAAAAAGGGACACTTATGTCATATACCAACGGCTAACTACTATAGAATCTTGAGAGGAATATAGAAAGTTAAGAAGCAAAATTAAAAAGGATATTAGAAATGCTAAGAGAGAGCATGAAAAATTCTTGGCCAGTAAAATTAAGGAAAACCCTAAGATGTTCTATAATACATTGAGTAAGAGAAAAGGTAGGGCCTATTAGAGACCATGAGGATAATCTTTGTGTGGAGGTGGAAGATATTGGGAAGGTTCTTAATGAGTACTTTACATCTGTTTTCACAAAGGAAAGGGGCAATGCAGATACTGCTATCGAGGAGGAGTGTGATATTCTGGATGAAATAAATATAGTGAGAGCGGAGGTATTAAGGGGTTTAGCAGCTTTGAAAGTGGATAAATCCCCAGACCCGGATAAAATGCATCCCAGGCTATTGAGCGAAGTAAAAGAGGAAATAGCAGAGGTTTTGACCATTATTTTCCTGTCCTCTTTAGGTTTGGGCATGGTGCCGGAGGATTGGAGGAATGCTAATGTCGTACCCTTGTTTAAGTAGGGGAAAAGGGATAGGCCAATTACAGGCCTGTCAGCCAAACCTTAGTAACGGGAAAATTATTGGAAAAATCCAGAAAGCAGGATAAATCTACATTTAGAAAGGCAAGGATTAATTAGGGACAGTCAGCATGGATTTGTTAAGGGAAGATCGTGTTTGACTAACCTGATTGAATTTTTTGAGGAGGTAACCAAGAGGGTCGATGAGGGTAGTGCGTACGGTGTAGTGTATATGGACCTTAGCAAAGCTTTTGATAAGGTCCCACATGATAGACTGGTCATGATGGTTAAAGCCCATGGGATCCAGCAAAGTGGCAAGTTGGATCCAAAATTGGCTTGGAGGTAGGAAGCAAAGGATAATGGTTGATGGATGTTTTTGTGACTGGACGGATGTTTCCAGTGGGGTTCCGCAGGGCTCAGTACTAGGTCCCTTGCTTTTTGTGGTGTATATCAACGATTTAGATTTGAATATAGGGAGTATGATTAAGAAGTTTGCAGATGACACTAAAATTCGCTGCGTGGCTGATAATGAAGAGGAAAGTCATGGGCTGCAGGAGGATATCAATCTACTGGTCAGGTGGGCAGATCAGTGACAAATGGAATTTAATTCAGAGAAGTGTGAGGTAATGCACTTTGGGAGGGCTAATAAAGAAAGGGTATACACATTCAGTGTTAGGCCACTTAATAGCGTAGATGAACAAAGGGACCTTGGAGTGCTTGTCCACAGATCCCTGAAAGTAGCAGGTCAGGTGAGTAAGGTAGTTAAGAAGGCATACGGAATGCTTGCCTTTATTGGCTGAGGCATAGAATATATGAGCAGAGAGGTTATGCTTAAATTGTATAATACTTTGGTTAGGCCACAGCTGGAGTACTGTGCAGTTCTGGTCGCCATATTATACGAAGGACGTGATTGCACTCGAGAGGATGCAGAGGAGATTTACTAGGATGCTACCTGGAATGGAGAATCTTAGTTATGAGCACAGATTGGATAGGCTGGGTTTGTTCTCATTGGAACAGAAGGGGTTGAGAGGAGACCTCATTGAGGTGTACAAAATATTGAGGGGCCTGGACATAGTGGATAGTAAGGATCTATTTCCATTGGAAGAGGAGTCTATTACGAGGGGGCATAGTTTTAAGGTGGTTGATGGAAGGTTTAGAGGGAATTTGAGGGGGGTCTTCTTTACGCAGAGGGCTGTGGGGATCTGGAACTCACTGCCTGGAAGAGTGGTGGCTGCAAAAACCCTCACCACTTTTAAGAGATGGTTGGATGGGCACGTAAAGTGCAGTAACCTGCAGGGTTACGAACCAAGAGCTGGTAATTGGGATTAGGCTGGATAACCTTTTGTTGGCCAGCACAGATATAATGGTAAGTATGCAGGGAATCGAATACAGCCAGAGTGATCTCCTGGATTAGCTTCGATCGCCTGGATGAGTTGAAGAGGAATTTTCCCAGATTTGTTTTCTCCCCAAATTGGCCTGGGTTTTTGTCTGTTTTTTTACACCTCCCAGGAAATCACATGGCTCCGGTTGGGGTGGAGGGTAGAAGGTTTCAGTATAAGGGGTGTCGCAGTTGTGTGAGGCGGAATGGTTGGGCTGGGTGCTCTTTGCCTTTCCGCCATTGTTCATTGTTCGTAGGTTTATAAGTAACCTTTAGGGCTGCTGACCGAGGGCCATGCGGCTCTTTGTCATCTGGCATGGACACGATGGGCCGAAATGGCCTCTTTTTGTGCTGTAAATTTCTGTTTCTATGTTTCAATGTTTTAGAGTGGAAGCAAGTCTTCCTCAATTTTAAGGAACTGCCTATGATGATGATCCCTTAACAAATCTATGCTGACTTTCCTTGATTAATCTGTGACTTTCTAAATGACGATTAATATGGTCCTTCAGAATTTTATCTAATTTTGAAGAGGCTAACCCCCCTGACTATTTCCTCTCTCACTATGTTTATCTCATCTAATATTTCACACTCCTCCTCTTTAAATGTAATGTCTGCATCGTCCCCCTCTTTTGTGAAGACAGACGCAAAATATTAATTAAGAACAATACCCATGTCTTCCACCTCCACACACAGATTTTTTTTTCTCTGATAGGCCCTACTTCTCTAATTATCCTCTTGCTCTTTATTTATAAAATATCTTTGGGTTTTCCTTGATTTTACTTGCCAATATTTTTCATGCCCTCTCTTTGCTTTCCTAATTTCCTTTTTAATTTCACCCCTGCACTTTCTGTACTCCTCTAGACTTTCTACATTCCTCTAGACCTTCTGCAAAATTGAGCCTGAAATTCCAATGTCCCGTGTCAGTACGAAGTTTCTACGACCCGGGAAGGCAATGCACAATGCGCATGCACTGAAAACCGGCTTTTCCGATCTGTCAAGTTTCTGGCTTGACAGATCTCGTGCATATCGGGAGCGAGGACACATGCAGGGCAAGATTTGCGATATTTACACATAGCTTGCTCAGCAAATGTCCTCAAAAATCTTGCGCCTGAAAAAGCAGGCGTATAGCTTACTTTTACAGGCGCAAGTGTTTAAAAACATACATTAACATTAAAATTAAATTAAATAAACACTTATGAAAAAATATTTTATTGTTAAAAACCCTCCCCACTACGGTAAGTTAATTTTAAGGCATAATTTTTTTTTAAATTTGTAAAGTCGGGAAAATATTTTTTTATGTAAGAACTTTAATTTAAATGAATCTTAAATATGTAGTTTATTTTTCTATTTTATATTAGTGTTTGTGTTTGGGGGGGTTTCTCATTCATAATAATGGGAACTACAACTTAGGGAGTTCCCATTATTATGAATGAGAAAATACTGTACCTTGATTGGCTGCCCAGAGCCATGTGACTCCAGCTCCAGCATATGGACGTCCCAATGTGGAGGCGATCCGATGCGCAGTGAGTGAAAGCCTCCGGATCGGAAGTTCGAGCGAGTGCAGCACCTTCAGGTAAGTGCGCATTTTTTTCCTTTTTTCAGTAGTTTGCCCATGGGAAGACTTGATCGGAATTTCTGGGCCATTGTGTTCTCGGTAACTGGTTAGATCAAGGTGATACTAGAATAAAATGAGTCTAAAAAAGATGTTGAATTCTATTGTCCAAAATGTTGTTTTCAATTTCAATTTTAAAAAATTCCAATTCGATCTTGGATTACAATGAACCCTAAAACAAGTTCAAAATAAGAACATTACAAGTATTTTATGCATGTTGCAGCACTTTATGTACGTTACATATGATGAAAATTGCATGACTAATATTATTTAGCAGTTAGAAATGCTGATTTTGCAAATATTTGAATTCATATACTGAGAACATGTTCTAAATAGTATCTTCAATGTATATAAAATGAACATTAATACACATAAAACTTGTCTTAACTTCCCTGGGGCCAATAACTATTTCCAAAGAAATCCATACATAATTATTGATAATCTTTTCCTAAATATGCACCAAGCTTTTTATATTCAAAAGTTTAAATTTTTTTTTAAGTGTTTCGGAGAACTCCCGGAACTGGCCTTCAGAATTGTATACAATAATGGGCTCAATTTTCCCTAAGCCCGTTTTTCTAGGTCAGAAATGTGGCAGAAATAATTTGCCAAAGTTTCCCCGATGTATAATTCGAATTTGGTGCTGCGCAGCGTGTCCAGTCGCCTCGGGGGGTGGAGCCTGCTGTCTGCGCCAATAAACGATGCCACACCTTTTTACTCATACGTGGAAAAAAAAGTTACGTTTTTGACATCGTTCCAATGGATGCGCAAGCTCAGTACAGCTCAGATTTGACAATCGGCCATTTTGAAGGAGCCAGTTGTGTGTGTGAGAAGGTTGAGTGCTGTGTGAGAGCATTAGAAATATCGCAGTTGCAGCAATACAAGATGCAATGCGGTGCAAGGACCAAGAATTTCTTACAGGAAGAAGTGGAGGCACTAGTTACTGTGATTGAGAACAGATGGCAGGAGCTGGACCCCAGCAGAGGTCACATAAAAGTTCCGCCCAAAGAAATGAAGAAACACTGGAACCAATTTGCAGAAGATTACTGTGCAATGGTGGCCACCACGAGATCTGGAGGCCAGTGTAAAAAGAAATGGCAGGTAGTTAAGTAGTTAATGTAAGTAATATTTTAATTTATTCAATGTAATTGCAATTGAATATGTGACCATCTGTATATTCTCACCCAGCAGAAAGGCACTGTCTCTAAAAAGTTAGGTTTTCATCTTTGCAGAGGAAGGTGGCACATAATAAAAGGGAAAGAACTCGAACAGGAGGAGGCCGGCAAACCTGCACCCACTGACATCCTTGGGAGAGAGGGTCACTGCTTTGATGGGTCCTGTTATGTATTTAAACCCTTGTAACCTGCAACACACCTGACCACCAGAGTGCCTACCTGTTGGAGTCCCAAGGGATCCCGGTATCCCTTGGGAGAAGAGTATATAAGCAGGCCACCCACGAGGTACCTGCACTCTGGAACCTTAATAAAGGAGCTAAGGTCACACCTGCTCATTACACACAGTACTCAGTCTGACCATTTATTATGAATGTAACAGTTGGCGACGAGGTAACAAACAACCACGTGAAAATGCAAAGAACAGTCGGCATCCTGGAGAAGTTCTCAGAGGGGGACGATTGGGAGGCCTTCGTGGAGAGACTTGACCAATACTTCATGGCCAACGAGCTGGAAGGGGATGAGATCGCGACCAAACGAACGGCGATCCCCCTAACTGTCTGTGGGGCAACAACCTATGGCCTCATGAAGAATCTCCTGGTCCCGGCAAAACCAACAGAGAAATCCTACGAAAAACTGTACCCTGGTCCGGGAGCACCTAAATCCTAAGGAAAGCATTTTGATGACGAGTTATCGGTTCTACACGTGTCAACGATCGGAGGGCCAGGAAGTGGTGAGCTACATCACCGAACTAAGGCGCCTTGCAGGACATTGTGAGTTTGAGGGATTCCTAGAATAAATGCTCAGAGACTTTTTTGTACTGGGCATCGGGCATCCTTTGCAAACTGTACTCAGTCTGACCATTTATTATGAGTGTAATAGGTCCTGCTTGGAAAAAAGCAATTGGTACTGCACAATCTGGGTCCACACTCGAGGGAGACGGTAAGTCCTGCAAATTCATCGTGATCCTTCAAATCAGCCTGCTGCCTAGTCTGCGATGTGTGAGCCTACTCATGCCACCCACACTGCCCCCCCCCCCCTCTGATACTAACCATTTGACTGTTCTGTTATATTTTGCAGAACTTGAGGCCAACCCTGACAATACAGAGGAAGGTTCAGATTCGGACGAGCCTGAAGAGGAGAACGTCTTCCAATCCAACCCTCCAGACCAAGAATATGGGGGGGAGGGGGAGGAGATGGAGCTGGATGAAGCTCCCACTGTTGTACTGACTTTGGAGGAGGTGTCTCTTATGGAGGTGACAGCCCCTTCCGTGACTAGTGGTTTGAGTGTTGGTAGGACATTCCATGGTTTCACACCTTCCGAGGTTGTGGGTCCCAGTGGTGGGGTACAGCAAGGCACATCTAGGGCACCACCGTCCCAGGCTGCAGGTCCCAGTGGTGGGGTGCAAGCCACATCTGTGGGGAGGAGGGGAAGGAGAGCTCGACCGCGCTCTCCTGAGGTGCAGGATATAGATGTGCTTCAGATTATGTCATTGAGTACAGAGAGCATTGACCTTACTTGATCACTCCTGGATGCCATCAGTGGGGTGAGTGATGAGGTAGTGGGACTGTTGGGAGAAGTAACAGCAATGACACGAGAAATGGGAACGACATCCGGGACTAGCAGTGAGGGAATAGTGGCCATGAGGGAGGGAATGTCAGAAGTGGTGCAAACCTTGTCACTGACAATGAGGGAGGGAATGTTGCAGGTAATTCAGACAGTTTTGCTGTACATGAGGGAGGCAATGTTGCAGGTCGTTGAGACACTGTCAGGGCACATGAGGGGCGGCATGTTGGAGTTAGCTGCTGCAATAAGGGAATACGCCCAGACCCCGCATCCATTGACAGAATCAACTGTCACTCCCACTGCAATCCCCACACCAGTCTCTGAAGAGCCCAAAGCCGGGCCCTCCAACTTACCGCCTTACCGCCTGACGTTGACACCCCCAACCCTCAAGAGGTGCACAGTACCCAAGATGTTAGAAAGAATAAGCAGAAACACTGCGCCACCGCCAGCGGACAAGGATGGTGGAGTATCTGTTGTGTATGGAGAAAGAGTCAGACTGAACACTGTGAGCTCAAAGTGTGACCTTAGTCTTTTTTTGCAGGACTCCAGAATGCCTCTCCAACCTGTGAAACCTCCTTAAATACCTGTGCTCCCAAGGGATTATGGGATCCCTATGGACTCCAGGGGATGAGCCCTATGGTGGCTGTAGAGAGTAAATACAAGTCCACGTATATAACAACACTCCCCCTCAAAGTCAGTCGTGTAACTATTTGCAGTGTGAGTTGATCTGGGCCCTTCTTGCCCTGGTTGATCATCTCGGTGTGAAAGCTGGTGTTGTTGAATCATTTGTTGGGCCTTCGCTGGGCTGCTGTGTAGCTGGCCTTGCTGGGCTGCCTGGTGTGTTGGGCCCTGCAGGGCTGCTGTGGATGATGGGTTCTGCTTCGTGGTCAACCGTGGTGCCGGTTGCCACTGGTGTGTGTGTTGGGGGATCAAAAAAGGTAGGCTCCAAGGTGGGTTGCTTACGATAGTCCCCGAATCTGAGTTTGATTTGGTCCAAGTGTTTCCGGTGAATGAGTCCATTTGAAAGTTTGACCCGAAACACCCTGCTCCCCTCTTTGGCCACGATAGTGCCGGGAAGCCACTTGGGACCTTGTCCATAATTTAATACAAATATAGGATCATTGATTTCAATCTCGCTTGACACATTTGCTCTATCATGGTATGCACTTTGTTGAAGCAGTCTGCTCTCTACCTGTTCATGTAGATCAGGGTGGACTAACGAGAGCCTTGTCTTAAGTGCTCTTGTCATGAGCAGTTCAGCAGGTGGGATGCCAGTGAGTGAGTGAGGTCTCGTGCGGTAGCTAAGCAAGCTCGGGATAGGCGAGTCTGCAGTGAGCATTCAGTTACCCTCTTCAAGCCTTGCTTGATAGTTTCCACTGCTCTCTCTGCCTGACCATTGGACGTTAGTTTAAACGGGGCGGATGTGACATGTTTGATCCCGTTACGGGTCATGAATTCTTTAAACTCAGCACTGGTAAAACATGGCCCGTTGTCGCTCACCAGGACAATCGGCTAAGCCGTGAGTGGCAAACATGGCCCGCAAGCTTTCAGTAGTGGCAGCGGACGTGCTAGCTGACATTATCTCACATTCAATCCACTTGAAGTATGTATCTACAACCACAAGGAACATTTTATCCAAGAACGGGCCTGCATAGTCGATGTGTACCCTAGACCACGGTTTGGAGGGCCAAGACCATAAACTTAGCGGCGCCTCCCTGGGTACATTGCTTAACTGTGAGCATGTATTCTGTGAACGCAGGACTCTAGTCCGCATCAGTACCGGACCACCACACGTGGGATCTGGCTATCGCTTTCATCATTACGATGCCTGGGTGGATACTGTGGATGTCATTGATGAAGGTGTCTCTGCCCTTCTTGGGGACCACTACTCGATTGCCCCACAGAAGGCAGTCTGCCTGTATAGACATTTCATCTTTGCTGAAACGGCTTTATCTCTTCCTGCATTTCCACTGGGACACTGGACCAGCTCATGTGAAGAACACAGCTTTTGACACAAGATAATAAGGGGTCCTGGCTTGGCCGGGTTTTGATCTGCCGGGCAGTGACGGGTGATTGCTCACTCTCAAATGCTTCCATAACCATTGCTAGATCTGCGGGTTGCACGATTTGCACCCCCGTGGTGGGCAATGGCAGCCTACTGAGAGCATTGGCGCAGTTTTCTGTGCCTGGCCTGTGGCAGATGGCGTAGTTGTATGCGGACTATGTGAGCGCCCATCTCTGGATGCAGGCCGATGCATTGGTATTTATCCCTTTACTCTCGGAAAACAGGGATATAAGTGGCTTATGGTCAGTTTCCAATTCGAATTTTAGCCCAAACAGGCATTGATGCAATTTCTTTACCCCATAGACACACGCTAACGCTTCTTTTTCAATCATGCTGTAGGCTCGCTCAGCCTTAGACAGACTCCTGGATGCAAAAGCAATCGGTTGCAGTTTCCCGAAATCATTAGCTTGTTGCAATGCACATCCGATTTCATATGACAACGCATCACATGCATGTACCAAACGCTTACATGGATCATACAACACAAGCAATTTGTTTGAGCATAACAATTTTCTCGTACAAAGGCATTTTCTTGGCTTTTGCCCCAAACCCATTCGCCCCCTTTTCGTAGTAAGACATGCAGTGGTTTTAGCAGTGTGCTGAGACCCGGTAAGAAGTTACCAAAGTAGTTCAAGAGTCCCAGAAACGACCGCAGCTCCATCACGTTCTGTGGCCTTGTTGCGTTCTCGATTGCCTCTGTCTTCTCGTTGGTGGGCAATGGTCCCGCACTGTTGGGGAGGAGCAGGTTAGCCGAGATGAACTGGAAATGGGGCGATGTTCACACAATGTCATCTGTGGAGCGAAATTTGTGCTCACAACTCCTACAACAATTCGATTCACTATTCCAACCTGGCGTCGGGACTTTCAAAGGCACCAAAGTAATGATACACATCACCCCGGACGCCAGGCCAGTGCACCACAAAGCCAGAGCGGTGCCGTATGTGATGCGGGAAAAGATCGAGAGCGAATTGGACCGGCTGTTGAGAGAGGGCATCATCTCGTCTGTTGAATTCAGCGACTGGGTGAGCCCCATCGTTCCCGTCCTCAAAGTGGATGGCTCTGTCAGGATCTGTGGCGACCTGAAGGCCACCATCAATCGGGTGTCCCTACAAGATCAATACCCGCTCCCGAGAGCGGAGGACCTCTTCGCCACGCTGGCAGGCAGCAAGCTGTTCACCAAGTTGGACCTCATTTCAGTCTATATGACCCAGGAACTGGCCGACGAATCTAAACCACTGACCACCATCACCATGCAGGTGCCCGTTTGGCATTAGATCAGCGGCCAAACATGGAAAGCCTGCTTAAATCCATTCCTGGAACGATCGTATTCTAGGACGACATCCTCATCACGGGTCGAGACACCAAGGAACACCTCCACAACCTGAAGGAGGTGCTACGCCGACTGGACCGGGTAGGCCTGCGACTCAAGAAGTCTAAATGTGTGTTCTTAGCTACTGAGGTTGAGTTTCTGGACAGGAGGGTTGCTGCAGGTGGCATTCGGCCCACCGAATGCAAAACAGAGGCGATTCGACGAGCACCCAGGCCCTGCAACACATCGGAATTGCAGTCATTCCTGGGACTATTGAACTATTTCGGGAACTTTCTGCTGAATTTGAGCACGTTGTTGGAGCTGCTACACGTGCTCCTGCATAAGGGTTGCGATTGGTTTTGGGGGGGACTGTCAGGAACGGGCTTTTGATCGGGCGCGAAACCTACTTTGTTCAAACAAGTTGTTGACCCTCTACAACCCCTGTAAAAAATTGGTTCTGACATGTGATGCATCGTCCTATGGGGTTGGGTGTGTGTTGCAGCAGGGCAATGCTGAGGGTCAACTACAACCTGTGGCTTATGCCTCCAGGTCACTCTCTCAAGCAGAACGGGGATATGGGATGGTCGAGAAGGAAGCTCTTGCATGTGTCTATGGTTTAAAAAAATGCATCAGTACCTCTTTGGTCTGAAGTTTGAATTAGAGACGGACCACAAACCATTAACATCCCTGTTGTAAGACAGCAAGGCTATCAATGCCAACGCATCAGCTCGCATACAGCGATGGGCTCTCACGTTGGCTGCTTATGACTACTCCATCGGCACCGGCCCGGCACTGAAAATTGCGCTGACGCGCTCAGCAGGCTTCCACTGGCCACCACTGAGGGGGCAGCGGAGCAAAACGTCGAGATGGTCATGGCTGTCGATGCCTTTGACAGCGCAGGCTCCCCCATCACAGCCCGCCAGATCAAAATCTGGACAAACAGAGATCCCCTCCTATCCCTGATTAAGAAATGTGTCCTGACTGGGGATTGGGCGTCTGCACACGGAGCATGCCCTGAGGAGGTCAGACCGTTCCACAGATGGATGGATGAGCTCTCCATCCAAGCCGACTGCCTACTATGGGGCAGCGGGGTAGTTATGCCTCAGAAGGGCAGGGAGGCATTCATCAGCGAACTCCACAGCGAGCACCCAGGCATTGTGCTGATGAAGACCATTGCCCGGTCACACGTTTGGTGGCCTGGAATTGACTCAGACCTGGAACACTGTTCGCCGGTGCACGACGTGTGCCTAGCTGGGTAATGCCCCCAGGGAGGCCCCGCTCAGTCTGTTGCCCTGGCCCACCAGGCCATGGTCACACATTCATGTTGACTACGTGGGCTCATTCATGGGAAAGATGTTCCTTATTGTGGTAGATGTGTACTCGAAATCGATTGAGTGCATCATTCTGAACACATGCATGTCATCCACCACCGTGGAAAGCCTACGTGCGATCTTTGCAACCCATGGCTTGCCGGACATCCTGGTTAGTGATAATGGCCCATGTTTCACAAGCTACGAATTCCGAGAGTTTATGTCGGGCAATGGCATCAACCACGTCAGGACTGCACCGTTCAAGCTGGCCTCCAATGGCCAGGCGGAACGTGCGGTCCAAATCATTAAGCAAGGTAGGCTCAGGATTCAAGGACCCTCCCTACAATGCTGCCTATCGCATGGGTGACTTTAATATGCACATAGATTGGGCTAGCCAAACTGGAAGCAATACGGTGGAGGAGGATTTCCTGGAGTGCATAAGGGATGGTTTTCTAGACCAATATGTTGAGGAACCAACTAGGGGGGAGGCCATCTTAGACTGGGTGTTGTGTAATGAGAGAGGATTAATTAGCAATCTCATTGTGCGAGGCCCCTTGGGGAAGAGTGACCATAATATGGTGGAATTCTGCATTAGGATGGAGAATGAAACAGTAAATTCAGAGACCATGGTCCAGAACTTAAAGAAGGGTAACTTTGAAGGTATGAGGCGAGAATTGGCTAGGATAGATTGGCGAATGATACTTAGGGGGTTGACTGTGGATGGGCAATGGCAGACATTTAGAGACCGCATGGATGAAGTACAACAATTGTACATTCCTGTCTGGCGTAAAAATAAAAAGGGGAAGGTGGCTCAACCGTGGCTATCTAGGGAAATCAGGGATAGTATTAAAGCCAAGGAAGTGGCATACAAATTGGCCAGAAATAGCAGCGAACCTGGGGACTGGGAGAAATTTAGAACTCAGCAGAGGAGGACAAAGGGTTTGATTAGGACAGGGAAAATGGAGTACGAGAAGAAGCTTGCAGGGAACATTAAGGCGGATTGCAAAAGTTTCTATAGGTATGTAAAGAGAAAAAGGTTGGTGAAGACAAACGTAGGTCCCCTGCAGTCAGAATCAGGGGAAGTCATAACGGGGAACAAAGAAATGGCGGATCAATTGAACAAGTACTTTGGTTCGGTATTCACTAAGGAGGATACAAACAACCTTCCGGATATAAAAGGGGTCAGAGGGTCTAGTAAGGAAGAGGAACTGAGGGAAATCTTTATTAGTCGGGAAATTGTGTTGGGGAAATTGATGGGATTGAAGGCAGATAAATCCCCAGGGCCTGATGGCCTGCATCCTAGAGTACTTAAGGAGGTGGCCTTGGAAATAGCGGATGCATTGACAGTCATTTTCCAACATTCCATTGACTCTGGATCAGTTCCTATGGAGTGGAGGGTAGCCAATGTAACCCCACTTTTTAAAAAAGGAGGGAGAGAGAAAACAGGGAATTATAGACCGGTCAGCCTGACCTCAGTAGTGGGTAAAATGATGGAATCAATTATTAAGGATGTCATAGCAGTGCATCTGGAAAATGGTGACATGATAGGTCCAAGTCAGCATGGATTTGTGAAAGGGAAATCATGCTTGACAAATCTTCTGGAATTTTTTGAGGATGTTTCCAGTAAAGTGGACAAAGGAGAACCAGTTGATGTGGTATATTTGGACTTTCAGAAGGCTTTCGACAAGGTCCCACACAAGAGATTAATGTGCAAAGTTAAAGCACATGGGATTGGGGGTAGTGTGCTGACGTGGATTGAGAACTGGTTGTCAGACAGGAAGCAAAGAGTAGGAGTAAACGGGTACTTTTCAGAATGGCAGGCAGTGACTAGTGGAGTGCCGCAAGGTTCTGTGCTGGGGCCCCAGCTGTTTACATTGTACATTAATGATTTAGACGAGGGGATTAAATGCAGTATCTCCAAATTTGCGGATGATACTAAGTTGGGTGGCAGTGTGAGCTGCGAGGAGGATGCTATTAGGCTGCAGAGTGACTTGGATAGGTTAGGTGAGTGGGCAAATGCATGGCAGATGAAGTATAATGTGGATAAATGTGAGGTTATCCACTTTGGTGGTAAAAACAGAGAGACAGACTATTATCTGAATGGTGACAGATTAGGAAAAGGGAAGGTGCAACGAGACCTGGGTGTCATGGTACATCAGTCATTGAAGGTTGGCATGCAGGTACAGCAGGCGGTTAAGAAAGCAAATGGCATGTTGGCCTTCATAGCGAGGGGATTTGAATACAGGGGCAGGGAGGTGTTGCTACAGTTGTACAGGGCCTTGGTGAGGCCACACCTGGAGTATTGTGTACAGTTTTGGTCTCCTAACTTGAGGAAGGACATTCTTGCTATTGAGGGAGTGCAGCGAAGGTTCACCAGACTGATTCCCGGGATGGCGGGACTGACCTATCAAGAAAGATTGGATCAATTGGGCTTGTATTCACTGGAGTTCAGAAGAATGAGAGGGGACCTCATAGAAACGTTTAAAATTCTGACGGGTTTAGACAGGTTAGATGCAGAAAGAATGTTCCCAATGTTGGGGAAGTCCAGAACCAGGGGTCACAGTCTGAGGATAAGGGGTAAGCCATTTAGGACCGAGATGAGGAGAAACTTCTTCACCCAGAGAGTGGTGAACCTGTGGAATTCTCTACCACAGAAAGTAGTTGAGGCCAATTCACTAAATATATTCAAAAGGGAGTTAGATGAAGTCCTTACTACTCGGGGGATCAAGGGTTATGGCGAGAAAGCAGGAAGGGGGTACTGAAGTTTCATGTTCAGCCATGAACTCATTGAATGGCGGTGCAGGCTAGAAGGGCTGAATGGCCTGCTCCTGCACCTATTTTCTATGTTTCTATGTTTCTATGTATCTCCTGCTGGCCTATAGATCCCGACCGCACTCACTCACGGGTCCCGCCCACAGAGCTACTAATGAAACGGACACTCAAAACTCGGTTGTCCCTCATTCACCCAGTACTGACTGACATAGTTGAGGGCAAGCGCAAGTCACAAAACGAGTACCATGACCGCAATTCGAGAGGGAGATGTATGGAAATAAATGATCCTGTATTCGTCCTCAATCACGCCATGGGGCCCAAATGGCTTGAGAGCATTGTAATTAACAAAGAGGGGAATAGGGTCATCGTGGTAAAACTCAACAATGGTCAGATATGCCGTAAGCATCTGGACCAAGTAAAAAAATGGTTCAGCATCGACATGGAGGAACCTGAAGAAGACCATGAGATGGAGCTCACAACACCGTCAGTGAACGAGCAACAAGAGCAATCAGAAGAATGCACAGTCCCTGTGGTCAGCCCAGACAGGCCGGAATCACCACAGGTGACAGACACTCATGTCAGTGTCCAACAACCAGAGTCCCAACTGTTTTGCACCACGAGGGAGCGTAGACCACCTGAAAGACTAAACCTATAATCCCAATAAGACTTTGGCGGGGGGGGGGGGGGGGTGGTGGGGGGAAGGTGATGTAATGTATGTAACCACAATGTAACACCACTGTATTACTGTATACACCAAGATGCACACCTTGACCACAAGGGGTGAACTTGTGGGAGACACTCCTTACCTGATCACACAGGTATAAAAATGGAGGTCCCATGCAGGGTCATCGTCTTTGGAGTCCTGTAAATAAAGAGTTAAGGTCACAGAGTGACCTTGTCCCCAGAATGTACCTCGTGTGATTTCATACTGTAGAGTAAGGACTTTACAATTTCCACCTCTGAGTCATCTGCGGACGTGCAGTTGCAGGTATGTGTGACCTGCCCTATATGTTACGATTCGAAAATGATATCACTTTGTTCACAGTACTTCTAGCAGCACTTGTGTGCTGAGAGATTTGCTTCGTATTGTCACTGGTAGCAATGAACGCCTGGGCTATCGCTATGGCCTTCCTCAAGGTTGGGGTCTCTACAGTCAAAGGTTTGTGAAGTATGGTTTCGTGGCCAATGCCAAGTACAAAAAAGTCTCTGAGCATGTGCTCCAAATGTCCTTCAAATTTGCAATGTCCTGCAAGGCGTTTTAGCTCGGCGACATAACTCGCCACTTCCTGGCCTTCAGACCTTTTGTAGGTGTAGAACCGGTACCTCGCCATCAGACCGCTTTCCTTCGGGTTCAAATGCTCTCGGACCAGTGTGCACAAATCGTCGTATGATTTCTCTGTGGGTTTTGCTGGAGTGAGCAGATTCTTCATGAGGCCATATGTTGGTGCCCCACAGACGGTGAGGAGGATCGCCCTTCGTTTGGCAGCGCTCTCTTCCACATCTAGCTCGTTGGCCACGAACTAATGGTCGAGTCGCTCCACAAAAGTTTCCCAATCATCTCCCTCCGAAAATTTCTTCAGGATGCCCATTGTTCTCTGCATCTTTCGGTTCGCTATCTGTATCTCGTCGCCAGTTGTTGTGTATGGAGAAAGAGTCAGACTGAACACTGTGAGCTCAAAGTAAAGTGTGACCTTAGTCTTTTATTGCAGGTCTCCAGAGTGCCTCTCCAACCTGTGAAGCCTCCTTAAATACCTGTGCTTCCCAAGGGATTATGGGATCCCTTGGGACTCCAGGGGATGAACCCTCTGGTGGCTGTAGAGAGTAAATACAAGTCCACATATATAACAGTATCCAAGACCAAGCACAGCGGGCAATCTTAGAATAAGGTGGAGAAGAGATGGGTGCAGCCTTTCTTTGCTCTTGCTGTTGTTGTTATTATTATTGTTACTGTTGTAACTGTTCTCAAATTAAAAGTTTTTTGTAAGTTATGTAAATTTACAAGTTTATAAGTGATCTTAAAGTTTTTAAGTGATCTTAAAGAGTGATCTTAAAGTAAAGTTTATACAAGAATAATTTTATTAAAGTTAAGTTACGTAAATGGTAAACTTTTGAATAAAATATATTTTACATTAAAACTGAATCATGTTCCATTAACACAACACAACATTATGGAACAGCTTCAAACAGTACACATGTCCATGTAGAATAGTTGTCACTGAGCCGTCAGGCATCAGTAAAGTGTTACAGATGAGTTGCTGGTGCAAGGCTCGAGCAATTATTAAAGGGACATGATGGCCTGCCCTCCTCCACCATCGTGCTCCGGCCTCATCCTCAAGCATGGCTTCCTCATCCTAGTCATCCTCCTCCTGCTCGTCATCTGCATCTTCCACATCATTATCATCAGTTACTCTCACCATGGGTGGGTCTTCCACTACCAGGTACTGCTGCCTCATGATGGCTATGTTATGCAGCATGCAGCACACAACAGTGAACTGACCGACAATCTCAGGGGAGTACAGCAATAGCCTCTGGAATGGTCCAGGCATTGGAAACGCTGTTTCAATATGCCAATGGTCCTCTCTATGATGCTGCGCGTCGCAATGTGCGACATGTATTCACTGTTAGCTTCCGTCCGGGTTACGTGCAGGGACGTCATGAGCCAGGTGCAAAGCCGTATCCTTGGTCTCCCAGTAGCCAGCTCTGCCCTTCTGGCTGCTGAAACATGGCAGATATAACGCTGTCACGTAGGATGAAGGCATCGTGGGTGCTCCCAGGGTATCGTGCATCGACTGACATGATATGATGCATGTCGTTATACACAAGCTGCACATTAATGAAGTGGAACCCTTTTCTGTTCCTGTACATTTCGGAATCCTCCAAAGGTGCTCGCAAGGTGATGTGGTTACAATCAATGCAGCCCTGTACCTTGGGGAAGCCAGCAATCCTGGAGAAGCTCACAGCCCTGTCATGGATTGCTTGGGCAGTCATGGGGAACTTTATGAAGTTATTCCTTCACGCATCCAGTGCAGCCGTGACCTGGCGAATGCAGACATGTGTTGCATGTTGAAAGATGGCGCACACATCCTCAGTTGTAGCTTGAAACGATCCAGAGGCATAGAATGAAAGTGCAGCTGTAACCTTCATTTCAACTGACAAAGCAGTCCTCCTGATGCTTCTAGGTTGCAGGTCTGCTTTGACCAACTCACAGATCTCACTTCTTTGCGGAAACGCAGCCTTCTGACACAATCTGCATCACTCAGGTGGAGATACGAACGCCTATCTCAATATACCCGAGGTGAGTAAGGCCTCCTGCCCAGCACCCTACGGGCTCTGATGTTCCTGATGCGATGAATACGAATCAGTTGTCTCCTACATAGCACCATGATGCAGAAGGCTCGCACAAGGTATGGCATTGTCAGTATTGCCCCATACTTAAATTTAACCTTTGAAAGAAGCTCAAAAAGGCAGGAAAACAGGCAGGCAGCACAGGTGCACAGTTCTCTCTCCCCAAGGTCTGTATGGATGGACCCAAAGGTCTTGTGATTTATCCTCTAACCCCACCCCCCCCCCCCCCCGCTTAACTAATTGAAATCTTCTCCACCTTTTCTCTCTCCCTCCCACCCCCCTCCCCCCAAACTCATTGCAGTCTTCAATGCAGAAGGCACCTCACTCCCCAGGCTTGAAGCCTTCTGACCGGCACCTCGCTCTCTCTCTCCTCCCCCCGCTCCCCCTTCCCCCTCCTCCCACGGCTTGTTTTGTAGCCGAGCCCCGAGCCGCTGTGTCCAAGCGGGGGGCCAATTCTACCGGCCAAAGCTACGACCCTCCAGCCCTGCTTCAAGATGTTCGGTGGTGGTGTGTGACTGAGTAAAAATATGAGAAAACTTCTGAAATCCAACAAATTTACACTTCTACATTGAAGGGAAAAAAAGTTGAACTTTATTATTGATTTTGACAGTGTTCTTGACCCCCCCAAAATCTTCGATTTAAAAACAATGGCGTCTTTCAGTGCCAATTTGTGAATGTGTGCTGGTTTTCTTAAGTGTTCAGAAGGTTTTTCGGGAGTGGCCAGACACGCCGACCTAGGAGGAAAAAATGTTGGCCAAACTGAGAACAATTGAAAAAACGGACACAGACATGAGGGACCCCCCCCCTTTGTCATAAAAAAAAAACTGGCCTAGAAAAATCATAACTAAGTCAACTACACCGGCGCAGATCGCAGGGGGAAACATGGAAAAAAATAAATACGCCAAAAAAAAATGGCACGCGCCAATAAAACGATGCAAATGACCGGGGAAAATTGAGCCCAATATCTCTTATCCAGATAACCGTTTTCATTGCAAACTATGTACAAAAACAAAAGCTGATTTTCTGCCGGAATTTGTATATTTTCAACTTATTTGCTACAAAACAGGAAAACCACAAACAGTGAATATTGTTGGTACTGGTATTATGCAAACGCTGTCTGAGTACATGAGAAAAGTTGGGGTAGAAATTAGTATATGTTGTGCCCATTTTTCGGACATAAAACAGGTGCAAAGCATATCAATTTAGCAGTGGTGCAGCTTGCACCGAATCTGTGCAGGCATTGGTCCCATTGCTAAATTTGTGGGGCCCATTTTTTAGGCGGACGCCTAAAGCAAACATTAGGCCCCTAGAATATGTTATGACAGGCCGTCAAAATTGAATAGGGTTTACATCAATATAATGTACAGTGTAAGCAGGCTTCAGGTAGAATTGTTAGTTTGATGTACCCTACATTCCCATCTATGTCCTGATGATAGTGGGATTCCAGAGAAAATGTTACAAGTGTTATATTTACATTAACATTCATTCGACAATACACAGGAGTTCAAAAGTGTTGCAAGTTAATTTCTAGATGTGTTTAATATATTATAATACATTACTGATGATGGTTTAAAACAAAAATACCAATCAATAAAGGTGTGTTAGAAACATTTCTTCTCTAATTTCACTGGCAAACAAATTAGATTTTACTTAAAAATTTTACAACCTGAAATAAGTAGAGGGTAAACATGTGTCCTCTCAAAGAGTATCATTGGTACTTGTCTAGATACCAATCCAGTAAACAATTTGAGTGCTCCAGTTGATGAGTTTGCAAATACAGTATACAGCTGTTGTAATAGGAAATGACAGGGACTCTGCGGTCTGCTTTAAACAATGTGACATGGCACATGCTATTAGTTCTGGATCATTGGTGTGCCTGCACCACCATCTGCTGAGGTCAGAGCATGTGTTAGGTTTGGCGTCAGTCTGCAGACACTCACTGTTGTGTGTGCACTGGACCAACTATTATACATCCATATAAATAAGAGAGCTCCATTCTCAGTACAAAGAGAAAATCCTAAAACCTGCAGCTCATTCAATACTCTGTGTAATTGCAAGATGCTAGTAATGAGCATATTTATAGTGCACTAACTTATTAAGGAAGATACAGTAATAGGCTCAGTTAATAGAAAGCAAAAATGCAATTATATAGGTTTGGAGTGCTGTGAATTGAGCTGCTTTTACAAAACCAAACATTGCAGGGACTCTAGTGGTTACTTTAATTGTCAATCGTTGAGATATACTAAAGCAGTACATGTATTGTTAGAACCTATTTAGTGCCACTGATTTAACAGATATGTTCCATCTTTTATGAAGGATATGGTTTTTTAAATAATAAAGCTTGAGTTATCGTAATGATATACAGCTGTGGTAACTGCAGAAATGTGTTATTATTGTATGAAAGTACTTTTATATAGCCCATTTACCACTGACATGAAAGCAGCAGCTAATATTTATATACATGCATTTTTGTAGCAATTACGTATATTTATGAGCTCATTGCTATAATATCAGATTGAAATAATGAAAATTATGAATCTCAGGGAAACAAAATAAAATGGACTGAATAAACAGTTTCATAAAAACTGTTAATAACTGGATTTAACAAACACGGCAAGTACCATTTTAATGTACGCACAATTATCTCAATCAGATCTGAGCTATTGTAAGTGAATCCTGACTGAGTGAAGAATAGATGGTGTAAGTCTGCACATGTCACATTTGTACGGCAATCTGTGTGATTCTGAAGTGGACAGATGGATACACAAAAGGAAAAGGGAAGAAAGAGAGTTAAATAACAGTGAGACAGAGGGTCACAACAAAAATGAACAAAAGAGAAGGAACAGATAGTGAGAGGTGAAGGTCACAAAAAATAAACTGTCACCCAATCAAAATTTCAATTCTGTAAATGTGTATATATCTGTTGTGCATTCAAGAATAAAAGCAGATTTAGCATTTAGACATCTTTACTGCTTACTGGGGGTAATGTTCGCCATAGAGATTCCACTAAGTAGAACCTATCAGCCAAAACGCAGAGGCCCTCAAAGGTAGGTGAAAATAATTTTTTGGGTGGCCTGGAGGAGTAGGAGTGCCCCGCAAAAATAATCTGGGTCATTACCACCCAAGACTGCACTGTCCCCCCTACATCCCAACACACCCTCTGTGATTGTGATACCCCTTCTAGGGCTTAGCTTGCTGCTGGCCGGGCTGCCCGAATCCGGCATGCTGCATGAAGACACCCATTTGAGGTGGACAGCTCCCCTGTGCTATTTAAATGAGGCACACGTTCGAAATGGTCCAGGCTTCCCGGGCAGTTAGCCTGCACTTTCCGCTGGCTATCCGCCCAAACGATAAAAAGTCCTCTCTAGGAGTCTTAGAAATGTGAGATATTCAAACACTGGAAGCAAGTGCAAAGAGCCATGAAACTGATCCCTGGTGTGAGAGGTAAGGGTTATGAGGAAAGACTGGAGAAACGAGAGAGGAGAAATTTGGGTTCGTTAACTGCTGAAAGCTGGAAAAATTAGCGCCAGGCCCTAATGATTTTCAGCTTTCTGTAAATTTGGTGTTAGCACTCCAGGAGGGAAGTGGAGCATTACAGGACTTAGGTGGGGCGGTAGTGGTGCAGCGCTGCACAATGGTCCGTGCAGCGCTTCCTCGAACCGAGGCTCCATCCCTTCCTTAAAGAGAAAGGCCGTCACTGCAGGCTCTGCATTGGGACATGTTAGCTGGTCCCTGATGACAGCCGCAATCCAGCCCGATCAGCACCATGCATTCCAGCAGATTGCCGGACTGATCGATCGCAACCGACGAGGAATCGAAAAAATTTAAAATATTAATTTGAACATTTTTTGCACTTACCACAGCATCCTCCCCTTTAACATTTGCCCCCCAATGTGCCGGCCTCCCATGCAATGCCTCCTGCAGCTGTCGGTGTTTTCGCCCTGTGATGCTGCAGGGGCAGAATCGAAGTTTGGGTCCGGCGCACTACTGGGGCAATGCGCATGGCAATGACATCACAAACTCCGGGCGCAGGAGCTCGTGGCACAACATCTTACCGCTGCTGCAAATCTCCCGGCCAAATTAGCCAGAGTCTTTCATCTCGCCATGCCCGGTCGGTAACTCGTTAGCACCCCCCGGAGGCGATAATGGGAGGTGTTAAGGTGGCCAATTTCTAGGCCAAGGGCTTTCCAGCCGAGAAGGTGTTATGTCTCAAATAAAGCAATGTGACTGAATACTGTAGACTTAAGTAAGTGTGACCTTAGTCTCTGTGATGTGTGTAGCACTCAAATCACTGACTCCTGGTGTTGTAGTAACTGCTGTGACTTAGCCCTTTATTGTGTAACTCCAGAGTGCCTCCCAGGTGTTGTGGGCAGCCTTTTATACTCTGTCTTGCAGGTACTTTCAGGTCTCCCACCACAGCGCCCTCTGTGGCGCACCATTGTACTTATACATTTAATGTACCTGGACAATACATAACATCTCATTCTCCACCCCTCCCCCCAGTTCCAAAAGCCATTGCCGGAAACCTTGTTCATCCTGGTTGGTTTGTGAGTGTGAGTCCATGACCATCCACTTCCCCCCCATGTAGAGATTATGTTTGCGATCCGGTGCAAGCATGTGGTATTTGCAGTCCTTACATGGGTGATGAAGTAAACGAGTATAACCTCCAACAGAAAGCAGGCATACATAGACAGTACATTTGTATGGTACATATGATATGTGGTACAGATGTTATGTCAAAAGGTTGCAGGTGCACTGAACAGTTATTTAATCCCAGCTCCACTGGTTGAGGTACGGTGACAGAGTACTGTCCCTTTTCGCCCGAGGTAATGGGCTGCACTGAGACAGGGTATCGCAACTAGTGCGTTGCCTCTGTTCTCAGTAGTCGCCTTGGCGGCTCATCTGAAGCCGCTGAACCCTTGCATGAATCACGTAAAATCGAAAATCGCATTGGCCCCTTAGGCATGTTAGTCACGGATCCATTAGCCCTTTTACTTGTACCTCGTGGTATTAACTCTTTTCGTAAATCATTCATATCCATCATTTTAAACACAGTAACCATTCAGCATCAAAATATCAACTCTTATCCTAAATCACTTCATCATACAAATCACATTGCACATTTAGACTCACTCTTGCCTGAAAAAGTCTTTTTGTGGGGACCGCCAACGGTGTAAGGTCCTTTTAAGGCTCCCGGGTGCATTTCCCTTTTAAGACGCCATCTTGTGGTTCCCACGAGGCTTCCCTTGGGCGCCGCCATTGTAATTGTGCTGCTTGCCTTTGTTCTTTGCAGAGCTCTGCTGCCACGAGGCTCGCCACCATCTTGAGCTCGCTGGCCTGACGTTTTACTCTCTGGAATAGAAGGAATAAAGAAGAAAGAAAGAAGGAAAATGGCCAAAACAATCCGATCTTGAATCTGGCTCTTTGAATTCGATCCGTCATAGTCCCTGTGAAAACGGCCCCCGTGATTGCTGCCGTATCCTCCGTTCTGGCTCCTGCACCCACCCGAGTAGCTGTCGCATTCTCCCGAGTTGTACCTGCCGTCGCCTCCGCCCGCCGCTGCAGCCTCCGCTCCTGCCGTTGTCCCAGTAACTGCCGCCTCTCATTTGGCCTCCGTTCCTGTCCCAGTAACTGCCGCCTCTCATGTGGCCTCCGTTCCTGTCCCAGTAACTGCCGCCTCTCATGTGGCCTTCGCTCCTGTCCCAGTAACTGTCGCCTCTCCTGCAGTCGCCATAGCTGCCACCACTGCCACCGCTGTCCCGGCCTCCACCGTAGCCGTGACCACCGCCCGACTCTTCCTCCGCGTGGGCCCCCCCCGGACTTGTCGGCCATCGATGGACCTCTCATTCATCGCCCACAGCGCGTCGCCGGATCGCACCTCAGCGATCGGCCCGCACTTGAACAACTGCTCTTCCAGGGTTTGCTCGTCTGTGGAGGCTGAGGCTGCAGGATTGCTTGAGGTCAGGAGTTCTGGGCTGCTGTTGCCTGTGTGTGGATTTAGACTGCCGATGAACGGCTTCTTCCTCCTCCAGCTCGTTCGGCGCTGCTCTTTGGGAACCCGGGGAACAGCAATCTGTGGAGGAATGAAGTCTTCCCAGCTCCCACGGACCTTCCTCATCCACCTCCAGCCGAGAAGCGTCGGCCCATCACCTGCAATGACCCACAAAGGTAAACCGTGTGTCTCCCCCCCCCCGTGAGATACCTGCACTTCCGCTCTGCCAAGAACAGGTATCAGTTCCTTGGTGTAGGTACGCAGCTTTGCCATGACTGGGACCAGCTCGGGTTGTGCAGCTGGGTTGATCCAAAGTTTTTCAAAAGTTTCCTGACTTGTAGTATCTCCAAATTTGCAGATGACACTAAGTTGGGTGGCAGTGTGAGCTGCGAGGAGGATGCTATGAGGCTGCAGAGTGACTTGGATAGGTTAGGTGAGTGGGCAAATACATGGCAGATGAAGTATAATGTGGATAAATGTGAGGTTATCCACTTTGGTGGTAAAAACAGAGAGACAGACTATTATCTGAATGGTGACAGATTAGGAAAAGGGGAGGTGCAACGAGATCTGGGTGTCATGGTACATCAGTCATTGAAGGTTGGCATGCAGGTACAGCAGGCGGTTAAGAAAGCAAATGGCATGTTGGCCTTCATAGCGAGGGGATTTGAGTACAGGGGCAGGGAGGTGTTGCTACAGTTGTACAGGGCCTTGGTGAGGCCACACCTGGAGTATTGTGTACAGTTTTAGTCTCCTAACTTGAGGAAGGACATTCTTGCTATTGAGGGAGTGCAGCGAAGATTCACCAGACTGATTCCCGGGATGGTGGGACTGACCTATCAAGAAAGACTGGATCAACTGGGCTTGTATTCACTGGAGTTCAGAAGAATGAGAGGGGATCTCATAGAAACGTTTAAAATTCTGACGGGTTTAGACAGGTTAGATACAGGAAGAATGTTCCCAATGTTGGGGAAGTCCAGAACCAGGGGTCACAGTCTTAAGGATAAGGAGTAAGCCATTTAGGACCGAGATGAGGAGAAACTTCTTCACCCAGAGAGTGGTGAACCTGTGGAATTCTCTACCACAGAAAGTTGTTGAGGCCAATTCACTAAATATATTCAAAAGGGAGTTAGATGAAGTCCTTACTACTAGGGGGATCAAGGGGTATGGCGAGAAAGCAGGAAGGGGGTACTGAAGTTGCATGTTCAGCCATGAACTCATTGAATGGTGGTGCAGGCTAGAAGGGCTGAATGGCCTACTCCTGCACCTATTTTCTATGTTTCTATGTTTCTATGACTCATCAACGACGGACCCGATCCAGTGTCCACTTCCATACTCACTGGGACTCCGTTAATCTTGACCTCCGTAATCACCGGGGCCGAACCGTCGGTACATGTATACAGTCCAAACAACGCCTCATATTCTTCTGCCTGCTCCTCGCTGGAAAATGGAGCCGCTACCATATCCTCAGCCACACGGTGAATCAGGTGTCTTTTGCACATACGCTGAAGGTGGCCTTTTGTGTGGCAGGTATTGCACGTGTACTCCACAAACCTGCACCGGTGGGCCCCATGGCTTCCTCCGCAGTGCCAGCATGGTGCTGCTTGATTAGCCCCCCCTTGGCGGACTCTGAGTTCCAGGACCCCGAGATCCGTGCTCTCTGCCCTGGGCAGAGCCACGTTCTGCAGTTTTGTCCGTGGTGGGCGCTATCCTGTGGATAGTGCCTGCCGGGTTCGAGGCTGTGTGGATTATCTGCTTGGTGCTGCAAGTTGAGGTCATAAACGCCCGGCTGATGGTGATGGCTTGCTTCAGGGTGACTGTAGGTTCAGTGGATAGCAGCCTGTGAAGGAAACCAATCCCCATAACAAGGTGTGTGCCAAAATCACACGGCGCTGCGAGTCTCCTGAGGTACACAGCATATTTGGTGACATCCTGGCCCTCAGGTCTGCAGTGGTGGTAGAATTTGTGCCGGGCCGTGAGGATGCTCTCCTTCGGTTTAAGTTGGTCATGAATGAGTGTGATCAGCTCCTCATATGTGTTGTCCCTGGCGCTTTCGGGTGCCAGCAAATCCCTGACGAGACAGTAAACCTCATCGCCACAACTGGAAAGCAATATCGCCTTACGCCTCTCTCTCAGTGCATCCTTGTTCCCCGTCAGGTCGTTTGCTGTGAAGAAGTACTCGAGCCTTTCCGTAAAGGCCTCCTAATCATTTCCCACCATAAAATCCTTTAACGAGTCCAGATTTAGCCATGGTTGCGTGAAGTTCGTCCGTGTCCTTGTCGCCAATGTGATGTGTGTAGCACTCTAATCACTGACTCCACACGGTCTGGTGCTGTAGTAACTGCAGTGACCTTAGTCCTTTATTGTGTAACTCCAGAGTGCCTCCCAGGTGTGGTGGGCAGCCTTTTATACTCTGTCTTGCAGGTACTTTCAGGTCTCCAACCACAGCGCCCTCTGTGGCGCACCATTGTACTTATGTATTGTCCAGGTACATTAAATGTATAACAGTCTCTTTATTCTGACTCCAGAGTGCTGGCACAGCATGGGAGGCCTGCTTATATGCAGTGCTCCCAAGGGATACTGGGATCCCTTGGGACTCCAACAGATGCGCCCTCTGGTGGCAGTAGAATGCTGGTTACAAGGTGTTGCATATATAACATCACTCCCCGCGGCCCCCCCCCCCCCCCCCCGCCAAAAAAGTCAACAGTACACTTATTTACAGAGTGAGACGATCTGGGGCTTTCCACTCTCTAGTCGATCGTCTCGGTACAAACACAGGTGCAGGTGAGTTCGTTGGGCCTTCGCTGGGCTGCTGGGGATGATGAGTTCAGCTTCATGGTCAACCGTGATGTCGGTTGCCATTTGTGTGTATCGGAGGGTCGAAGTTGGTGGTGTCCTCTTCAGGTTGCTCGTGGCTGTCTGTGAATCGCAGTTTGATTTGGTCCAAATATTTTCTGCAAGTTAGTCCATTTGCAAGTTTGACCTCAAACACCCTACTCCCTTCTTTGGCTACGACAGTGTCAGCAAGCCATTTGGGACCATGTCCATAGTTGAGTACAAATACAGGGTCATTGACTTCAATATCGCATGACAAATTTGTGCGATCATGGTACATGCTTTGTTGATGCTGCCTGTCCTCGACATGATCATGGAGATCAGGGTGGACTAGAGAGAGTCTTGTTTTGAGTGCCCTTTTCATGAGCAGTTCGGCAGGGCGAACCTCGGTGAGCGAGTGGGATCTTGTGCTGTAGCTGAGCAGGACTCGGGACAGGTGGGTCTGCAGGGAGCCTTCCGACATGCATTTCAAGCTTTGCTTGATGGTTTGGACTGCCCGTTCTGCCTGGCCGTTAGATGCGGGCTTGAACGGGGCAGATGTGACGTGCTTGATCCCATTGCGGGTCATGAATTCCTTGAATTCAGCACTGGTGAAGCACGGCCCATTGTCGCTGACAAGGACATCAGGCAGGTCGTGCATGGCAAACATGGCGGGGAGGCTTTTGATGGTGGCAGTGGACATGTTTACAGACATTATTACACACTCAATCCATTTTGAATAAGCATCCACAATAACCAAAAACATTTTGCCTAGAAACGGGCCAGCGAAGTCAACGTGGATCCTCGACCACGGTTTGGAGGGCCATGACCACAAACTTAGCAGTGCCTCTCTGGGTGCATTGCTGAGTTGAGAGCAAGTGTTGCATTAGCACACACAAGACTCCAAATCTGAGTCAATGCTGGGCCACCATACATGGGATCTGGCTATAGTTTTCATCATTACTATGCCTGGGTGGGTACTGTGTATGAACGTTTCCCTGCCTTTCTTAGGCAAAACCACGCGATTACCCCACAGAAGACAGTCCGCCTGTATGGACATTTCGTCTTTGCGCCGCTGGAATGGCTTGATCTCTTCATGCATCTCTGCTGGGACATTGGACCAGCTCCCATAGAGGACACAGTTTTTTACAATGGACAGTAAAGGATCCTGGCTGGGTCGTAACGGGTGATTTTCGTTTTCAAATGCATCCATCACCAAGAGCAAGTCCGCAGGCTGTGCCATTTCCACCCCGGTGGTGGGCAATGGTAGCCGACTGAGAGCATCAGCGCAGTTCTCTGTGCCTGGCCTGTGGCGAATTACATAGTTATATGCAGACAGCGTGAGCACCCATCTTTGGATGCGAGCAGAGGCATTGGAATTAATACCTTTGCTCTCTGAAAATAGCGATATGAGCAGCTTATGGTCAGTTTCTAACTCAAACTTAAGCCCAAACAGATACTGGTGCATTTTTTTCACCACGTAAATGCATGCCAGAGCTTCTTTTCCAATCATGCTGTAGGCCTTTTCGGCCTTGGACAAACTCCTGGATGCATAAACGACCGGTTGCAATGTTCATTTGCTTGTTGTAACACATAACCGACCCCGTACAAAGAAGCATCGCAAGCTAGCACTAAACGTTTACATGAGTCATACAGAACAAGCAGTTTGTTGAAACATAACAGATTTCTGGTATTCTCAAAAGCAGTCTCTTGTGATTTCCCCCATACCCAGTCATCTCCCTTGCGTAGCAACACATGTGGAGGTTCTAGCAAGGTGCTTAACCCAGGTAGGAAATTACCGAAATAGTTGAGTCCCAGGAACGACCGCAGCTCCGTCACGTTCTGTGGTCTCGGCGTGTTCTTGATGGCCTCCGTCTTGACGTCGGTGAGTCTGATGCCGTCTGCCGCGATTCTTCTCCCTAAGAACTCGACCTCTGGTGCCAGGAAAATACACTTTGAGTGTTTCAACCTGAGTCCCACACGATCTAGCCGACTTAGAACCTCTTACAGGTTCTGCAAGTGTTCGATGGTGTCCCAACCTGTGACCAGTATGTCATCCTGGAAAACCACGGTGCCCGGAACCGACTTTAGCAGACTCTCCATGTTCCTTTGAAAAATAGCCGCGGCCAATCGAATCCCAAACGGGCATCTATTGTAGATGAACAGACCTTTGTGCGTGTTGATGCAGGTGAGGCCTTTCAAAGATTCCGCCAGCTCCTGCGTCATGTAGGCCGAGGTCACGTCCAACTTGGTGAACATCTTCCCTCCTGCCAGCGTCGCAACTAAGTCGTCTGGCTTGGGTAACGGGTACTGGTCCTGCAGCGAAAAATGGTTAATCGTTACTTTATAGTCCCCACAAATTTTGACCATGCCATCGCCCTTGAGAACCGGAACAATCGGACTGGCCCACTCGTTGAACTCAACTGGTGCGATGATGCCCTCTCGCTGCAGCCTGTCCAGTTTGATCTCCACTTTCTTTCGCATCATGTATGGCACCGCACGTGTCTTGTGGTGGATGGGTCATATACCGGGAACCAAGTGGATCTGCACCTTCGCCCCAGAGAAATTTCCGATGCCTGGTTCAAACAATGATGGGAACTTGCTGAAAACCTGGGCACATGAGGTGTCGTCAACGGACGAAAGCGCTCGGATGTCATCCCAGTTCCAGCGGATTTTTCCCAGACAGCTTCTGCCAAACAGTGTGGGGCCATCTCCTGGTACTATCCATAGTGGTAGTTCATGCACCGCTATATCATAGAAGACTTTTACTACTGCACTGCCAATTACAGGGATCAGCTCTTTAGTGTAAGTTCTCAGTGTGGTATGAATAGGGCTCAGCTTGGGCCTTTGTGCCTTGTTGCACCACAGCCTCTTGAAGGCCTTTTGCTCATGATAGACTGACTCGTACCTGTGTCCAATTCCATGGATACTGGAATTCCGTTCAGTTCATGATTGGTGGACATTTCGTGGTGAAGGTGTGTACCCTTACACTTCTGCCTCCTCGGTTTGAGTCTCTAGTTCAGTTTGATCCGCCATGGATCGGTCTTCCTCTGCAACGTGGTGGTTTGCAGGGTTTGCAGCTCGTCTGCACATTCGCTGGAGGTGTCCCATTGTTCCACAGCCTTTGCACGCATAGTGTTTGAAGCGGCATTGATGGGCTCGATGATCATTTCCGCAGCGCCAACAACGTGTTAACTGCCTCGCATTCACACTTGATGGCGGACTCTGAGTCATCTGAGGTTGTGCAGCTGCAGGCGTGTACATTCTGCCATGTGCATTCCTGCCTGAAAACGACGTTACTTTGTGTACAGTACTTGTGTTTTTATGCTGCGAAATTTGTTTGGTGTTATCACTGGTGGACATATGCCTTGGCTATCATTATGGCTTTGCTCAGGTTCGGTGTTTGAACAGTCAATAGTTTGCAAAGGATAACCTCATGGCCAATGCCAAGCACAAAAAAGTCTTTTAGCATTTGCTCCAGGAATCCACCGAATTCGCAATGTTCTGCAAGGCGACTTAGCTCGGCGACGTAGCTCGCCACTTCCTGGCCTTCAGACTGTTGACATGTATAAAATCGATACCTTGCCATCAGAACACTCTCCTTTGGATTTAGGTGCTCCCGGACCAGCGTACACAGTTCTTCATACGATTTGGTTGTTGGTTTCACTGGAGCAAGAAGATTCTTCATGAGGCCATAGGTTGTTGCCCCGCAGACGGTGAGGAGAATCGCCCTTCATTTGGCAGCATTCTCATTCCCTCCCAGCTCGTTGGCCACAAAGTATTAGTCGAGTCACTCCACGAAGGCTTCCCAATCATCACCTTCTGAGAATTTCTCCAGGATACCAACAGTTCTCTGCATTTTTGCGTGATGGTTCGTTATCTATTACTCGTTCAGTTGTTATGTCTCAAATAAAGCAGTGTGACTGAGTACTGTAGACTTGAGTAAGTGTGACCTTACTCTCTTTATTCTGACTCCAGAGTGCTGGCACAGCATGGGAGGCCTGCTTATATGCAGTGCCCTCTGGTGGTGGTAGAATGCTGCTTACAAGGTGTTGCATATATAACAGAAGGGAGGGCCGCTATTTCTCCACACGCGGCGGGATTGATGTGGCCGGGGTAGGTGGCATGTTGAAAGCACGCTCCCGACTCGAACTCGCTCTCTCTACGGAATCTTCCCATGTCTTAGCTTGCTAAACCTGTCCTGCAGGCTTCCCGGCCAATTAAGAGGAAGCCAGTCTGATTACTTCAATTGATGATGCGTCATCAGCCAGTTTCTTTAAAGGGACCACACCCACAATAGTTTTGACAGTTCTTCTGTCAGTGTTCTGCAGCATTGAGGAGCTGCAAACACTGTGAAGCACTGCAGACAGGTGAACGGCTGCACTCAGGCTCTCCCATGACTCCCTCCAGATGCTTATGGAGCAAGTCACATCATACAGGGAGGTTCTCTTCCTTTCCCATGGGCGGAAGGGACCTTCCCAGGACACCAATGCAGCCTGGTTGTACATTACACAGGAGGACACAAGCAGGGACGTCGGCAGGAGGACCAGGCTGCAGTGGCGTAAACCCTTCAGCAGATAACAGAACATTACTGCAAAACCACACTCAACCTCATCCTAGTTGCCGCTCATCACTTCCCCATCACTCTGCCTTCCCTACTCTACCCCTGCACATCCTTTCTCACACCAATTTACCTTGCACCTCCACACAGCCTTCTCACTCTATCAACATTATCAATTCCCCCTTTCACTAGCCACCTCCCCCCACCCACCCCCACACACACTCCGCTTCATCCTTGTCCAATCATAACAACTAACAACACACAAGGATAGGCACTTGGGTCCTTTAGCCAATGTTCATGAATAGTTAATGTTGATATATTGCCAAACATTGAAATCTTTATTTTCAAGACTCTGCATTCTTGGACAGATTTGTGAGCTTAGTGAGTTATAGTGAATGATGTGACAATAATGATGAGTGTGAAAGGAATGGGTTGGACATTGCAGGGTTGTTTTATGGAGCTAGTGTGGGGGTGGTGCCAACCTGGCGCATCGTGTGATAATCAGAGTGTACAGCATGAAGTGAAGGAAAAGTGGCCATGGTGAGACCATCACTGGTAGGGTGCTGATGTCCTGTGCATCATTGGGTGATTGCAGAGAAGGTTGGTGTTGTTGGTATTGATGCTGGTATGTTTAATGATGTTGGTGTTGGGGCTGATCGTGGTGGGATTCTAAGGACTAAGGTGAGATTTTTTTCAAGGGCACTGATGCTGCTGGAATAGATGGCAGGTGAGGTTGAGGTGACAGAACTGTCCTGTCAATGATGAGAGAGGTTGCTCCAAGAATGTGACAGTGAATGGAGAGTTCATTGTAAACACTTCTAAAGTGCACACTGCTCGCAAATCTTTTTCAAAACCTGAAGGCTTCAGCTTCTGACATTGGAAAGTGAACAGCTGTGAAATGGTAGCTTTTATTGGACCTCTGCAGCTGTCAACTAGCCAAAGCAATAGAGAGTCACTGAGAATCCGACACACTTACCTGGCGTGAAACCCGAGGGATGTTAAAGCCGTCAAAAGGTTGATAAAATTGTAAGTGCCTGCTTTTAAGCCTCTTAACTAGCATTTAAGTACTTTTTAATGATGTTAATTACCTGTCCCACTGCTTGCTGTTGGGTCTGCTATCCGAACGCCAATCTGACAGTTGTGAAACTTACACGGAGGCAGGTTCAGGGCGGGATACGGACCCGCTGTCAATCAAAGCCATTTTGACAGCAGGCCCAGTTCCAAACCCACACTCACAGGATTGGGAAGATTCTGGCCGAGGTGTCTGAGAGGTGATCTGATAGAGACATAAAAGATTGTTAAGGGTATAGAAAAAGTTAACTTGGAATATTATTTTGCATTCGACTGCAGAAGTAGAACTACGGGACATATGTTCGAACTAATAAAAAGTAACTTTCGACCCAAATTTGGCCAGTACAGATTTCTGGCACACTCACTAGAGGTGCGGCACTTTTGTAGAACTCCAAGAGCATCAAAAATCTTCGGGCTGAGTTTGGCCGCTCCCCAGCCTCTCCTCGATGGTGGCATAGCGTGGCAACTGGATTCGGGGGCGGAGCCAGGTCCCAGCGCTGAAACCAGTGCCGGGACCTCTGCACATGCGCGCTAGGGTGTGCACGCATGCGCAGTAGCTCCTCACCCCAGAATCTGTGAGAATGTGCTGCAGGCTGTGTGGGAGGGGCCGAAGCGCGCTGCCCCTATCCCTGGCCGAATGGGCTCCCTCATCGGCGGCCCGCTGCCTTCCCGGGCCGTGTTTTGGTAGGACTTCTATTTTTTATTTGTTATTGATTGATTGATTGCTTATTACCTTGGTACTTTAGGTGCAGGGTTCCTTCTATTTTTTATTTGTTAATTAATTGCTTATTACATTTTGTACTTTGTTTAGTGCTTTGTAAGTCTTGGTGCTTTAGGTGCAGGGTTCCTTCTATTTTTTATTGGTTAATTAATTGCTTATTACTTTTTGTGCTTTGTTTAGTGCTTTGTAAGTCTTGGTGCTAGGTGCAGATCCTCTCAGCTTCCTTGTATTTTTTATTTGTTATTGAATGCTTATTTTTGTGCTTTGTTTAGTGCTTGGTGCTTTAGAATGTACTTACCTGCGCTGATTTCTTAACTCTCCGCAAGGGTTTTCTGTGCGGGCCACAAGTGGCCACGTACACTGGCCTGAGTTAGTTTGGAGCAACTATTAGCTGTTCAAACTGGCTTAAATGGCCAAAACAGGCGTAGGTGGCTGGTAACGCCCCCTTTAAAAAAAAAACTAAACTAAAAAAATTCTAACTAACTTACTTACAGTGATGCAAATTAAATGTGCAGAATGGGGATTTTTAAGATACTCCAGAAAAATCAAGTTGCTCCAAAAAAAATGGAGCAACTCCTGACCAAATTTGGGCCCAAAGTAACTGATATCCAAAAATTCTTCTTCACATAAAGAGTGATCAACATGTGAAATAAACTTCCAGATAGTATCGTGGAGGCAAAAATTCTGGTATCACTTAAAAAACAATTGGATGTCATAATGGGAGGGAGATATTAGTAACTCTCGATGGATGAACTAAGAAGTTAAGAAGCTAAGAAGACAGCACTTTATCTTACAATTAAGCACTTTGTAGTCCCCTGGCCTTAAAATTGACTTTAGTAACTTCAGACCTAAACTATACCTTCCACTTTCTCTTCAGCAACGTGTGCCCAAACAGAGAGGCTGAAGGCCATCCCGAAAACTGCCTCCACAGGAAACTCGACCCAGGAGAAAATGAATTTTAGACCTTCAGCAGCTGCTCTCTAGTAAATTTCAGGAGGTGGATTGGATCAGGACATCAGGGCGGGGGAAGTGGGAGAGAAGGTGGGGTGGTTGCCAGATCAGTTTCATCGGAAGGAGGTTCAATAAAAAATTACCTGCGTGTGCTGACCACGGGGGCTGCTAAGGAATCCCTACCCCATTCATTGGGAGCAAATATTATAGAGGGGTCCTTCAACAGGAGTTAGGTCTCTCATTAACATATTTAAGTCATTTATAGCCTGCTTCAGGTGTCTGCCGGAATACATAAAGAATGGACTCTACGAATTTACCAATGGAACCAATGCACAACTGCTAAATTGGTATGCTTTGCGCCCAAAAACAAGTGCAATGCATTCTAATTTCTGCCCCATTAAATTTTCAGCAGATTTAACTTAGCCAAGATACAACAATTTTTTTGAGTACTTTTAAGAAAAGTACATTAGCACATTGTCCTTTCACCTCTCGGACCTGGGTTCAAAGAGATAGAATGAAAGTCTCCACTCTTTGCCAGCTGTGAGCCTCCTAAATGAAATGGATTTTTGCAGTCTCAGTGCAGCACAAAACTGCTTACAATTTGGACACTACGTGGCAATTGTATTCAGAGAGGCCATAAGGGTGGCTCGTATGGGTAGTGGAAAACATCATACTAATGCAGTATGGGCTACTCAACTGAGATTAGGGTTAAAGTACATTGTTGGAGAATTGATGCTGAGCACAAAATGTGGAGATTGTATTCCATTCCCTAATACTGGTATCCATCAATGATCAGCATCAATTAAAATAATTGTGTGCTAGTTTGACTTGGGGGAGTGTAGTTTTCTGCATTTTTGAAATAATTGGATTTTAATGATATGATAACATGGGATTTTACATTTAACTATTTACGCTGTATTTCATTTAAATTTATTGCACAACACTCTCTGTAACCTGTGCTTGACCTACAAAAGGTTTGCATGGCTTCAGTTTATCTTAGTTTTAAGGACAGTGTAAGAGCTCTCGGAAGTACAATACCTCCTACTTGTCTGTTGCTTGTTTGCCACAGAACAGTGAGTGAGAGTCAAATGACATAAACCACAGGAAACTCGGTCATTACTGACTGAATCTCTAGTGGGGAAACAGGACGATGATGTGAAAAAATATGGAAAGTACCCATGAAAAAACCACAAAAAAATGAACAATAAGAAGCTGAAGTACAATTATGGCAATGAAGCATTTAAGGAGGTAAGAACTTCACAGATTACTCAGAGAAATAAACAAACAGAAATTAAAACACCCTGTTAGATTATTTTTAATTTTTTTTTAAACTGTGAGTGAAAATAAGACTGCAATTCAGCTGGGAAGGGAGTTCTGCTGAAAGTGAAACTGGAACGGGGTAACATTGCCGGAACACGAAGAGTACATTCCAACTTTGAGCTCATTCTTAGTTCCATTTCTTTTATAATTGTTATTTGCAAGTGTGCTCAATTCAGTGCAAGACTTTGGTAGTATAAAACACCAATAAATATTATTTGTTTGATGTTCATGATAACTTTTATTGTTGGGTCAGAAGCTTTAAGAGCCCTGTTTTTCTTTATCCAAGAAATAGCTATCAAGTTATATATTATTCAATAAGAAAGAGAAAGACAAGCTAGACATGAGTTAAGGAGTTCTAATAATACTATAAACTATATGAGCCATTGTAAACTCAGGTAGTTGTAAACATAAACTGCACAGTGTTCAGTGCCATTCACAACTCCCCAGATAACAAAACAGTCCATGCCCGCAAACAACAAGACCTGGATGACATTCAGGCTTGGGCTGATAAGTGGCAAGTAATATTTGTGCCACACAAGTTCCAGGTAATGACTATCTCCAATAAGCAAGAGTCTAACCACCACCCTTTGACATTCAACAGCAATACCGTCATCAAATTCCCCACCCTCAACATCCTGGCTGTCACCATTGACCAGAAACTTAACTGGACCAGTCATATAAATACTATGGCTACAAGAGCAGGTCAGAGGCTGGGTATTCTGCAGTGAGTGTCTCACCTCCTGAGTCCCCAAAGCCTTTCCACCATCTACAAGGCACAAATCAGGAGTGTGATGGAATACTCTCCACTTGCCTGGATGAGTGCAGCTCCAACAACACTCAAGAAGCTCAACACCATTCAGGACAAAGCAGCCTGCTTGAATGGCACCTCAGCCACCACCTTAAACATTCACTCCCTCCATCACCATCGTACCATAGCTGCAATGTGTACCATCTACAAGATGCACTGCAGCAACTCGCCAAGGCTTCTTCGGCAGCACCTTCCAAACCCACGACTTCTACCACCTAAAAGGACATGGGCAGCACCACCACCTCCTGACTTGGAAGTATATCACCATTCCTTCATCGTCGCTAGCTCAAACTCCTGGAACTCCCTGCCAAACAGCACTGTGGGAGTACCTTCACCACATGTGGTTCAAGAAGACAGCTAGCCACCAGCCTCTCAAGGGCAATTAGGAATGGGCAATAAATGCTGGCCTTGCCAGTGACGCCCACATTCCTGAACAATTTTATTAAAAAGCATGATTGAATAATGGGCTGGATTTCCAGCCAGCAAGAATGTTCCCTTCAACATGAATTGAGAGTGCAGAGAGCAGGAAATCTGGGCCCCAAAAATCCATGAAACCATTTACGCTCCCATAATGCTGATAAGGAGGGACTTGCCCCCTCCCCCCCTTTCCCACCCTCCTCACCCTCTCCTCCCCACACTACCCCCTCCCCCCTCACACCCTCCACTCCCCCATCCTCCCATCACTTCCACCCCTCCCCCACCTCGTCACATCTTGGGCTTCTTAAAATTTAATCTTGTCAGTGTAGGGCCTAACACTACAACCATCACCTACAGTTAACAAAATATAATCAACAGGAAAAAAGGAGTAAAATAATGTATCAAAATAAAAATGTGCAGAATAAAAAGATAAACTAAAAAGTACAGCTTGTAAACTACTATTATCAGTATTAGCAGTTGAATGCTTAACACACTGCAGGGCATTCCTTTGACGACTATTTTAATGTAAGCATTATCTTAAATGGGGTAATGCCTCCATTTTTTAAACCTTCCCTGTGTACAAATACACTGCTTCCACTTGGCACATGAGCCAATGGCCTGGCTGAGGTTGGGAGTTTGCTATGCCAGGAATTGTGGGAGCTAACTATGGCACAGTGAAATGCACTTATTTTGTTATTTATTGTGACACTTTACTTTCACGGATATCTCTGCTTTGTGCAGTTTGTACAATTCATGGTTGTGTATGTTTAATAAAAGTTCTGTATAAAGATGCTGGCATACCCTTTATTTCTCTTCTCGACTTCCGCACTGTGTTGAATTTTGTTTACCTGGCTGGGACATGTGCGGGCGGTCGGTGTGGCGGGTTGGCCTGTTCCTCATTTCATACAGTTCCTCAGAGCGACTTTCCCTGAAAGATTCATCTAGGAGTGTGCAGGTACTGTATTAGAGCATTTGGGCCTTGCTTAGCCTTGAAAGCATGACTGCACAGAGGCAGAAAGCTACACCCAGGTTCTCAGATGACCCCCTTCATATGCTTGTGGAGGGAGTGAGAGCTTGCAGGGAGGTCTGCTTCCCTTCAAATGGGCGCAAGAGACCTCCCCAGGAGACCTATCAGCCTGGCTGGAAATGGCAGAGGAGGTGAACAGCAGGGACGTTCGTGAGGAGGTTATGGGTGCAATGTCAGAAATATTTCAATTATCTCATTAGATCAGGAAAGGTGAGTGCAAAGCCACACTCAACTTCATCCTGCTATGCGTCTCTTCACATCCCCATCACTCTGTCTTCCCTACCCTACTCCTGCACATCATTACTCACACTAGCGTACCTTGCATTTCCACCCATCCCTCTAGAAGTAGCCACCCCTCACACTCATCCTCATCCTAATGCAGTCATATCAAGCAACAACACACAAGGAGGCTACTTAGCATTGGCACCCCACTCCATCATAGTCATCCTCTACAGATCCACTCCTTACATTCATTCCATCACTCTCGCTCAAACTTCTCTTCTTTCCCTCCATGCAGGAGAAGAGAGCCCAGAATAAGAGAGAGAGGGACAGAACCGGAGGTGGCCCTCCATCATTGGCCACGTTAACTGCAGTGGAGGAGGTCGCCCTGAAGCTCTCAGGAGTTGCAGAGCAGCTGGCTATGGGAGGTGGAGAGCGGGGGACATCTCAGCAACTTGGTGACAGAATTACATCTCAGACAACCACATGGCATACAACAGTTACTCATATGGGGAATGATGTCAGCAGCCAGTGAATCTACGTCATGTGCATAATGGTATCAGTACCCATTCTTGATATGACATTTCTAACATCTCTTTACTCTCTCACAACTCCATCAAGCCCCTCCCTCCCACACCACTGTCCAGGAGGAAGAGGAAGATGACTCAGAGAAGCCTCCAGGGTATAACGTCAGCAGACCTAAGCGCACACAGCACCAGGGTAGATACCACACTTCGGTGGGTCCCACACGAGATAGAGTAGTGTCATCAGCTGGTGTGTCACAAGTCACAAGTGAGCAAGAGGAGATGGTGGAGACCAGGACAGCAGCAGAGACTCCTCGTCAGAGGGCGCAGGATACTCCCAGCTCTGCCTAACTACATGCAGACGCTGAGCCTCGGTGGCCATGCAGAAAGACACGATCCTGGAGGTGCAGAAAGAATGCAGGAGGCTTTGATAGGTTTTGCGAACGTGATGTCTGCAAATGTGCAGGGAATGGAGGAGTCCATTTCCAATATGAGCACTACCATGTCGCAAGTGATGGCGACTGTATGGACTTTCATGGAAAGGATGGCCTCACATAAGCACAAGCTATCTATGGAGAATAGATGGCAGACACTCATAGACCTACTCTCTAGGAGTAATGTCATCGTAGACATGGGTTTTAAGGCCCCACTGCTGTACAGAAAGGTGCTCTCCAGCTTGTTGCTAGCAGAGAAGTGCAAGCGGTCCATGAGAGGGATGATGGTGAGAGAGGACATGGAACTGGGGGATTCTCTCAAAGCATTCACACTTCTCCCCCATTGCATTCCCCTCAGTCGGAGCCCCACATGCATCCTGGGATCGTGATGGCACAGTCGCAGGAACAGCAGACTTTGGTGGGGCCGTCACAGCCCCAAGACCCCGAGGACGTCCGCCAAAAGTGTTTAAGCAGTCGCAGCTGGGAAGTAAGTAGGCTATCTCAACCGCTGCTGAAGCCACACGGGTTGCACCTCATAGAATCCCATGTAAGAGAAAGATGATACACAAGTAGATGCACAAGGGTAAGCACTTGGGTGTTCAATAACTGTTTGTGTTAAGCTTCTGTTATTCTTATAACACAGATAAAACTATTTATTTTCACAACTTTCATGGCCAATTTTTTCTGCAGCTTTGGAAGTTGGAGTGAATGGTGAGACATTACGTAACCTCCAGCAATGGTGGTCAGTGCGAAATGAATGGCTTGGTCATTGTAGGGAGTCTTTATCGTGTTGCTGTGAGGTGGTGGGAACCTGGTGCAGCATATGGCTGCCATTTAGGTGTAATGGTGGTAGTTATGAACATAAGGACACAAGAAATAGGAGCAGGAGTAGGCCATTTGGCCTCTCGAGCCTGCTCCGCCATTCAATGAGATCATAGCTAATCTGATGTTACAACAACATGCAGGCCGTGATCCTTACCAACGGATCCATCACAGACCCAATCCACATCTGGACTGGGGTCAAACAGGGCTGCGTCATCACCCCAGCCCTCTTCTCAATCTTCCTCACTGCCATGCTCCACCTCACAGTCGACAAGCTCCCCACTGGAGTGGAACTAAACTACAGAATCAGTGGGAACCTGTTCAACCTGCACCGTCTCCAGGCCAGGTCCAAGACCACCCTAGCTTCTGTCATCGAGCTACAGTACACGGACGACGCCTGCGTCTGCGCACATGCAGAGGCTGAACTCCAGGACATAGTCAATGTATTTACGGAGGCGTACGAAAGCATGGGCCTTACGCTAAACATCAGTAAGACAAAGGTCCTCCACCAGTCTGTCCTCGCCACACAGCACTGCCCCCCCAGTCATCAAGATCCACAGCACGGCCCTAGACAACGTGGTCCACTTCCCATATTGCGGGAGCCTCCTATCAACAAGAGCAGGCGTTGACGACGAGGTCCAACACCGCCTCCAGTGCAGCCTTCGGCTGCCTGAGGAAGAGGCCCTCAAAACTGCCACCAAGCTCATGGTCTACAGGGCTGTGGTAATACCCGCCCTCCTGTATAGCTCAGAAACATGGACCATGTACAGTAGACACCTCAAGTCGCTGGAGAAATACCACCAACGATGTCATGTATGTACATTCTGTTTGCAGCCACCAGATGATGGCATTGTTGGAGGCCACTGAGCAGCACACACATGGTGCTGCTCTGGTATAAAAAGCCAGCCATTTTGTGAGTTAGGCACTTTGGGCCATAATAAAGCAGGAACAAGATTGTACCTTGTTCAGTTAAACAGTACTCAGTTTGTACCTTTATTGCATACACAACATTTGGCGATGAGAATACAAGAACCTTTCTTTGCAAAATGAGCACGATTGGATTTTTAGAGCGATTCGTGGAGGGAGAAGATTGGGCAGACCTTGTGAGCCATTTGAGCCAGTACTTTGTGGCCAACAAAATGAAGAGGGTCGACGATGCAGATTGGCGCTGGGCCGTGTTCCTCACTGTGTGCGGTTCAAAGATCTACGGTCTGATAAAGAATCTATTCATGCCTAGTGATCCAACAGAGAAAACGTACGAGGAGTTGTGTACATGGGTACGAGCACCTCAAGTCAGACGACGGCATCATCTCAAGATACAGGTTTTATACACACGTTCGATCGGAGGGCCAGAGCGCGGTGGAATTCATTGCCAACCTGAGACATCTAGCGGGACCGTGCAAGTTCGGGACGGTGTTGGCAGACATGCTGCGGGACTTCTTTGTTATCGGTATCAACCACGAGGTGATCCTGCGCAAACTTCTGGCAGTGAAGGAGTTGGATTTAAAAAGGGCCATCCAGATCGCTTTATGGCGACGGACAGGAGTCTCAAACAAATAGCGGTGAAGAACCAAACCTCAGCAAGTACTGTAAATGTGATTGATTCAGCGTTCGGCAGAGTGGCACTTGGCAGGGCCTATCCAGCTGCGTTCGCAAATTATTTGCCGTTCGGCAGTGCGGCACATGGCAGGGCCTATCCAGCTGCGTTCGTGAAACCTGTGGCTGCCCAAAGTCCGCCAGCGGGAATGTATCCGACTTCTCCGTGTTGGCGTTGTGGGGAAATCATCGGCCCCAGCAGTGCCAATTTAAGCAATATAGTCGCAAAGGTTGTCTGAGAGTGGGGCATCTCCAGCGCAAGTGTCCGCAGATGAGCAAGTGAGCTGCGACACACCACGTGGAGGATGAGAGTCAAGAGTAGCGCGGATCCGGATACGCAATCCGAGATGCCAGAGGAGGAAGTGTATGGACTGCATTCTTTCATAACCAAGAGTAAACCAATTTTGATGAATGTGAAGTTTAACGGGATACCGGTATCGATGGAACTGGACACAGGGGCGAGTCAATTGATCATGAACGAGAGAGCATTTAATAAGCGGTGGGATACTAAGACTGTGAGGCCCAGGCTGAGCCCTGTTAATGCCAAGCTGCACACATACACCAAAGAACTGATAAAGGTGATAATGGTGCGGTTCATGAGTTACTGCCGTGGATTGTTCCAGGCAATGGCCCAATGCTGCTCGGCAGGAGCTGGTTGGAGAAAATCAGATGCAACTGGAACGACATAAAGGCGTTGTCATCGGAGAAAGATACATATGCCCAAGTATTGAGCAAGTTCCCCTCACTGTTCGAACCGGGTATCGCCAACTTCACGGAAGCCAAAGTGCAGATCCATGTGGACTCAGATGCAAGACCCGTCGATCATAAAGCTCGGGCAGTGCCGTATATGATGAGGGAGAAGGTCGAAATTGAACTGACAGACTCCAGCGTGAAGGGATCATTTCACTTGTCGAATTTAATGAATGGGCCAGCTCCATTGTTCCTGTGCTGAAAAGTGATGGCACAGTCAAAATCTGTGGAGACTACAAGGCTACGATCAACAGGGTTTCAAAACAGGATCAGTACCCGTTACCGAAGGCTGATGACTTGTTTGCGACGCTAGCCAGAGGGAAGTCTTTCACAAAACTGGACTTGACGTCGGCCTATATGACACAGGAGTTGGTCAAGACGTCGAAGAGACATACGTGCATTAACACGCACAAAGGACTGTTTATTTATCACAGGTGCCCGTTTGGAATTCGCTCGGCTGCAGCAATATTGCAGAGGAATATGGAAAGTCTACTGAAGTCCGTTCCCAGAACCGTCGTGTTCCAAGATGACATCCTGATCACCGGTCGTGACTCCAAGGACATCTGAACAACCTGGAAGAGGTTCTACTGCGTTTGTACAGAGTGAGACTCAGACTTAAATGCTCGAAGTGCATCTTCATGGCACCTGAGGTCGAATTCCTCGGGAGGAAAATCACCGCTAATAGCATCAGACCTACTGACATGAAAACCAAAGCCATCAAGAATGCACCCAAGCCACAGAACGTGATGGAGCTGCGTTCGTTCCTGGGTCTACTCAACTATTTTGGTAACTTCCTACCTAAATTTAGCACCTTACTTGAACCACTGCACATGCTCTTGAGAAAAGGTAACAACTGGGTGTGGGGCGCATTGCAAGACAGAGCTTTCGAGAAAGCCACAAGCTGCTGGTAAATTATGACCCATGTAAACGTTTAGTTTTGGCCTGTGACGCATCGTCATATGGAATTGGTTGCGTGTTACAACAAGCCAATGAGTCGGGAAAACTTAAACCTGTCGCGTGTGCATCCAAAAGTTTGTCTAAAGCAGAAAGAGCCTACAGTATGGTAGAAAAAGAAGCTTTAACGTGTGTGTACATCGTTAAAAAGATGCATCAATACCTGTTCGGTCTGAGGTTTGAATTAGAGACCGATCACAAGTCGCTCATTTCGTTGTTTTCCGAGAACAAAGGTATCAATACTAACGCTTCATCCCGCATCCAAAGGTGGGCGCTGTCATTATCTGCCTATGATTATGTCATTCGCTACAGACCTGGCGCAGAGAATTGTGCCGATGCTTTGAGCCGGTTGCCGTTGCCCACACCGAAGGTGGAAATGCCACAACCGGCAGATTTAATGTTAATCATGGATGCTTTTGAGAGTGGAGGTAGCCCTGTCACGGCTCAACAAGTTAAGACCTGGACCAGCCAGGACCCAATATTATCGGTGGTAAAGGATTGCATCCTCAAAGGAGATTGGTCTGCCATACCTAAGCAAATGTGTGAGGAGGCCAAACTCTACATTCGTCGCAAGGACGAACTGTCTATTCAAGCAGAATGCATGTTGTGGGGCAATCAAGTTGGTGACCACTTCACCGAAGCGCTGCGGGACATCTTCATTATTGGAATTGGCCACGAGGGCCTTCTCCACAAGCTGCTCTCTGTGGATACCACAGAGGGCAATTAACATGAGCCAGGCATTCATGATTTCGGCCTGCGATTCAAAGTGGATGTCTTACCCCCAGGACTCTAAACTGGCAAGTACTGTGAACCGACTGCATCTTTTAGAGGCAAGGCTGCTGCTAGCAGTCTCTCTCAGGGTAGAGAGAACAGAACCCCGAGTCCCGCAACACTGAGTCCGCCACACGGGGCCAACCGGCCAACCCCATGCTGGCACTGTGGAGGAAATCACATGGAACACCAGTGCCGCTACAAAGACTATATTTGCAAAGGCTGTAACACGAAGGGCCACCTCCAGCGAATGTGCAAGAGAAATTGTACTCACCGAGTCGATGAAGAGTTGGCCGATCATCCGGACTCCAGCGACAATGAAAAGAGAGTCCATGAGACAGCTCAGCCCCACGATGAGGTGTACCGAGTGTTTACCGAGAGCTGTCCATTGAAAATGGAAGTCAAAATCAATGATGTTCCAGTCACAGAGGTGGACACGGGCGAGCCAATTGCTGATGAATCAGGCGGCCTTTGAGAAACTCTGGGACAATCCAGTCGAACGACCTAAAATGATCCCGATCCAAGTGAAGCTGCTCACCTACACAAATGACACCATCCCAGTCGTTGGCAGCGTGGATGTCCAGGTGTTCCATGACGGAGCGATGCACAAGTTACCTTTGTGGATTGTTGCTGGAGATGGTCCAATGCTGCCAGGAAGAAGATGGATGAAACAAATCCGTTGGAGCTGGGAAAACCTCCAGCCTCCAGCGCTCGACGTCCTACACGGCCCCGAATTTGGATCCAGCACAACACCTGAGAAACCAGCCGCTCAACTCGACTGCGTGGAGACGACACAGACTGCTCAACCCAACGGCGAGATGATCCAGCCCAAACGACCCGACCTCACCTTCCAGGCTCCAGTGGCAGGACTCTAGAGGAAGAGAATCGGCGCAGAAGGCAACTTCCCTGTTTCCTTGGCAGAACCTGGGGAAAAAAGGATCACCGCAGCCTACCTCATGGAGAGAAAGAAGATGGCCCCCGCACCACGAGGTGAAGCGCCTGAAGTAAAGATGGGGCAGCGTTGAGGGAGCAACACGAGATGCTGAGCAGCGAACCGGATTGGGGTAAAGATCGCAAGGCCCTCTTAAAGGAGACCGGCAACCCATCACAATTAAAGGGACAGTTCCACTCTTTATACAGCGATGCCGGCGATACACATGTAAACGATGTAATTGACAAATGCAAGTATGTAAATGTAACTAACCATGTTAAGTCGGGCGATTGCGGTCGGAACCAATGTAATTTGACTGTAAATGAAGTAATGATGTGCGATGCCGGGTTCAACATGTACGCCTTCAAAAACAAGGCCAACCTCCCATCGGAAGCACCCAGGTCCAGCGGGCTACCCGATCATGTAGCCTGCACCTCCGGGACCAATGTAATGCCCCAGGGAGCGTGGCCACACACAGAGGGAGCATACCAGCTACAGGGCTAGTGATCAGTGGACGGCAAAGGCACCACTACTGGTACCCTGCCCCTGATCGGCTCTACCTCTCTGGCCACCAGGGCCAGTACCGGGAGCAAGAGGCTAGCACCCTCAAGCTTTCCCAATGGGACCTGGGATGACCAGGCTCCCACCATCGCTGAAGGGCAGCAGGGCGACATTGCAGCCCTCAAAGGAGGACAGGGAGGCCACACACCCCTGTGACTCTGCCCACCACTAGGCAACGGCAAAGGCCCTGAGACTCAGCTAGGTGAGTGATCCGAGCCCATCCAGCTGGCAGGGGGTGCAGCGCCGCCATCAGACAACCTGGACACAGTCCGGTCACTCTGGAACTAGCGTCCTCACCCACCTGCACTTACACAACCCAGGAGCAAGACTGTGATATCACGTATGTACCTTGCCTGTAAAATATACTTGTTCCACTACTGCAGAACCCAAACAGTGATGTAATTAATCCTATGTTTTTTTTGTTCTTTCTTTCTGTACATGTATGTACATGTAGGTGTTGAGCCACACACATGGTCTATGTATGGGGGGGGGGGGGGAAATGGATGTATGTAGCCATGGACACACATGGATCACACCCAGAACCCACTCAACCCCCACTGCAATCTCAAACTGTCCACTGCTGACCATTTCCCAATGTTGTGGCAATAAGGACTTGGGGATCAATAGGGAGAGAGCCAAGCCAAAGCATAGTCAAGGTGCAAGGGCTTTGGGCACCCAAGTGTAGGGCCGGATTACACAATGCAAAGGCCAGTGGCACAAGACTTAGGGGAGAGTGATGTTGTGTATGTATAATATAAGTATACTCCCTGTACACTCAATGTACAGTTACATAAGACTACTGAATGTACCTTTACACTGCATACACTATGCTTGTACCACCAGAGGGTGCAACTAGTGGAGACCTAGGGGTCACCTGTACACGACAGGTAACCAGGTAAAAAAGGGAGCTCACCATACTGTACCCTCACTCGGGACTAAGGTCACCATGGTTCAAGTACAACACTTTACCTCGTGGAGTCATTACTAGAGTGCTTACAGACACAATAGAAAGGGAGAGAGAAGTTTGTGCGTGAGCTACACAGCACACATCCTGGTATAGTGATGATGAAGGCCATCGCCTAGTCCCACATATGGTGGCCAGGAATTGATTCTGAGCTGGAAGCATGTGTGCATCAGTGCAACACCTGCATGCAGCTCAGCAAAGCACCAGTGGAATCAACGCAGAGTCTGTGGTCATGGCCATCCAAACCTTAATCCAGGATCCATGTAGATTTTGCAGGTCCCTTCCTGGCCAAGATGTTTTTAGTGATGGTGGATGGTTATTCGAAGTGGATAGAATGCATAATCATGTCATCCAGTACGTCCACAGCAACCATAGAGAATCTCAATGTCATGTTTGCGACACATGGTCTGCCTGACATAGTGATGAGCGACAATGGGTCGTGCTTCACCAGTCAGGAGTTTCAGAAGTTTGTAAAACTTAACGGCATAAAACATGTAAGGTCAGCAACATTCAAGCCTGCGTCCAACGGACAAGCAGAGCGTGCAGTACAAATTATCAAGCAAAGCACGAGGAGAGTAACCCAAGAGTCACTGCAGACCCGCTTGTCTTGCATACTGCTAAGTTACAGGACAAGACCCCACACACTCGCAGGGGTCTCGCCTGCTGAACTCATGTTGAAACGAGGTCTTAAGATCAAGTTATCTCTTGTATACCCAGATTTAAGTAATCATATTGAATACAGAAGACGAAGTAAACATGGGTGCCATGATCGCGCAACTGTGTCACGCGAGATTTCTGTCAATGATCCTGTATATGTGTTGAATTATGGTCAAGGTCCCAAATGGATCACTGGTACGGTCATGGCCAAGGAGGGCAACAGAGTATTTGTTATTAAGTTCAAGAATGGGCAAACTTGCAGGAAGCACATGGATCAAACAAAGTTGAGGCACACAGACGAGCCATAGCAGCTGGACGACAAAACCGTCAATGACCAACCAACCTACCAGCAGCCTTCAGTGGACTCAAGGGTCATCAGTGAACCTGGAATTTCCATCATGGACTTGTTCAATAAAAATGGACTTGCAATTCCTGACATGGCCACTGCCACCCCCAACAAGTCAGCCATCCAGCCACCAGCCACAACAGACTCCGCACATTCACCCAAGGCCGGAATCAAACGGAGACGGTCAACCCGGGAGTGTAACGCACTGACCGTCTCAACCTATGAAAGACTGTGATAAGATCTCAGAGGAGGGTATTGTAATGTATGTACATGCTGTTTGTAGCCACCAGATGGTGTCATTGTTGGAGGCCACTGAGCAGAATGCACATGGTGCTGATCTGCTTTAAAAGACCAGCCATTTTGTGAGTCAGGCAATTTGGGCAGGACAAGGTTGTACCTTGTTCAGTTAAACAGTTTGTACCTTTATTGCATACATAACAAATGTCTCCGCAAGATCCTACAAATCCCCTGGGAGGTCAGATGCACCAACGTTTATCCTCGACCAGGCCAACGTCCCCAGCATTGAAGCACTGACCACACTTGATCAGCTCCCCTAGGCAGGCCACATAGTCCGCATGCCAGACACGAGACTCCCAAAGCAAGCGCTCTACTTGGAACTCTTTCACGGCAAACAAGCCAAAGGTGGGCAGCGGAAACGTGACAAGGACACCATCAAAGCCTCCCTGATAAAGTGCAACATTCCCACTGACACCTGGGAGTCCCTGGCCAAAGACCGTACTAACTGGAGGAAGTGCATCCGGGAGGGCGCTGAGCACCTCGAGTCTCGTCGCCGAGAGCATGCAGAAGTCAAGCGCAGGCAAGAGTGTGCGGCAAACCAGTCCCACCCACCCCTTCCCTCAATGACCATCTGTCCCACCTGTGACAGAGACTATGGTTCTCGTATTGAACTGTACAACCACCTAAGAACTCATGTTAAGAGTGGAAGCAAGTCTTCCTTGATTCCGAGGGACTGCCTATGATGATGATGGCTAATCTGATCTTGGCCTCAACACCACTTCCCTGCCCGCTCCCCATAATACTTGACTCCCTTATGATTCAAAAACTGTGTTTTTTCACTTCATATATTCAATGACCCAGCCTCCACAGCTCTCTGGGATTCAGAATTCCAAAGATTCATGACCCTCTGAGAGAAGAATTTCCTCCTCATTTCCGGTTTAAATGAGTGACACTTATTCTGAAACTATGCCCCCTAGTTCTAGATTCCCCCATGAGGGGAAACATCCTCTCTGCATCTACCCTGTCACGCCCCATCAGAATCTTATATGTTTCAATAAGATCATCTCTCATTCTTCTAAACTCCAATGAGTATATGCCCAACCTGCTCAACCTTTCTTCATAAGACAACCTCTTCATCTCAGGAATCAACCTCATGAACCTTCTCTGAACTGCCTCCAATGCAAGTATATCCCTCCTTAAATAAGGAGACCAAAACTGTATGCAGTACTCCAGGTGTGGTCGCACGAATTCCTGTACAATTGTAGCAGGACTTCCCTGCTTTTATACTCCATCCCCCTTGCAATAAAGGACAACATTCCATTTGCCTTCCTAATTACTTGCTGTATCTACATGCTAACTTTTTACGTCTCATGTACAAGGACCCCCAGATCCCTCTTTACCTCAGCATTTTGTAATCTCTCTCCATTTAAATAATAATTTGCTTTGCTTACCAAAGTGAATAACCACATTGTACTCCATCTGCCAACTTTTTGCTCGCTCACTTAACCTATTTCTATCCCTTTGCAGATTCTTTGCGTCCGCCACACAACTTGCTTTCCCACCCATCTTTGTATCATCAACAAATTTGGCTACTTTACACTCGGTCCCTTCATCCAAGTCATCAATATAGATTGTAAATAGTTGATGCCCCAGCACTGATCCCTGTGGCACCCCACTAGTTACAGTTTGCCAACCTGAAAATGACCCATTTATTCCAACTCTCTGTTTTCTGTTAGTTAGCCAATCCTGTACTCATGCTAATATATTACCCCCAACCCCGTGAGCTCTTATCTTGTGCCGTAACCTTTTAAGTGGCACCTTATCGAATGCCTGCTGGAAATCCACTGGTTCCCCTTTATCCACCCTGCTCATTACATCCTCAAAGAACTCCAGCGAATTTGTCAAACATGATTTCCCTTTCATATAACCACATTGACTCTGCTTCACTGTATTATGATTTTCTAAATGTCCTGCTACGACTTCCTTAATAATGGACTCCAGCATTTTCCCAATGACAGATGTTATCTAACTGGTCTATAGTTTCTGCTTTCTTTCTCCCTCCTTTCTTAAATAGGGGCGTTGCATTTGTGGTTTTCCAATCCGCTGGGATCTCTGCAGAATCCAGGGAATTTTGGTAGATTACAACCAATGCATCCACTATCTCTGCAGCCACTTCTTTTAAGATCCTAGGATGTAGGCCATCAGGTCTAGGGGACTTATCCATCTTTAGTCCCATTAGTTTGCTTCATACTTTTTCTCTAGTGATAGTGATTGTTTAAGTTCCCCAATCCCATAGTCCCTTGATTATCAATTACTGGGATACTTTTAGTGTCTTCTACCGTGAAGACCGATACAAAATATTTATTCTGCCATTTCCCTGTTTCCCATTATTAATTCCCCAGTCTCATCCTCTAAGGGACCGACGTTTACTTTAGTTACTCTCTTCCTTTTTATATACCTGTAGAAGCTCTTACTGTTTATTTTTATATTTCTTGCTGAAGTAAATCTCGCCATGATGAACCCATCACTGGCCCCCCCTGGGCAGCAATGTGCTCGGGTGCTGGTGGGATCTGGACTGCTCCTCCTCCTCCTGCTCCTCCTCGTCGTCTTCCAGCTGATGCTCATCCTCCTCCTCCTCCGAAGAGGCTGTGCTTTCAGAGCCTTGCTCCTCATGCAGCGCTAATCCTCGCTGCTGCGCTAAGTTATGCAGCGTGCAGCAGACGACGAGGTTTCTGGAGACTCTGGCTGGTGCGTACTAAAGGGCTCCTCCAGATCTCTCAAGACTTAGCGGAGATTCCACTGGTGCATTGCTTAACTGCATGCAAGTGTTGCACTGATGCACACATGACTCCAAATCAGAGTCAATGCCAGGCAACCAAACGTGAGACTTGGCAATGGCCTTCTTCATCATAATACCGGGATGGGTACTGTGTAAATCCTGTACAAATCTCTCCCTGCCTTTCTTGAGATTACCCCATAGCAAACAATCAGATTGAATGGATAGTTTGTCTTTGCGACGGTTGTAAGGTTTGGTCTCATCACACACTTCCCTGGGAATGGCCGATCAATCACCACTAAGGACACAACGTTTTACAACCAATACGATCGGATCCTGGCTGGTCCAGGTCCTAACTTGTTGAGCAGTGACAGGCGACCCTTCACTCTCAAAGGCATCCATGACCAACAGTATAGTGGTCTGCGGGCTGTGGCATTTCCACCTCCGGCGTGGGCAACAGTAAATGGCTCAATGTATCAGCACAATTCTTGGTGCCACGTCTATGGCGAATGACATAATCATAGACAGATAATGTCAGCACCCACCTCTGGATGCAGGATGACACGTTGGTATTGATACCTCTATGCTCTGAAAACAAAGATATGAGCGGCTCGAAATGAGCCCAAACAGATACTGCTCCATCTTTTTAACCCCATATTCGCAGGCTAAAGCTTCTTTCTCTACCATGCTGTAGGCTCTTTCCGCTTTAGACGTGCTTCTCTTGACGCGTACGCAACGGGTTGTAGTTTGCCCGACTCATTGGATTGTTGGAGCATGCAACCAATCCCATGTGATGAAGCGTCACAGGCCAATACTAAACGCTTGCACGGGTCATAATGTACCAGCAATTTGTTGGAACAAAGCAGATTTATAGCCTGCTCGGGGGCCCTGTCTTGAGATACACCCCAAAACCCAGTTGTCGCCTTTTCTGAGCAGCATGTGCAGTGGCTCTAATAATGTGCTCAATTTAGGTTCGAAATTACCGAAATAGTTGAGAAGACCAAGGAACGAACGCAGCTCCATCACATTCTGGGGGGGGTGCATTTTTGATGGTCTCTGTTTTCGAATCCGTAGGTCTAATGCCATCTGCAGCAATCTTCCTTCCCAGGAATTCGACTTCCAGTGCCATATTGACGCATTTTGAATGTTTCAGCCTGAGCCCCAGACGACGCAGAACCTCTTCTAGGGTGTGCAGGTGTTCGGCAGTGTCACGACCTGTGACCAAAATGTCGTCTTGGAACACCACGGTTCTAGGGACGGACTTCAGTAAACTCTCCATGTTTCTTTGAAATATGGCTGCAGCCGAGCGAATTTCGAAAGGACACCTGTTGTAAATGAACAGTCCTTTATGCGTATTGATGCATGTAAGTTTCTTCGACGATTCGACAAGCTGTTGTGTCATATAGGCCGACGTTAGATCCAATTTGGTGAACGACTTTCCCCGCTAGTGTTGTAAACAAGTCATCAACCTTTGGTAACGCATACTGATCCTGTTTCGAAACTCGGTTGATCGTAACTTTGTAGTCTCCACAAATCCTGACAGTGCCATCACTCTTCAGCACAGGAACAATGGGATTTGCCCATTCGTTAAATTCGACCAGTGAAATGACCCCTTCACGTTGGAGTCTGTCCAGTTCGATTTCAACCTTCTCCCTCATCATGTACGGGACCGCCAAGGCTTTGTGATGGACGGGTCTTGCATCAGAGTCCAGGTGGATCTGTACCTTGGCTCCCGTGAAATTGCCGATGTCCGGTTCAAACAGCGAGGGAAATTTGCTCAGCACTTGAGCACACGAAGCGTCATCCACCGATGACAAAGCTTTAATATCATTCAAGGTCCACTTTATTTTTTCGAACCAACTCCTGCCGAACAGCGTTGGACCATTGCCTGGAATGATCCACAGTGATAGATCATGAACCGCCCCATCGTATGACAACTTGACCACTGCACTGCCAGTCACTGGTATGAGTTTTTTGGTGTAGGTACGCAATTTTGCATTTACTGGACTCAGCTTGGTGTCCCATAGCTTTTCGAAAGTCCTCTTGCTTATAATTGACTGACCCGCACCCATGTCTAATTCCATAGATACCGACACGCTGTTCAATTTTACTTCAATCATTATCGGTTGGCTCTTTGTCAGGAACGAATGTACACCATACACTTCCTCCTCGGGTATCTCGGGTTGCATTGCCGGATCCGCTCCGGATCGGTCAGCATCATCCACGTGGTGTGTCACAGCACGCTTGCTGAGCTGCGGACATATCCACTGAAGGTGCTCCATTTTTGCACAACCTCTACAAATATACTGACTGAAACGGCACTGATGAGGCTGATGATTGCCCCCACAACGCCAACAGGGTGAAATCTGATTTGTGCCCAATGGCAGACTTTGAGCAGGTACAGGTTTCGCAAACACAGTCGGGTAGGCCCTGCCAGGTGCAGTTCTGCCAACCGACGACACAATCTGGTGCACAGTACTTGCCATGGAGTTTCGGCTCTGCGAGGATATCTGCTTTCTACTCTCAAACGTGGTCAGGCAAGCCTGGACGATCGTGATGGCCCTGCTCACATCCAGCATCTCCGCAGCCAGCAGCTTCCGCAGGATCACCTCGTGGTTTATGCCTATTACAAAGATGTCGTGCAGCATGTCTTCCAACGCGGTTCCAAACTTACACAGCCCAGCGAAAAGTCTCAGGTTGGCAACAAATTCTGGCACGTCAGAACGAACATGCTTGTAAAAGCGATATCTCGAGATAACGATGCCTTCTTTAGGTTTGAGATGGTCCCGAATCAGTGCACACAATTCTTCACAGGTCTTTTCCATTGGACGTGCAGGTGAGAGCAGATTCTTTATGAGGCCATAGATTTTTGCACCACAAACCGTGAGGGAAACTGCCCTACGCCTAACTGCATCAGCGTCTTCCTCCACCTTGTTCGCCACGAAGTACTGGTCGAGGCGATCTGTAAAATCCTCCCAGTCTTCTCCCTTCATGAATCGTTCCAGGATTCCAATGGTGCTCATTTTTATTTGTCTGTGAAAGTTCATATTGTGCCTTGTCGCCAAGTGTTGCATATGCAATAACTCAATAGGCTTAGTACTGTGAACTCAATCATGTGCAACCTGACTCGACTTTATTAGCTCTCAAAGTGAGGATTAAACATGGAGGCTTTCTTTATATACAAGGGCTGCACATGTGTGTCTGTGGCCCAATGACCTCCGACGGTTGCTCCCCCTGGTGGCAGGCATACATACATTACAATAACTCTCCTCGGCCTCAGTACTGGGCCTCTTCAAGGGTGTCATGAGCCACATTTTCAATAGATAGCTCTTGTCTCTAGTGGTGCGACGAGCTGAGGGAGAGTGGACTGGCACAGGATGTAAGAGTCATGGCAGCTGCCAGGGAATTTGGCGCGCGTGATCTTCCTATGGTTGCAGACGAGCTGCACATTGAGGGAGCTAACATAGACATAGACATAGACGTAGAAAATAGGTGCAGGAGTAGGCCATTTGGCCTTTCGAGCCTGCACCACCATTCAATAAGATCATGGCTGATCATTCACCTCAGTACCCCTTTCCTGCTTTCTCTCCATACCCCTTGTTCCCTTTAGCCATTAGGGCCATATCTAACTCTCTATTGAATATATCCAATGAACTGGCATCAACAATTCTCTGCGGCAGGGAATTCCACAGGTTAACAACTCTCTGAGTGAAGAAGTTTCTCCTCATCTCAGTCCTAAATGGCCTACCCCGTATCCTAAGACTGTGTCCCTTGGTTCTGGACTTACCAACATCGGGAACATTCTTCCCACATCTAACCTGTCCCGTCCTGTCAGAATCTTATACATTTCTATGAGATCCCCTCTCATCCTTCTAAACTCCAGTGTATAAAGTCTCAGTTGATCCAGTCTCTCCTCAGATGTCATTCCAGCCATCCCTGGAATCACTCTGGTGTTCCTTCGCTGCATTCCCTCAATAGCAAGAACATCCTTCCTCAGATTAGGAGACCAAAACTGAACACAATACTCCAGGTGTGGCCTCACCAAGGCCCTGTACAATTGCAGTAAGACCTCCCTGCTCCTATACTCAAATCCCCTAGCTATGAAGGCCAACATACCATTTGCCTTCTTCACTGCCTGCTGTTCATGCATGCCAACTTTCAATGACTGATGAACCATGACACCCAGGTCCCGTTGCACCTCCCGTTTTCCTAATCTGCCGCCATGCAGATAATATTCTGCCTTTGTGTTTTTGCCACCAAAGTGGATAACCTCACATTTATCCACATTATAGTGCATCTGCTATGCATTTGCCCACTCACCTAACCTGTCCAAATCACCCCGCAGCCTCTTAGCATCCTCCTCACAGCTCACACCACCACCCAGTTAAGTGTCATCTGCAAACTTGGAGATATTGCACTCAATTCCTTCGTCCAAATCATTAATATATATTGCAAAGAGCTGGGGTCCCAGCACTGAGCCCTGTGGCACTCCACGAGTCACTGCCTCCCATTCCGAAAAGGACCCGTTTATCCCAACTCTCTGCTTCCTGTCTGCCAACCAATTCTCTATCCACGTCAGTACATTACCCCCAATACCATGTGCTTTCATTTTGCACACCAATCTCTTATGTTGGACCTTGTCAAAGGCCTTTTGAAAGTCCAAATACACCACATCTACTGGTTCTCCCTTGTCCATTCTACTAGTTACATCCTCAAAAAATTCCAGAAGATTTGTCAAGCATGATTTCCCTTTCATAAATCCATGCTGCTATTTCATCCTTAATAATTGATTCCAACATTTTCCCCACTACTGATGTCAGGCTAACCGGTCTATAATTATCGGTTTTCTCTCTCCCTCCTTTTTTAAAAAGTGGGGTTACATTAGCTGCCCTCCAGTCCATAGGAACTGATCCAGAGTCGATAGACTGTTGGAATAAGATCACCAATGCATCCACTATTTCTAGGGCCACTTCCTTAAGTACTCTGGGATGCAGACAAGCAGGCCCCAGGGATTTATCGGCCTTCAATCCCATCAATTACTCCAACACAATTTCCCGCCTAATAAGGATATCCTTCAGTTCCTCCTTCTCACTAGACCCTCGGTCCCCTAGTATCCTTCATGAAGACAGTACCAAAGTATTTGTTCAATTGGTCTGCCATTTCTTTGTTCCCCATTATAAATTCACCTGAGTCCGACTGCAAGGGACCGACGTTTGTCTTCACTAACCTTTTTCTCTTCACATATCTATAGAAGCTTTTGCAGTTAGTTTTAATGTTCCCAGCAAGCTTCCTCTCATACTCTATTTCCCCCCTCCTTTGTCCTCCTCTGCTGAGTTCTAAATTTCTCCCAGTCCTCAGGTTTGCTGCTTTTTCTGGCCAATTTATATGCCTCTTTCTTAGATCTAACACGATCCTTAACCCTTGTTAGCCACGGTTGAGCCACCTTCCCTGTTTTATTTTTACTCCAGACAGGGATGTGCAACTGTTGAAGTTCATCCATGTGATCTGTAAATGTTTGCCATTGCCGATCCACTGTCAACCCTTTAAGTATCATTTGCCAGTCTATTCTAGCCAATTCATGCCTCATGCCGTCGAAGTTAGCTTTCCTTAAGTTCAGGACCCTAGTTTCTGAATTAACTGTGTCACTCTCCATCTTAATAAAGAATTCTACCATATTGTGGTCACTCTTCCCCAAGGGGCCTCGCACAACAAGATTGCTAATTAGTCCCTTCTCATTACACATCACCCAGTCAAGGATGGCCAGCTCTCTAGTTAGTTCCTCAACATATTGGTCAAGAAAACCATCCCTAATACACTCCAGGAAATCCTCCTCCACTGCATTGCTACCAGTTTGGTTAGCCCAATCTAAAGGCAGATAAATCCCCTGGACCTAATGGCTTGCATCCTAGGGTCTTAGAAATTTAGAAACATAGAAAATAGGTGCAGGAGTAGGCCATTCAGCCCTTCGTGCCTGCACCACCATTCAATAAGATCATGGCTGATTATTCACCTCAGTACTCCTTTCCTGCTTTCTCTCCATACCCCTTGATCTCTTTAGCCGTAACTCCGTCTTGAATATATTCAACGAACTGGCATCAACAACTCTCTGCGGTAGAGAATTCCACAGGTTAACAACTCTCTGAGTGAAGATGTTTCTCCTCATCTCAGTCCTAAATGGCTTACCCCTTATCCTTAGACTGTGTACCCTGGTTGTGGACTTCCCAAACATCGGGAACATTCTTCCACATCTAACCTGTCCAGTCCCGTCAGAATTTTATATGTATCTATGAGATCCCCTCTCATCCTTCTAAACTCCAGTGAATACAGGCCCAGTCGATCCAATCTCTCCTCATATGTCAGTCCTGCCATCCCGGAATCAGTCTGGTGAACCTTCGCTGCACTCCCTCAATAGCAAGAATGTCCTTCCTCAGGTTAGGAGACCAAAACTGTACACAATACTCCAGGTGTGGCCTCACCAAGGCCCTGTACAACTGTAGCAACACCTCCCTGCCCCTGTACTCAAATCCCCTCGCTATGAAGGCCAACATGCCATTTGCTTTCTTAACCGCCTGCTGTACCTGCATGCCAACCTTCAATGACTGATGTACCATGACACCCAGGTCTCGTTGCACCTCCCCTTTTCCGAATCTGTCACCATTCAGATAATAGTCTGTCTCTCTGTTTTTACCACCAAAGTGGATAACCTCACATTTATCCACATTATACTTCATCTGCCATGCATTTGCCCACTCACCGAACCTATCCAAGTCGCTCTGCAGCCTCATAGCATCCTCCTCGCGGCTCACACTGCCACCCAACTTAGTGTCATCCGCAAATTTGGAGATACTACATTTAATCCCCTCGTCTAAATCATTAATGTACGGTGTAAACAGCTGGGGCCCCAGCACAGAACCTTGCGGTACCCCACTAGTCACTGCCTGCCATTCTGAAAAGTACCCATTTACTCCTATTCTTTGCTTCCTGTCTGACAACCAGTTCTCAATCCATGTCAGCACACTACCCCCAATCCCATGTGCTTTAACTTTGCACATTAATCTCTTGTGTGGGACCTTGTCGAAAGCCTTCTGAAAGTCCAAATATACCACATCAACTGGTTCTCCCTTGTCCACTGTACTGGAAACATCCTCAAAAAATTCCAGAAGATTTGTCAAGCATGATTTCCCTTTCACAAATCCATGCTGACTTGGACCTATCATGTCACCTCTTTACAAATGCGCTGCTCTGACATCCTTAATAATTGATTCCATCATTTTACCCACTACCGATGTCAGGCTGACCGGTCTATAATTCCCTGTTTTCTCTCTCCCTCCTTTTTTAAAAAGTGGGGTTACATTGGCTACCCTCAACTCAATAGGAACTGATCCAGAGTCAATGGAATGTTGGAAAATGACTGTCAATGCATCCACTATTTCCAAGGCCACCTCCTTAAGTACTCTGGGATGCAGTCCATCAGGCCCTAGGGATTTATCGGCCTTCAATCCCATCAATTTCCCCAACACAATTTCCAGACTAATAAGGATTTCCCTCAGTTCCTCCTCCTTACTAGACCCTCTGACCCCTTTTATATCCGGAAGGTTGTTTGTGTCCTCCTTAGTGAATACCAAACCAAAGTACTTGTTCAATTGGTCCGCCATTTCTTTGTTCCTCGTTATGACTTACCCTGATTCTGACTGCAGGGGACCTACGTTTGTCTTTACTAACCTTTTTCTCTTTACATATATCGAGAAACTTTTGCAATCCGTCATAATGTTCCCTGCAAGCTTCTTCTCGTACTCCATTTTCCCTGCCCTAATCAAACCCTTTGTCCTCCTCTGCTGAGTTCTAAATTTCTCCCAGTCCCCGGGATCGCTGCTATTTCTGGCCAATTTGTATGCCACTTCCTTGGCTTTAATACTATCCTGATTTCCCTTGATAGCCACGGTTGAGTCACCTTCCCTTTTTTATTTTTACGCCAGACAGGAATGTACAATTGTTGTAGTTCATCCATGCGGTCTCTAAATGTCTGCCATTGCCCATCCACAGTCAACCCCTTAAGTATCATTCGCCAATCTATCCTAGCCAATTCACGCCTCATACCTTCTTTAAGTTCTGGACCATGGTCTCTGAATTAACTGTTTCATTCTCCATCCTAATGCAGAATTCCACCATATTATGGTCACTCTTCCCCAAGGGGCCTCGCACAACGAGATTGCTAATTAATCCTCTCTCATTACACAACACCCAGTCTAAGATGGCCTCCCCGCTATTTGGTTCCTCGACATATTGGTCTGGAAAACCATCCCATATGCACTCCAGGAAATCCTCCTCCACCCTATTGCTTCCAGTTTGGTTAGCCCAATTTATTTGCACAGTTAATTCATCCACCTTATTGCGGATACTCCTTGCATTAAGACACAAAGCCTTCAGGCTTGTTTTTTTAACACCCTTTGTCCTTTTAGAATTTTGCTGTACAGTGGCCCTTTTTGTTCTTTGCCTTTGGTTTCTCTGCCCTCCACTTTTCCTCTTCTCCTTTCTGTCTTTTGCTTTTGTCTCCTTTTTGTTTCCCTCTTTCTCCCTGCATTGGTTCCCATCCCCCTGCCATATTAGTTTAACTTCTCCCCAACAGCACTAGCAAACACTCCCCCTAGGACATTGGTTCCGGTCCTGCCCAGGTGCGGACCGTCCCGTTTATACTGGTCCCACCTCCCCCAGAACCGGTTCCAATGCCCCAGGAATTTGAATCCCTCCCTGCTGCACCACTGCTCAAGTCACGTATTCATCTGCGCTATCCTGCGATTCCTACTCTGACTATCACGTGGCACTGGTAGCAATCTCGAGATTACTACTTCTGAGGTCCTACTTTTTAATTTAGCTCCGAGCACCTTAAATTCGTTTCGGAGGACCTCATCCCTTTTTTTACCCATGTCATTGGTACCAATGTGCACCACGACAACTGGCTGTTCTCCCTCCCTTTTTAGAATGTCCTGCAACCGCTCCGAGACATCCTTGACCCTTGCACCAGGGAGGCAACATACCATCCTGGAGTCTCGGTTGCGGCCGCAGAAACGCCTATCTATTCCCCTTATAATTGAATCCCCTATCAATATTGCTCTCCCACTCTTTTTCCTGCCCTCCTGTGCAACTTGCCTTCTTCACCATTTGCCTTCTTCACCACCTGCTGTACCTGCATGCCAACTTTCAATGACTGTTGTACCATGACACCCAGGTTTCGTTGCACCTCCCCATTTCCTAATCTGCCACCATTCAGATAATATTCTGCCTTTGTGTTTTTGCCACCAAAGTGGATAACCTCACATTTATCCACATTATACTGCATCTGCCTTGCATTTTCCCCCTCACCTAACCTGTCCAAATCACCCCGCAGCCTCTTAGCTTCCTCCTCACAGCTCACACCGCCACCCAGCTTAGGATCTTCTGAAACTTGGAGATATTACACTCAATTCCTTCATTGAAATCATTAATGTATATTGTAAATAGAACTGAGCTCTGTGGCATCCCCTTAGTCACTGCCTGCCATTCTGAAAAGGACCCGTTTATCCCGACTCTCTGCTTCCTGTTCTCTATCCAGTTCTCTATCCACGTTAGTACATTACCCCCAATACCATATGCTTTAATTTTGCACACCAATTTCTTGTATGGGACCTTGTCAAAAGCCTTTTGAAAATCCAAATACACCACATCCACTGGTTCTCCCTTGTCGACTCTACTAGTTACATCCTCAAAAAATTCCAAAAGATTTGTCAAGCATGATTTCCCTTTCGTAAATTCATGCTGACTTGGACTGATTCTGTCACTGCTTTCCAACTGCGCTGCTATTTCATCCTTAATAATTGATTCCAACATTTTCCCCACTACTGATGTCAGGCTAACTGGTCTATAATTACCCGCTTTCTCTCTCCCTCCTTTTTTAAGTGGTGTTACATTAGCTACCCTCCAGTCCATTGGAACTGATCCAGAGTCGATAGACTGTTGGAAAATGATCACCAATGCATCCACTATTTCTAGGGCCACTTCCTTAAGTACTCTGGGATGCAGACTATCAGGCCCCGGGGACTTATCAGCCTTCAATCCCATCAATTTCCCTAACACAATCTTCTGCCTAGTAAGGATTTCCATCATTTCCTCCTTCTCACTAGACATTCGGTCCCCTAGTATTTCCAGAAGGTTATTTGTGTCTTCCTTCGTGAAGACAGAATCAAAGTATTTGTTCAACTGGTCTGCCATTTCTTTGTTCCCCATTATAAATTCACCTGAATCTGACTGCAAGTGACCTACGTTTGTTTTCACTAATCTTTTTCTCTTCACATATCTATAGAAGCTTTTGCAGTCAGTTTTTATGTTCCCAGCAAGCTTCTTCTCATACTCTATTTTCCCCCTCCTAATTAAACCCTTTGTCCTCCTCTGCTGTAATATAAAATTCTCCCAGTCCTCAGATTTGCTGCTTTTTCTGGCCAATTTATATGCCTCTTCCCTGGATTTAACGTTATCCTTAATTTCCCTTGTTAGCCACGGTTGAGCCACCTTCCCCATTTTATTTTTACTCCAGACAGGGATGTACAATTGTTGAAGTTCATCCATGTGATCTTTAAATGTTTGCCATTGCCGATCCACCGTCAACCCTTGAAGTATCACTCGACAGTCTATTCGAGCCAATTCACGTCTCATCCCATCGAAGTTACCTTTCCGTAAGTTCAGGACCCTAGTCTCTGAATTAACTGCGTCGCTCTCCATCTTAATAAAGAATTCTACCATATTATGGTCACTCTTCCCCAAGGGGCCTCGTACAACAAGATTGCTAATTACCCCTTTCTCATTACACATCACCCAGTCTAGGATGGTTGATTCCTCTAGTTGGTTCCTCGACATATTGGTCTAGAAAACCATTCCTAATACACTCCAGGAAATCCTCCTCCACCGCATTGCTACCATTTTGGTTAGCTCAATCAATATGTAGATTAAAGGCGCCCATGATCACTGCTGTACCTTTATTGCACGCATCCCTAATTTCTTGTTTGATGCTGTCCCCAACCACGTGTTTGCGGCAGATTTGTCCATTGGTAAGTTTAACTACCAAAACCCTATTCCCCTCTTTGACAATCACAGTGCCTGCAAGCCATTTGGGCCCTGCAGCATAATTAAGGACAAAAACAGGGTCATTGACATCAATACATCACGCCCTCGCATTCCTGTCATGGTAGTCACATTGTGACTGACGCCTGCTCTCAACAATTTCTTTCATAGTAGGGTGTATAAGAGATAACCTGGTTTTGAGCATCCTTTTCATTAGCAGCTCTGCGTGTGGAACCCCTGTGAGCGAGTGTGGTCGGGATCTATTGGTCAACAGGAGGCGTAATAAGCTGCTTTGTAGAGAACCCCTTTCGATTCTGAGCATCCCCTGTTTGATTATCTGCACTGCTCGTTCCGCTTGGCCATTTGAGGCCGGCTTGAACGGTGCCGTTCTGACATGGTTGATTCCATTGCCTGCCATGAAGTCCTGGATTCAGTGCTTGTGAAGCACGGCCCATTGTCGCTGACCAAGACATCTGGTAGACCATGGACGGCGAACATTGCCCGTAGACTTTCTACCGTGGCAGAGGATGTGCTTGAATTTAAAATGGCACACTCAATCCATTTGGAGTAGGCGTCTACTATAACCAAAAACATTTTTCCCATGAAAGGACCTGCGTAGTCCACATGGATGCGTGACTATGGCTTGGCGGGCCAGGACCAGAGGCTAAGGGGGGCTTCCCTGGATGCGTTGCCCAGCTGAGCACACGTGTTGCACCTGCGAACACAAAGATCCAGGTCTGCATCCATCCCTGGCCACCAAACGTGTGACCTGGCAATTGCCTTCATCATGACAATGCCCGGATGCTCATTGTGAAGTTCTCTGATAAACACCTCACTGCCCATCTGGGGCATGACTACTCGGTTTCCCCACAGTAGGCAATCGGCCTGAATCGAGAGTTCATCCTTGCGCTATGAAACGGTTTAAATTCCTCAGGGCATGCCCCGTATGTGGCTGCCCAGTCCCCATTCAGAACACATTTCTTAACTAAAGACAGTAGCGGGTCTTTATTTGTCCAGACTTTAATCTGACGGGCTGCCACAGGTGAGCCTTCGCTTTCGAAAGCTTCAACAGCCATGACCATCTCAGCATCATGCTCAGTTGCCCCCTCAGTGGTGGCTAGTGGGAGCCTGCTGAGTGCATCGGCACAGTTTTCAGTGCCTGGTCTGTGCCGAATTGTGTCGTCATAGGCGGCTAATGTAAGTGCCCACCTCTGTATGTGGGCAAATGCATTCGCATTTATGACCTTGTTGTCGGCCAAAAGGGACTTTACAGGTTTGTGATCTGTCTCCAGCTCACATTTCCTGCCAAACAGGTACTGGTGCATTTTCTTTACCGCATATACACATGCTAGCACTTCCTTTTCTATCATCCCGTAGCTCCTTTCTGCCTGGGACAGACTTCTGGAGGCATAAGCTACCGGCTGTAACTGACCATTGGCATTCACATGCTGCAACACACACCCGACCCCATAGGACGACGCATCGCACGTTAGAACAAGTTTCTTACATGTGTCATATAGCATTAACAGTTTGTTGGAGCATAGCAAGTTGCGTGCTCTATCAAAAGCCCTTTCCTGGCTGTCCCCCCAGACCCATTCGCAACCTTTGCGTAGGAGCATGTATAGCGGCTCTAACAGCGTGCTCAATTTGGGAAGAAAGTTCCCAAAATAGTTCAGGAGCCCCAGGAACGAACGCAGCTCCTGTTATGGGGTCTGGGTGCTCTCTGAATCGCTTCCGTTTTGGACGCAGTAGGTCTGATCCCGTCTGCTGCTACCTTCCTCCCCAGGAATTCTACCTCTGGAGCTAAGAAGACGCACTTCGCCTTTTTCAGTCACAGCTCTACCCGGTCCAGTCTGCGTAGCACCTCCTCCAGGTTGTGGAGGTGTTCTTCAGTATCACGACCTGTGATGAGGATGTCGTCTTGAAAAACCACCGTCCTTGGAATCGACTTGAGGAGGCTTTCCTATTTCGCTGAAAGTTTGCGGTGGCCGAACAAATCCCGAACGGACATCTATAATACTCAAACAGCCCCTTGAGTGTCGTGATGGTGGTCAGCTTCTTCGATTCACTCGCCAGCTCCTAGGTCATGTAAGCTGAGGTCAGGTGCAATTTTGAAAAAAGTTTGTCACCGGATAGCGTCACAAAGAGGTCCTCCACTCTCGGTAGCAGGTACTGGTCTTGGAGTGACACCCGATTGATGGTGGCCTTGTAATCATCACATATCCTGACCGACCCATCCGCACAATCGGGATCGCCCAGTCACTGAATTCGACTGGCGAGATGAAGCCTTCCCTCAACAGGCGGTCCAATTTGCATTTTATCTTTTCCCGCATCACGTACGGCACCGCTCTGGCCTTGTGGTGTACTGGCCTGGCATACTACCTTGGCCCCCATGAAAGTGCCGATGCTGGGTTGAAATAATGAGTCAAATTTGTCCAGGACCTGTGAGCATGATACTCGCTCCACAGAAGAAATTGCATTGACATCGCCCCATTTCCAGCAAGCCAGTTCCTCGCCAGTAGTGCGGGACCGTCCCCCGGGACAATCCAGAGTGGCAACCTGTTCTCTGAATCTTTGTGGGTCATGACTACCATGGCGCTGCCTAGCACCGGAATGATCTCCTTTGTATATGTCCGTAGCTGTGCGTCAATCGGCAATAATTTTGGCCTCCTGGCCTTGGACTCCCACAACCTTTTGAACTGTTTGATACTCATCAGTGACTGGCTGGCCCCCGTGTCTAGCTCCATTAATACTGGGATGCCATTGAGGAGCATTTTCATCATTATCGGTGGCGTCCTGGTATATGAACTGTATATGTGCTCCACATGAACTCGCTGAACTTCAGCTTCCCCCCGAATTCATTTGGCCTCGTAGGGCTTACATCGGGCCCGTCCTCCTCATACATCAATCTGGCTGCAGGCTTCGGAGAAACATAGAAACATAGAAAATAGGTGCAGGAGTAGGCCATTCGGCCCTTCGAGCCTGTACCGCCATTCAATGAGTTCATGGCTGAACATGCAACTTCAGTACCCCATTCCTGCTTTCTCGCCATACCTCTTGATCCCCCTAGTAGTAAGGACTACATCTAACTCCTTTTTGAATATATTTAGTGAATTGGCCTCAACAACTTTCTGTGGTAGGGAATTCCACAGGTTCACCACTCTCTGGGTGAAGAAGTTTCTCCTCATCTCGGTCCTAAATGGCTTACCCCTTATCCTCAGACTGTGACCCCTGGTTCTGGACTTCCCCAACATTGGGAACATTCTTCCTGCATCTAACCTGTCTAAACCCATCAGACTTTTAAACGTTTCTATGAGATCCCCTCTCATTCTTCTGAACTCCAGTGAATACAAGCCCAGTTGATCCAGTCTTTCTTGATAGGTCAGTCCCATCATCCTGGGAATTAGTCTGGTGAACCTTCGCTGCACTCCCTCAATAGCAAGAATGTCCTTCCTCAGGTTAGGAGACCAAAACTGTACACAATACTCCAGGTGTGGCCTCACCAAGGCCCTGTACAACTGTAGTAACACCTCCCTGCCCCTGTACTCAAATCTCCTCACTATGAAGGCCAACATGCCATTTGCTTTCTTAACTGCCTGCTGGAGCTGCATGCCAATCTCCCCTTTTCCTAATCTGTCACCATTCAGATAATAATCTGTCTTTCTGTTTTTAAAACCAAAGTGGATAACCTCACATTTATCCACATTATACTTCATCTGCCATGCATTTGCCCACTCACCTAACCTATCCAAGTCATTCTGCAGCCTCATAGCATCCTCCTCGCAGCTCACACTGCCACCCAACTTAGTGTCATCCGCAAATTTGGAGATACTACATTTAATCCCCTCGTCTAAATCATTAATGTACAATGTAAACAGCTGGGGCCCCAGCACACAACCTTGCGGTACCCCCACTAGTCACTGCCTGCCATTCTGAAAAGTACCCATTCCTGCACATATGCGCCAAGTGACCGCTGACGTTGCAGTTTCTGCAAGTGTATTGCTGATACTTGCAAACTCTGGCTGCGTGTTTGCCTACACACCTCCAGCATGAGCTGGAGGCCTCGTTGTTGGAAACAAAAGGTCCATTACCAGTCGATCATCTCTGACTGTCTCTGTAACTGTCCTTAAGTGCACCATTAACAGGTGTTGATGGCCCCATTACTGACCGCATTGTCCATTGTGATGGCATGAATCGCCGTTCAGCTAGCCATTGTCTCTGTTGAATTCCCCCTTTGGGTTCGACTGCATGCTGGGCATGTCTGATTGCCCTTGTCTGCCTAGAGAACTGTGTGCCGCATTAACAATGTTGACTCCATGGTCATTTGCCACATTTGAGCCAAGATTTTTGGTCATACATCATTCTGGTCTCTTCCTCCCCTGAAATAAATGTCTGGGCTATCAGAGCCGCCGCTTCCAAGGTCAAGTCTTCGGTCTCAATCAGTTTCCTGAAAACCCCAGCATGCCCGATGCTCTCATTAAAAAAGTCTCCGCTCTGCATGCATCTGGGAACTTACATAGGCTCGCCAGTCGCCGGAGATCTGCCACGCAGTCAGGAACGCTTTGCCCTTCTTGCCGCCGGTGCGTGTAAAACCGGTGTCTCGCCATGTGCATGCTGCTCGCCGGTTTAAGGTGTTCCCCGATCAACTTACTGAGCTCTTCGAACGTCTTGTCCGCCGGCTTCTCTGGCGCTAGAAGGTCCTTCATCAGAGAGTACGTTCTGGATCCACAAACCGTCAGGAGATGAGCCCTGCGTTTGTCGGCCGAATCGTGTCCCAACCATTCCTTAGTGACAAAACTTTGCAGTAGTCTCTCAATAAAGTTGTCCCAATCATCACCAACACAGTATCTCTCTTCTGTGCTCCTAATTGCCATGCTCGCGTGGTTTAAATCCCAGTTTCTCATCGCCAATTATATGTCCTTACTATACAGTATAAATGCACACGAGGATCATACTTGAGAGAAGGTCACTGTGACCAGTTACCTTTATTACCAAGACCTCAAGTGATGAAGGTGGGTGGAGCTTCCCCTTTTATTCCTGAAAGTCCAGGTTAGGAGTGTCTCCCACAAGTTCACCCCCTTGTGGTCAATGTTCTCAAGTGTATAACTTAGGTCAGCTTATACATGGGTTACAATGATAGTTGAATACATGACACAAGGGACCTACGTTTGTCATCACTTAAGAGAAGTAGCGGCAGGGATAGTGGATGAATTGGTTGTAATTTACCAAAATTCCCTGGATTCTGGGGAGGTCCCAGCAGATTGGAAAACTGCAAATGTAATGCCCCTATTTAAAAAAGGAGGCAGACAAATAGCAGGAAACTATAGACCAGTTAGCCTAACATCTGTGGTTGGGAAAATGTTGGAGTCCATTATTAAAGAAGCAGTAGCTTCTTTGGAAAAGCAAAATTCGGTCAGGCAGAGTCAGCATGGATCTGTGAAGGGGAAGTCATGTTTGACAAATTTGCTGGAATTTTTTGAGGATGTAACGAACAGGGTGGATAAAGGGGAACCTGTGGATGTGGTGTATTTGGACTTCCAGAAGGCATTTGACAAGGTGCCACATAAAAGGTTACTGCATAAGATAAAAGTTCACGGCATTGGGGGTAATATATTAGCATGGATAGAGGATTGGCTAGCTAACAGAGAACAGAGAGTCGGATAAATGGTTCATTCTCTGGTTGGCAACCAGTAACTAGTGGGGTGCCGCAGGGATCAGTGCTGTGACCCCAACTATTTACAATCTATATTAATGACTTCGAAGAAGGGATTGAGTGCAACATAGCCAAGTTTGCTGTTGATACAAAGATGGGAGGAAAAGCAATGTGTGAGGAGGACACAAAAAATCTGCAAAAGGACATGGACAGGCTAAGTGAGTGGGCAAAAATTTGGCAGATGGAGTATAATGTTGGAAAGTGTGAGGTCATGCCCTTTGGCAGAAAAAAATCAAAGAGCAAGTTATTATTTAAATGGAGAAAGATTGCAAAGTGCTGCAGTACAGCAGAACCTGGGGGTACTTGTGCATGAAACACGAAAGGATTGTATGCAGGTACAGCAAGTAATCAGGAAGGCCAATGGTATCTTGGCCTGTATTGCAAAAGGGATGGAGTATAAAAGCAGGGCAATCTTGCTGCAGCTATATAAGCTATTGGTGAGGCCACACCTGGGAATACTGCGTGCAGTTTTGGTTTCCATATTTGCGAACGGACATACTTGCTTTGGAGGCAGTTCAGAGAAGGTTCACTCGGTTGATTCCGGAATGAGGGGGTTGACTTATGAGGAAAGGTTAAGTAGGTTGGGCCTCTACTCATTGGAATTCAGAAGAATGAGAGGTGATCTTATCGAAATGTATAAGATTATGAGGGGGCTTGACAAGGTGGATGCAGAGAGGATGTTTCCACTGATGGGGGAGACTAGAACTAGAGGGCATGTTCTTAGAATTTGCTGCCTCAGAGAGCTGTGGAAGCTGGGACATTGAATAAATTTAAGACAGCAATAGACAGTTTCTTAACTGATAAGGATATAAGAGGTAATGGGGAGCAGGCGGGGAAGTGGAACTGAGTCCATGATCAGATCAGCCATGATCTTATTGAATGGCGGAACAGGCTCGAGGGGCCGTATGGCCTACTCCTGTTCCTATTTCTTATGTTCTTATGTTCTTATGTAATTCCCGTCTTATAGGAGTGGCACACTGTGAAAAAAAAAGGGGGCTAAATTCAATATCGTTGTGCCCATTTTTCAAGTGTGAACTGAGTGCAACGATGATGAATTCAGCAAAGCGATGGCCTGTGGACAATTTCTGTGTACACCCGGGCCACTGCTCAATTGATTCTAAGATTTTTTTTAGGGGGCCATGGCAGTTGCCTGTAAGCAGAGCAGCATTGATTTTACTATTAAAATGCGGGTCTTGCGCTTGAATAAGGAGATGGTTGCTAAATTTGTATGTGGAAGTGCCTGATTCGCTGGGCCTTCACCTAGATCAGGAAGTAATTGCCTTAATTATAAGGAAGCATTTAAAGAGATTTGATGGAATTCTCATCGACATTACGCTAGGTCTCTGTTTGGACTTGATAGATTGCTGGCAAGGGTTTAGTTTATTTTTGGTGCTTTTCTGTGCAGAACTCCAAGCCCCAATTAAAGCTAGCCTCCACTTCTTAAAGGTAGTCTGCGCCTCTTAAAGGGGAGATGTATTCTATCAGCAGCAGCTGCTGGAACTGGTTGTGGAGGCAAGGCTCAGAAAGAAGAAGGCCGAATAATGGCTCAACATGCCACAGAAAGGGATCCAAGGTTCTTGAAAGCAGCACTGAAGGCCTTTGTCCATGAGGTCAACTCCAGGAGAGAGGTCCGCTTTCCATAGGGGACCAGGAGGCCCTACAAGCAACAGGCCAGACTACAGTGGGAGCAGATAGCTACTGTGGTAAGTGCCAGCAGTTTAGTCCCAAGGTCCTGGACTTAGTACAGGAAGAAGTTTAATGACCTCACATGACTGGTCCAGGTCAGTAAATTAATCTTCAAGTGCCATATCCCACCATCTGCACCACTAGCTTCACACACTGCTCAGTGCACCACACCCCATCTACCAAACACAACTCACACATCACATTCATAGCTTCACCTTACCCACACACACTTAGCTCTGCTGCAAGCCTCACCCACTGCCAGCTATTCAACCATGACAGCCACTTCACCCAAATACATTACACCACACTAACTGACGCATTTCCCTTTCTCTTGCAGGGAAAAGATGGCACATAACCAGCGCCAGAAGGACCTAACCAGTGGGGGACAGGCATAACTTTACCATAATGGAGGAGACAATGCTGGCCATTTTTGGCAGGGGCATGGCTGAGCCCGTGGCCAGCAGTGGGGCTGAAAAAATTGAAGATGCCGGTATCCTCATACGTTATCCTCCTCACATCCCACTTCCCCCTTATCTCACAATCTCTTCTGATTTACAATCTGCACATGGTGTAAGCATGCACAACTGCTTTCCTCCTCATCCCACCATCCTACCCTTGTGCCCTTCTCATTTCAAATAGCCAGGAAACCAGTTGGTCAACATGACGAGGGAGAAGAGGGAGAAGAATAAGGAGAAAAAGAAGAAGAGGGAAAAGAAGAATGAGAAGAGGGAGAAGAAGAAAAGGAGGAGAAGAAGTGGAGGAGAGGGAGGAGGAGAAGAAGGAGGGGAGGAGAGGAGGGAGGAGGAGGAGGGGAGGAGGAGAGGGAGGAAGAGAAGAAGGAGGGGGAAGAGGAGCAGAAGGAGAAGAAGAAGAAGATTTCACATCTCAGCCACCAGCTCAGATACTGACACCAATGTTCCTGATAATGTTTTTTTGGTGTATGGGCCCTTTAACTTGTTGAGCGGCCCATTCACTTTTTCGTGCATGGAAGGTCATCCAGCAAGGTCATCCCAACTGGAAGTCAGCAGCCTTCCACCAGCCTTGCTGCAGCCACTGGGGCAGCACTGTGTCAGAGCACGAGGATAGGCAAAGGCACACGCAAGACAGAGGAATGCACAAGGGTGAATAGTTGATTTTTTTTAATGTAATATTGGATGGATAGATGTATAAAGTTAGATTGGAATGTTTGCTTTGTGGTGGCTTTTCTTTCAATATTGTGGCCAAGAGGACACTGTGATGATCATTTGCAGAGGGAAGGTAAGGTGTGGGACTAATGTTGAAAGGGGAATTGGGGTGTGTTCACTTGTACCGCGGGCGGATGATTCGATCCTGGATATCCCAGCCAAAAAAGGGCTGTCTTAGTTGCCTCCTTCCTTCCTTCTTCTTCCACCTCCTCCTCCTACTTCTGCTCCTGAGCTGGTGGCCATATCCCTGGTGACAAGGGCTATGCCCTCATGATGGCCAGGTTGTGGAGGATACAGCAGACCACCACAAATCTCCTTCTATGAGCATCTAGTTGAAAAGCAGCATTGCTGAGGTCTGTATATAATAAGCACGAGCCTGTTTCATTTAAGGAAGAAAGTAAAAATAACAATATAAAGAAAGTTTCTAAACATGCTAGAACATAAGTGTTGTTAGAGACAGGGAAAGAGCATTAGGGCTAACAAGTCCTTTTATGATCGAGCAATCTTACCTTCTCATCATATTGCTCAATCCCCTTTCTCTCCAGAAACATACCTAGTTGTCTTTTGACTTTGTTTATTTGGCCCTTTCACTCCAGTACTGGTAATTTTAGGAAAAGGAAAGGAGTTCTGGGGATGGAAATTAGGTCGTACCTCAATTGGGGCGGTGTCCCGGATGGAGCGGTAAATTTTGTGCCGACAAATGCTTTGCGCCTGCCAACGCAAAATTCATCAGCTGAGCCCGGAGTTTTGCAGTGGGGTGCTAAGGGAGTGTTGCACGCCTCTTTTCGGGCACGAGGCTGGCTGAACAAGGGAAAGTCCCAAGCTAAAGAGCTGGCTTTGGAGCACCATATCAGAGGCCTGGGGGTGGAAAAAAACTTGAAAAAAACCCACTAAAAACATTCCCAATACATAGCTCATGTCACCACAACATAAATCACAAAAAAAATGTTTAAAACAATCTCATTTACCTCAGATCAGCATTACTTACCTGACTGTGGCTGCTACAGCTTGGAACGCCTGCTTTCACAGGTATTCCCACCAGGTTGCGTCACGGGTCGGGCGCAATCCAAAAATTGAGCCGATGTCGCAACCAGGTGCGTTGCACACCGGCTCGCCTCTCCCAGGCGATACTGCTCCTCCCTCTACCGCCTGCCCCACATCGATACCGGCACCGAATGTCCCAGCGGGGCGCTGAAAGCTGGTCGCCTGGGCACAACTGCATTCCGCTGCCACTGCCACCCCTCCAGGGCACTAAGAGGGGCGGCAGAAGGCCGAATTTCCAGCCAAAGTTCTACCGTATAATTGGAAAAGTGTTGTTTTCTTTTGTTTTCTTTGTAGCTAATTTTAAAGTCACGTCACCAACACAATGGAAATAACAGTCATGATGCAAAAGTTAAATCCTTGCTCTTTGTAAATGTAGTCAGTAAATAAATAACAATCTGAATAACCTTTTATTTTTTAAATTCCAATATTACTTCATTACAACTTTTTCTAATAAATGTAAAGTTGCAAAATTCGTGGGAACCCCCCCCCCCCAGTGTTTGGATTCATTGCAAAGGAAATTTAATTTGGAACGATCTACCAGAAAGTTTGAGATCCTAAAGTGCACATGGAAGAAACTATGAGTTTTAGTCGAATTTGGGATTTTACAAGGCAGATTGGGTCCGTGTGGGAAGAGCTAAGAACTAAAGAAACCAGTTTTGAGTATTGAAGCTGTCTGGGGTATTGAAGCTAAAAAAAATTGTCTGGGGAATTGTGTAAACTCAAAAGCCCTTCTCCCCAGGAGACATTAACATAGCAACAATCAATCCAGAGATAGCCAGCCATCACCCTGAACAAGAAACCAATCCAGCATATACATAATGACAATGGCACATCCAGCCCGCATGGAAAACTCAGGCCTCGGCAGACATTGCAAATACCAAAGATAATTTTTCCCCATCAAGAAACAAATTTAAAAGATCAACACATCCGAGACAGGTTAACATTAATGAGCCTGCCAAAATATGACAAAGAGATATCAAGCCCGCCAAAAATTAAACAAAGAATTAGGACTGATTTGGCTCGAAGATTAGAACAGCTACAAAAGTATAACTGGGGCACTGTTTTAACGAATGTATGCAATGCATCAGAGGGAGAAAGGAGAGAGACCACCACAGCAGTTTTAACAAGCCTCTCCAGCCTCGACGACACTCCCGGGGCCACACTGCCCTGCTATCAAAGAAGAAAGAAGGACATCACCATGGCAGGGAAAGCAGCCCCAGCAACTCCGGCCATCGCCATCGCTGCAGCAACGTGGACCAATTCCGAAACAAAACTCCTCAAAGAAGAAACCGAAGATTCGAAGGTTTCCACTCCACAATCTAGTCCTGACTACCAACAGGTGAAGCATTAACTAAAGTAGGACCTCAAAAGTAGTAATCTCAGGATTGCTACCAGTGCCACGTGCTGGTCAGAGTAGGAATCGCAGAATAGTTTAGATGAATATGTGGCTTGAGGAGTGGTGCAGAAGGGAGGGATTCAAATTCCTGGGACTTTGGAACCGGTTCTGGGGGAGGTGGGACCATTACAAACCGGACGGTCTGCACCTGGGCAGGACCAGAACCAATGTCCTAGGGGGAGTGTTTGCTCGTGCTGTGGGGGAGGAGTTAAACTAATATGGCAGGGGGATGGGAACCTATGCAGGGAGACAGAGGGAAATAAAATGGAGTCAGAAGCAAAATAGAGAAAGGAGAATATTAAAAGTGGAGGGCAGAGAAACCCAAGGCAAAAAACAAAAAGGGCCACATTACAGCAAAATTCTAAAGGGGCAAAGTGTGTAAAAAAAACATGCGTGAAGGCTCTGTGCCTCAATGCGAGGAGTATTCGGAATAAGATGGATGAATTAACTGCGCAGATAGCAGTTAACGGATACGATGTGATTGGCATCACGGAGACATGGCTCCAGGGTAACCAAGGCTGGGAACTCAACATCCAAGGTATTCAGCATTTAGGAAGGATAAACAGAAAGGAAAAAGAGGCGGGATTGCGTTGCTGGTAAAAGAAGTAATCAATGCAATTGTAAGGAAGGACATTAGCCTGGATGATGTGGAATCGGTATGGGTGGAGCTGCGGAATTCCAAAGGGCACAAAACGCTAGTGGGAGTTGTGTATAGACCACCAAACAGTAGTAGTGAGGTTCGGACAGCATCAAACAAGAAATAAGGGATGTGTGCAATAAAGGTACAGCAGTAATCATGGGCGACTTTAATCTACATATTGATTGGGCTAACCTATCTGGTAGCAATGTGGTGGAGGAGGATTTCCTGGAGTGCATTAGGGATGGATTTCTAGACCAATATGTCGAGGAACCAACCAGGGAGCTGGCCATCCTAGACTGGGTGATGTGTAATGAGAAGAGACTAATTTGCAATCTTGTTGTGCGAGGCCCCTTGGGGAAGAGTGACCATAATATGGTAGAATTTCTTATTAAGATAGAGAGTGACAAAGTTAATTCGGAAACTAGGGTCCTGAACTTAAGTAAAGGTGAGGCGTGAATTGGCTAAAATAGACTGGCAAAGGATACTTAAAGGGTTGACGGTGGATAAGCAGTGGCAAACATTTCAAGATCACATGGATGAACTTCAGCAATTGTTTATCCCTGTCTGGAGTAAAAATAAAACTGGGAAGATGGCTCAACCGTGGCTAACAAAGAAAATTAAGGATAGTATTAAAACAAAGGAAGAGGCATATAAATTGGCTAAAAAAAGCAACAAACCTGAGGACTGGGAGAAATTTAGAATTCAACAGAGGAGCACTAAGAGTTTAATTAGGAGGGGGAAAATAGATTATGAGAGGAAGCTTGCAGGAAATATAAAAACTGACTGCAAAAGCTTCTATAAATATGTGAAGAGAAAAAGATTAATAAAGACAAATGTAGGTCCCTTGCAGTCGGATTCAGGTGAATTTATAATGGGGAACAAAGAAATGGCAGACCAATTGAACCAATACTTCAGTTCTGTCTTCACGAAGGAAGACACAAATAACCTTCCGAAGATACTAGGGGACAGTGGGTCGAGTGAGAAGAAGGAACTGAAGGATATCCTCATTAGGTGGGAAATTGTGTTCGGGAAATTGATGGGATTGAAGGCTGATAAATCCCCAGGGCCTGATAGTCTGCATCCCAGAGTGCTCAAGGAAGTGGCCCTAGAAATAGTGGATGCATTGGTGATCATTTTCCAACAGTCTATCGACTCTGGATCAGTTCCTATGGACTGGAGAGTAGCTAATGTAACACCACTTTTTTAAAAAGGAGGGTGAGAGAAAACGGGTAATTATAGACCGGTTAGCCTAACATCAGTAGTGGGGAAAATGTTGGAATCAATCATTAAGGATGAAATAGCAGCGCATTTGGAAAGCACTGACAGGATCGGACCAAGTCAGCATGGATTTATGAAAGGGAAATCATACTTGATGAATCTTCTGGAATTTTTTGAGGATGTAACTAGCAGAGTGGACAAGGGAGAACCAGTGGATGTGGTGTATTTGGACTTTCAAAAGGCTTTTGACAAAGTCCTGCACAAGAGATTGGTGTGCAAAATCAAAGCACATGGTATTGGGGGTAATATACTGACATGGATAGGGAACTCGTTGGCAGAGAGGAAGCAGAGAGCCGGGATAAACAGGTCCTTTTCAGAATGGCAGGCAGTGACTAGTGGAGTGCCGCAAGGCTCATTGTGGGACCCCAGCTCTTTACAATGTACATTAACAATTTAGATGAAGGATTAGAGTGTAATATCTCCAAGTTTGCGGATGACACGAAACTGGGTGGCGGTGTGAGCTGTGAGGAGGACGCTAAGAGGTTGCAGGTGACTTGGACAGGTTAGGTGAGTGGGCAAATACATGGCAGATGCAGTATAATGTGGATAAATGTGAGGTTACCCATTTTGGGGGCAAAAACACGAAGGCAGAATATTATCTGAATGGCAGCCAACTAGAAAAAGGGGAGGTGCAACGAGACCTGGGTGTCATGGTTCATCAGTCACTGAAAGTGGGCACGCAGGTACAGCAGGCGGTAAAGAAGGCAAATGGTATGTTGGCCTTCATAGCTAGGGGATTTGAATATAGAAGCGTGGAGGTCTTAATGCAGCTGTACAGGGCCTTAGTGAGGCCTCACCTGGAATATTGTGTTCCGTTTTGGTCTCCTAGTCTGAGGAAGGACGTTATTGCTATTGAGGGAGTGCAGCGAAGGTTCACCAGACTGATTCCAGGGATGGCTGGGCTGTCATATGAGGAGAGACTGGATCAACTGGGCCTTTATTCACTGGAATTTAGAAGAATGAAAGGGGATCTCATAGAAACATATAAGATTCTGACGGGATTGGAGAGGATAGATGCGGGAAGAATGTTCCCGATGTTGGGGAAGTCCAGAACCAGGGGACATAGTCTTAGGATAAGGGGTAGGCCATTTAGGACTGAGATGAGGAGAAATTTCTTCACTCAGAGAGTTGTTAGCCTGTGGAATTCCCTGCCGCAGAGAGGTGTTGATGCCAGTTCATTGGATATATTCAAGAGGGAGTTAGATATGGCCCTTACGGTTAAAGGGATCAAGGGGTATGGAGAGAAAGCAGGAAAGGGGTACTGAAGGAATGATCAGCCATGATCTTATTGTGTGGCGGTGCAGGCTCGAAGGGCTGAATGGCCTACTCCTGCACCTATTTTCTATGTTTCTATGTTAAACCTATTTCTAATGAAAGAAAGTGGGTACTCACCCCATAAGTCCAATACGCGCCCTATCGCATCAGCGGACACCACCCAACTGAAGACTACGCAGTGAGAAGTCCTCTACGACGTTTGGGGTATGGCAAGCAGAACCTACAGAGTCCAGCAAACCCCGAAATCGTGAACCACCGCCTACTGACAATAAAGAATTGGTGAGTATCGTCCCTGTTTGCCCTGGAGTTTAACCTCGTCATTGGGAGGTGGGAGGTGTATTTCTGTAACCCCTTTGAATGTGTGATATAGTATTCTTTATTTGAATGATTACAAGTTTGACATTGTATTTTCTTGTCCTTAATAATATCAAAGTTCTTTGCACCAAAACAGTTGTCTCATGCACTTTGTCACATCCCCCAAATAAATCCAAAGTCTAGAACCCAGGGAGTGGGAGCGATTCGAACCGTTCAGAAGGTCAGAGGTGAACCTGACCCCACACACCACCCCCTACATAAATCACAACCTCTGATATCATAAGCACATTGTTGATAGCTCCTTCATCAATAAAGTAGCCGTGAAATATTTTCTGTCTATAACACATCCCTCTCCGCAATAAACATTTGTATAAACCCTGGCTCGCCCACCCCAACTCAAATGCACTTCTAGTAACCCAGTCTATGTAATATTTTACAAAAGATGTCTAACAGTACTGTGGTGTGCTGTTTCTTGCATTTTTCTTTTCTTATCAGATTCATCTGTCCTGTTATACACAACACGCATTTGGTGTTTATGAACTGTAGTTAGCAAAGTAAACTTGTTAAGACTTTTCAAACTATCAGAGTAAAATGACTCAATACCTTGGGGAAGCTATGTGCAAGAAATATCAACCACAAAGCAAAAAACATAATTAGATCAGTCTGATACCATATTTGGGCGGGCATGAAAATGGTTGAGCAGCCTGCCAATCTGAAACATCACAATAAAGAGCATATTTAATCAGTTCTGAAGTCTTTGTTGTTGACTGGCACTGCTGTTTTTTATGAAAATGGAACAATTCTATGTTGGGGATACCAATGAAACCTACAATTTAAACAATCGGGACAAACACCCTGATAAAACAATTGAGCTGTCTGTACATTTGTGAAAACCTGCAACTGCAGGATTCCAGAGGACTGTCTAACCTGAAGCAGAATAGTTATTGCCATACAACACTGTGGCGACCAGTTTGAACGGGCCTCGGGAGCAAAGGTCAATCGCAGCAAGAGCGAGGCCATGCTCTTTGGCAAGTGGACCGACCGAGCCTCCATTCCCTTCACCGTCAAGCCAGACTTCCTGAAGGTGTTGGGAATATGGTTCGGAGCGGACGGGGCGTGCGCCAAAAACTGGGACGAGCGTATCGCCAAGGTCAAACAAAAACTGGGATGGTGGAAGCTGCGCTTCCTCTCCATGGCAGGAAAGAACCTGGTCATCAGGAGTGAGGTGCTCTCGGTGTTGTTGTACGTGGCGCAGGTCTGGCCCATCTCACGCTCCTGCGCCGCGGCAGTCACCCGGGCCGTCTTCCACTTTGTCTGGAGGTCCAAAATGGACCGTGTCCGCTAAGACACAATGTACAAATCTCTGGACAGTGGAGGAAAGGACGTTCCGAACGTGGCCCTCATCCTGATGGCCACCTTTGTGTGCGGCTGCATCAAGCTGTGCACAGACCCCCAGTATGCAAACACCAAGTGTCACTACGTGCTGAGGTTCTCCCTGTCCCCGGTGTTGCGAAGGATGGATCTGGCCACGCTGCCGCGAAACGCCCCCACCAGTTGGACCATGCCTGTCCACCTGTCCTTCGTGGAAAAGTTCCTCACAAGAAACCCCTTTGACCACAGGGCCATAAAACAGTGGTCAGCACGTAAGGTCCTGGATGCCCTACGAAAGAAGGAGATGGTGGACCCTGTCGGGTGGTTCCCTGAGCGGACTGTCGAACTCGTTCGGCAGAACGTCTCATCGCCAGAGCTTTCACACAAGCACCAAGACATAGCTTGGTTGGCGGTGCGGAGGGCCCTACCCGTCAGAGCGTTCATGCACAGCCAACGCCTCAGCAGCACGGCACGGTGCCCCCGAGCCTGCTGCGGGGCGGACGAGACTGTCACCCATCTCCTTCAGGATTGCACCTTTGCAATGCAGGTCTGGAAAGAGATGCAGTGGTTGCTGTCGAGGTTCATCCCAAGCAGCTCTGTAACACAGGACTCTGTGTGCTACGGGCTGTTCCCAGGGACACACACCGAGACAGACATCACCTGCTGCTGGAGGGCCATCAACTCGGTCAAAGACGCTCTTTGATCTTGCCGAAACTTGCTGGTTTTCCAGAACAAGGAGATGACCACGTTCGCGTGTTGCAGACTGGCGCAATCCAAGATCCAGGAATACGTGCTGAGGGACGCAATTAAAATTGGTGCAGTCGCCGCAAAGGCACGGTGGGGAAGGGCCACAGTTTAAAGCCCTTCTGCCACGGAAAACCCGGGGGCAGGAATCAGTACAAACCCCCACCTCGGGCTGTATTTGTAATTTACTTTTTGTGTACATAGAGCACCAAATCTGTAAACACCAATGTCGTGCCATGTACAATGCAAGGTGTGTTACGAAATGCATGTTTGAAAAGAAAAATGTCAATGTACCGTCACCCATTCCATGCACTGCATCGTAACACATGAAACGTAATTTGTGTGAATGTACCACAATGTATCCCGTTTATTGTACCGAATTGCACTTGAACTGGAAAACAAGAAATGTAACGAACAAAACTGCCGTCAGCACCCAAATATAGTGTATGGGATTGCTGACCGCAGCTAAATGTATTGAAATGCCTCTGAATGTACTGTACAGATTTTTTTAATGAATAAAGTATATTTTGAAATTTAAAAAAAAACAACACTGTGGTATTAAGATAAGACTTTGATAGAAGCAAAACTGGCTCTGAACACCTGCATTAACATATGTAATTCATCATCATAGGAGTCAAGGATGATTTGCTTCCACACTAGAAATGAGTTCTCAGGTGACTGAAGAGTCCAGTGCAGGACCTACAGTCTCTGTCACAGGTGAGGCAGATGGTGGTTGAAGGAACAGGAGGTTGGGATATCTGGCAGCGCGCTCCTTCTGTTGTTTGTGCTTGGCTTCAGCTTGCTGTCGACGAAGAGACTCGAGGTATTCAGCGCCTTCCCGGATGCTTTTCCTCCACTTTGGCGGTCTTCGGCAGGTGTCGATGGGGATGTTACATTTTTTCAAGGAGGCTTTGAGGGTGTCCTTAAAGTGTTTCCTCTGCCCACCTGGGGCTTGCTTGTTGTGTCAGAGCTCCGAGTAGAGCACTTGTTTTGGGAGTCTCGTGTCAGGCATACAGGCGATGTGGCCCGTCCAGCGGAACTGATCTAGCGTGGTCAGTGCTTCGATGCTGGGAATATTGGCCTGAGCAACAACACTGACGTTAATGCGCCTATCCTGCCTATGGATTTTCTGAGGCAGCATTGGTGGTACTTCTCCAGTGTTTTGAGGTGCCTGCTATACATAGTCCATGTCTCTGAGCCATATAGGAGGGCGGGTATCACCACTGCTCTGTAAACCATGAGCTTGGTGCCAGGTTTGAGGTCCTGGTCTTCAAACACTCTCTTCCTCAGGCGACCAAAGGCAGCACTAACACACTGAAGGCAGTGTTGGACCTCGTCAGCGATGTCTTCCCTTGTTGACAGTAGGCTCCCGAGGTATGTAAAATAGTCCCCGTTGTCCAAGGTCTCGTCGTGGATTTTGATAACCAGGGGGCAATACTGTATGACGAAGGCAGGTTGGTAGAGGACCTTTGTCTTACGGATGTTTAGTGTAAGGCCCATGCTCTCATATGCCTCGGTGAAGGTGTTGACGTTGAACATATGTAAAGCTGGTAAACTAACAGCAAAGCCGATGAAATAAATAAATACCCTGTAAGACATGCAGTAATTAGCAAAAGAGAAAATAACTGGATGTGAAGCTACAGAAATAGATTGTAAATACAATGGGAAATTGCACATCAGAAAGAAAGCAACATCTGTGATTGGGAAAATGTTGGAGTCCATTATTAAAGAAGCAGTAGCAGGACATTTGGAAAAACATAATTCAGTCAGGCAGAGTCAGCATGAATTTATGAAAGGGAAGTCATGTTTGACAAAATTGCTGGAATTATTTGAGGATGTAATGAATCGGGTGGATAAAGGGGAACCAGTGGATGTGGTGTATTTGGACTTCCAGAGGGCATTTGACAAGGTGCCACATAAAAGGTTACTGCACAAAATAAAAGTTCACGGGATTGGGGGTAATATATTAGCATGGATAGAGGATTGGCTAACTAACAGAAAACAGAGAGTCGGGATAAATGGTTCATTCTCGGGTTGGTAATCAGTAACTAGTGGGGTGCTGCAGGAATCAGTGCTGGGACCCCAACTATTTACAATCTATATTAATGACTTGGATGAAGGACCAAGTGCAACATAGCCAAGTTTGCTGATGATATAAAGACGGGAGGAAAAGCAATGTGTGAGGAGGACAGAAAAAACCTGCAAAAGGACATAGACAGGCTAAGTGAGTGGGCAATAATTTGGCAGATGGAGTATAATGTTGGAAAAAAACATTAAAAATAGGTGCAGGAGCAGGCCAATAGGCCCTTCGAGCCTGCACCACCATTCAATATGATCATGGCTGATCATGCAACTTCAGTATCCCACTCCTGCCTTCTCTCCATACCCCCTGATCCCTTTAGCCATAAGAACCACATCTAACTCCCTTTTGAATATGTACAATGAACTGGACTCAACAACTTTCTGTGGTAGAGAATTCCATAGGTTCACAATTCTCTGGGTGAAAACGTTTCTCCTCATCTTGGTCCTATATGGCTTACCCCTTATCCTTAGACTGTGACCCCTGGTTCTGGATTTTCCCAACATTGGGAACATTCTTCCTGCATCTAATCTGTTCAATCCCATCAGAATTTTATATGCTTCTATGAGATCCCCTCTCATTCTTCTAAATTCCAGTGAATATAAGCCTAGTCGATCCAGTCTTTCTTCATATGTCAGTCCTGCCATCCCGGAAATCAGTCTGGTGAACCTTCGCTGCACTCCCTCAATAGCAAGGATGTCCTTCCTCAGATTAGGAGACCAAAACTGCACACAATACTCAAGATGTGGTCTCACCAAGGCCCTGTACAACTGCAGTAAGACCTCCCTGCTCCTATACTCAAATCCTCTCGCTATGAAGGTCAACATGCCACTTGTTTTCTTTACTGCCTGCTGTACTTGCATGCCTACTTTCAATGACTGATGTACCATGACACCCAGGTCTTGTTGCACCTCCCCTTTTACTAATCTGTCACCATTCAAATAATATTCTGTCTTCCTGTTTTTGCCACCAAAGTGGATAACCTCACACTTACCCACATTATACTGCATCCGCCATGCATTTGCCCACTCACCTAACCTGTCCAAATCACCCTGCAGCCTCTTAGCATCCTCCTCACAGCTCACACTGCCACTTAGCTTAGTGTCATCTGCAAACTTGGAGATATTACATTCAATTCCTTCGTCTAAATCATTAATATATATTGTAAATAGCTGGAAAGTGTGAGGTTATGCACTTTGGCAGAAAAAAAAAATCGAAGAGCAAGTTATTATTTAAATGGAAACAAATTGCAAAGTGCTGCAGTACAGCAGGACCTGGGGGTCCTGGTGCATGAAGCACAAAAGGTTAGTGTGCAGGTAAAGCAAATGATCAGGAAGGCCAATGGAATCTTGGCTTTTATTGCAAAGGGGATGGAGTATAAAAGCAGAGAAGTCTTGCTACAGTTATACAGGGTATTGGTGAGGCCACACCTGCCTACAGTTTTGGTTTCCATATTTAAGAAAGGATATACTTGCTTTGAAGGCAGTTCAGAGAAGGTTCACTTGGTTGATTCCGGAGATGAGGGGTGTTATGTTCAGAATAACTCCACAAGACTGTGTTGTAAGCTCAAACCATTGTGACCTTGGTCTCTTTAATGTAACTCCAAAAGTAAGGAAGCAGCGTGGTGGATTGCCTTTTATACCTGCTTGCCCAGGGTGCACAGGTGACCCTTAGGTCTCCCACAGGTGTGCTCCCTGGTGGCAAGTCTTACACATTGGTGAGGTTTGCATCACTCCCCCTCCAAAGTCTTATGTACAAGTTATGTACAGGTTGAGGCGATCTGGCGCTCTGCGTTCTCGGGTCGATCGCCTGAGTTGAAATCCTGGCATGGGTGAGTTGGTCGGATCATTGCTGCACAGCTGGTCTGATCGGACTGTCGGGCATGGTGGGTTCATCCTCGTGGTTGACAGCGAGGTCCATTACTGGTTGGGTATGTGTTGGTGGATCTTAGATGATAAAGTCTTCTTCAAACTGTTCTTGATTGTCAGTGAATTGCAGTTTGGTCTGATCCAAGTGCTTTCTGCATGTTTGTCCCTTCAACAGTTTAACAACAAACATTTTATTCCCCTCTGTGGCTAAAACAGTGCCAGTAATCCATTTGGGACCATGACCGTAATTGAGAACAAACACAGGATCATTAACCGCAATGTCACGTGATACAGCCGCACGATCGTGGTATACATTGTGCCGATGCCGCCGGGATTCTACAAGATCTGGATGGACTAAGCAGAGCCTGGTTTTGAGTGCTCTCTTCATTAACAATTCTGCAGGGGGAACCCCGGTGAGCGAGTGGGGGCGCATCCAGTAGCTGAGCAGGACCCGAGATAACCGGGTCTGCAAGGAGCCGTCCGTTACACGTTTCAAGCTCTGCTTGATGGTTTGGACTGCCCGTTCTGCTTGACCATTGGATGCGGCTTAAATGGGGCAGACCTGACATGCTTAATGCCATTGTGGGTCATGAACTCGTTGTACCCCATACACTTCCTCTTCATCCTCAGGTTGAGTAGCCTCTCCTGCTCGTTCAGCGTGATCCGCGCTGGATCAGTCATCCTCTGCTGACTCTGCCACGTGCTGAGTCAGAGATCGTTTGCCCATTCGCTGGAGGTGCCCCGTTGTTCCACAGCCCTTGCACACATAGGGCTTGAATTGACATTGATGGGCTCTATGACTGCCCCCGCAGCGCCAACATGGTGTTAATGGATATGCATTCACACCTCAGAGCGGCCTCTGAGTCACCCTAAGCCTGGCCTCTGCGGTCGTGTAGGCCCCGCTATGTACAGTTCTGCCTGCTGAAGGCATTATTTTATGCACGGTACTTGCCGGTGAGCTTCGATGCTGTTTCGTGTTGTCGCTTGTGGATATGAAAGCCTGGGCTATCGTGATGGCCTTGCTCAGATCTTGGGATTCGGCAGACAGCAGTTTGCGAAAAATGACCTCGTGGCCGATTCCAAGCACGAAAAAGTCCCGCAACTTTTCCCCCAAAGATCCGGCAAATTCGCACTGTCCCACAAGGCATCTTAGGTTGGCAACAAATCTCACCACGTTCTGGCCCTCGGAGTGATGGTGCGTGTAAAAGTGATACCTGGCTATTAGGATGCATTCCTTCAGCTTGAGGTGTTCCCGAACCAGCGTGCACAGCTCTGTGTAAGTCTTGTCCGTTGGTTTGACCGGTGCCAGCAGATTTTTGACGAGGCCATATATCGAAGACCCACATATGATGAGGAGAAGCGCCCTGCACTTGACCACCGCCTCAGCCATGTCCAGCTCATTGGCTACGAAGTACTGGTCGAGATGCTCAATGGCGGCTTCCCAATCATCACCCTCAACAAATCTCTCAAGAATACCAATGGCAGCCATTACCGCGTGAAAGTTTGTGATTTGTAACTCGTCGCCAATTGTTATGTTCAGAATAACTCCACAAGACTGTGTTGTAAGCTCAAGCCATTGTGACCTTGGTCTCTTTAATGATCTCTCCAAAAGTGAGGAAGCAGCATGGTGGATTGCCTTTTATACCTGCTACCCAGGGTGCACAGGTAACCCTTAGGTCTCCCACAGGTGTGCCCCTGGTGGCAAGTCTTACACATTGGTGAGGTTTGCATACATAACAAGGGGGTTGATTTATGAGGAAAGGTTGAGAAAGTTGGGCTTCTACTCATTGGAATTCAGAAGAATGAGAGATGATTTTATCGAAACGTATAAGATTATGAGGGGGCTTGACAAGGTGGATGCAGAGAGGATGTTTCCACTGATAGGGGAAACTAAAACTAAGGAACATAGGGCTAGAGTTTCCCTAACCTGTTTTTCTGGCATTCTCACCCGATGTGCGCCGCTTTTGTCTGCCTCCACATGTGCCGAAAAAAGACGTCCGTATTCTGGCCGCTCCCCAGCCTCTCATCAGTCATGGTGCAGCATGGCTCAATAGATTGGGGGCGGAGCCAGATCCCGGCACTGGAAACAGTAGCTCCTGGCAGGCCATTTCTGCAAACGTGCGCAGGCTGTGTGGGAAGGGCCCAGAGCATGCCATCCCTAGCCCTGGCCGAATGGGCTCCCTCATCGGCAGCCCGCTGCGTTCCCTAAGGTAGGACTTCTATTTTTTAGTTGTTATTTACTGATTGATTTTGGTGCTTTAGGTGCAGGGTTCCTATTTTTTTTATTTGTTATTTATTGATTGCTTATTTTTTGGTCTTGGTGCCTTAGGTGTAGGGTTCCTTCTATTTTATTAATTAATTGCTTATTACTTTTTGTGCTTTGTTTGGTGCTTGGTGATGCTTTAAATGTAGTTACTTGCGCCGATTCCTTAACTCTAGGTAAGGTTTTTCTGTGCGGACAAAAGTGGCAACACACGCTGGCCTAAGTTAGTTTGGAGCAACTATTTGCTGGCCAAACGCCTAAAACAGGGGTAAGTGGCTGGGAACGCCCCCTTTTGGAAAAAAAAAGGAACTAAAAAAAAACCTAACTAACTCACTTACACTGGCTCAAATTAAATGGCCAGAATTGCAACTCAAAAGATAGTCCAGAAAAATCAAGTTGCTCCAAAAAAAAAGGAGCAACTCCTGGGGAAACTTGGACTCATAGTCTTAGGGGCCGCCCATTTAAAACTGAGATGAGGAGGAATTTCTTCTCTCAGAGGGTTGTAAATCTGTGGAATTCGCTGCCTTGGAGAGCTGTGGAAGCTGAGTCATTGAATACATTTAAGACAGAAATAGACAGTTTCTTAACCGATAAGGGAATAAGGGGTTATGGGAAGCGGACAGGGAAGTGGACCTGAGTCCATGATTGGATCAGCCATGATCGTATTAAATGGCGGAGCAGGCTCGAGGGGCCGTATGGCCTACTCCTGCTCCTATTTCTTATGTTCTTATGTTCTTATGTAACAGTTTGCTTGGGGTCAGGATTGTAACTTATATAAGAGAATAGAAGGCTAAAAATTGGATATAGCCAAAAAAAGTGGCAGTGTAAGCTGCGCCACTTGAAAATGGTCCAGTTAAGATGCAAAATTCATTTTCACTCTTCATTAACATGATTTAGTCATGATTTCCATGCTAGAACTGCTGCTCATTGGCGTTACACTGAACAGGTGGACCAATATCGGGACGGTCTAATTCACAATCACTACCTAAAGGAAAGGTGCATTAATGCTGCAGCACCTCATTGTCAAGCTGCTAGGCTGTTCAGCTGCCCCAATACCTACAGTGAGGAGGCGGATGAAGAAGCAACACTTATAAGCAGTGATGGCGGAACATAGACGGAGAGAGAGAGCCCGTAGGTTCTCAGATGAAGCTCTCGAGGCATTGCACTCCACGGTAGAAAGGAGGCGGGCAGTGCTATACCTGGAAACTGGCAGAAGGCCCTCTCTACAAACTTCCAGGGCCATGTGGTGTGAGATAGCGGACCACGTCATGATTAGCACTGTTTTCCCCAGCACCCACAGCCAATGCCAGAAGAAGTTTAACGACCTCATACGGGTGGTCAAAGTGAGTGAAGACTTCAGCAAATGCCATCATTTGTACCACAAGCTTCAGACACTGTTCCTTGCTCCAGACCCCAAAGCAACAATCTCCACCTCTCAACACTCACACCCACATCTTGCACCATGCACAGAATGACAGCAGTTCAACGATAGCAGAAACATCACTTCAACACGTTGCATTAAACTCGCACAACACTTCTCTTTCTCTTGCAAGCCAAGGTCACACATAACCGCCGGGAGCAGGAACGGACAGAAGGGGAAAAACACCTAAACCACCTTGAGGAGCGAGTGTTTAAGATCATTGGACACCACGTGATAGAGTCCGTGACCACCAACAGTGTTCGACTCTTTGGGGACAACAATGGTATGGTCACTCCTAATCCTTCTTCTCACATCCCACTTCCCCGTCAGCCCACAATCTATTCTCACTTTCAAACTACTCATGCTGTATGCATCTGGCTTCTTTCCTTATCGCACCACACCCTCCCCACCCCCGCCCTCACCATAATCCGACTCTTGGGTCTTTGTGCTTTCAGGTAATCAAAAAGCAGCCGAGCAGCCTGTCCCCGAGGGTACTGCTGAGAGCAAGGGGGAGGAGGAAGATGACACCGCATTACTGCATCTCTCGCTCACAAACACCAGCTCAGAAACTGGCAGTATGCGAACTTTAGAGATTAGTGGAGTAGTGGGATCTACACTGGATGATGCAGCAAGGCCAGGGGTAAAGGGTAGCTCGGGGGGCCAGCTCGCCAGAGGGTGGGTTTTGGCGCAAGTTCTGCTGCACAGGACTCAGCTGAGGACCTCGATGGGGAAGCCTTCAGAAGAAGAGTGATGGACATGCACACAGAAATGATAGATGCAATGGCAAGGCTACCAGAGAGCCTCTCTGTGATGTCAAGGAGCGTGGAGGAGTCCGCCTCCAACATTGCACGGGGCTCTGCGCAGAGCATGGAGCCCAGGATTTTCAGCCTGGAAATGATGGTGCACTCCCAGAGAGATGGTGGCAACTGAGACGTGATGGCGCACATGATGAGCGATGTCCCAGCTTCCATCACAGCACAGGCGGAAGTGACCCAATGTCTTAGTGCTGCAGCAGAAGCTCAAACTGCTCTCATATAGTCTCTGCTTGGTGCCATCCAAACTCAGACCACTCTCATGCAGTCTCAGCATGATGCCAACCAAGCTCAGACTGCTGCCATCGTGGCTGAGTTGCCTACCATCGCCTGGGGCTTTCATGGTGTTGAAGCAGCCCAGCAATCTGTGCTCTAACAGATTGCTAGGAATGCTGAGGTGCCACCCCAGGGGAGTGACAGTAAGTTAGTGGAGCAAGACCCTGTTGTTCTCTCTCAGGATGACAGCATTCCTCTTTCCATCACTGCCACTCCACCATTGCTTTTGCCGCTGCCTGCTAGGCAGCCAACCCAGTCTACTCCCGCACATGCCAAAGTGATGCAGTCTACAGTCGGGCCTTCTCCCTCAGTCTCCCTCACTGAAAGTCAGCAGCCCTCCACTAACCATGCTGCAGCCAGTGGGAGAGCACTTCATAGGAGCACTAGAATAGGAAAAGCCACACAAAAGACAGACACAAGTGATTGCACCAGGATGATTAGTTAATAGTATAATTATAAATATGTGTCTTGTGATTATTGATAAATGTAATAATTGTGTTTGGAATCTTTTGTGGTGTGTCTCATTTCAGCTTTGTTCCCAGGAGAGTGATGTGATATTCTGTGACACAGGGATGGTATGAGGGGATGTGATGTGCCACGTTGATCTTGACTGCCACTGGGAAAGCCTTGTTTACCCTGCTCTCAGGCTGCAGGCCTGGTTGTAGGAAGTGGCAGAGTTCTGTGACCATCTCCTTGCTGAAGCATAGCCTCCTAAGACACTGCTCCTCACTTAATTGAAGGTAGTTGATGTGTTGTCAGAAGACCCTATTTGGGTAAGGCCTCCTGTTGAGAGTCCTCATGGCCCTCCTCCTCCTGCCTCTGCGTGCAGGTTCCCATCTTCCTTGCTCCCTCCTGTCCCTCCGCCATAGACACTGGGGAGTGAGGTTGACTCCCTGTACAGCCTCCATGACTGTGAGCAAGTGTTGAGAGCAGAAGCCTTGAAAAAATAATGAGGGACTTCTGCACCTGAAATAACACTCACTGTTACCAAAAAACCTTGAAATAACTAAAGAAAGTTGCTTCAGTTGCAGGAAGTAGCAAACAGCCACTGAAACTGCTGAACCATGTGAGGGGAAACTGATCGGTGATGATGATTTTAAATATCACTGCTGCAGCTTGCTTCCTGCTGGTAGACAACAGCTCTCCCTGTTGTTGTTCTGCTTTGACGATAAGTACAATGGCTAAATGCAATGTTGGAGATCAGACATCAAGTGAGCATAACACACTCACTGGCGTCACCCTGGTGCTAGTTTTTATCGGCAGCTCCAAAATGGTCTGCACTGATGGGTCCGCCACGAGCTGGCAGCAGAGCATCGGCCGCCGTCTTTTCTTTTCGCCATTTTATGGCTCTAGTGGCTGGCACTAAAGCCTCCAATTTCTCTCCCAGAATTTCCCAACAGTGACTGAAGTACAGAAATGGGGACTAAGCAGCCACATATTGAAGCTACTGATAACTGAAATGACAAGTTGCATTTTTTCACAAAGCTGTTGGTTTATGGGAAGAACAGTATACCAACATGTTCATAATCATCAGGCACAGCAAGTTTCAGCAGTGATGCTCCAGTCAGTATTTTACCTGAGAAGGAATGAATGTCATAGTCTGTTTTACTGAACATGAACATCTAGAGTCCTAAATCTTTCTGCCATTTGACTTCAATTGGCAGAAAGCTTCAGGGTTGTAATTGCTCATGTTCAGCAAAACAAAAAATAAACCATTAGGGAAACAAACCCAAGAACAACCAGAAGTACAGTTATACCATTCCTTCATAATCACTGGGTCAAAATCCTGGAATTCCCTACCTAACAGTGCTGTGGGAGTACCCACAGACTGTAGTGGTTCAAGAAGGCGGCTCATCGCCAATTCTCAAGGGCAATTAGGGATGGGCAATAAATGTTGGCCTTGCCCACATCCCGTGAATGATTTTTTTAAAGTTTCAAATGGTGATAATTGGATGTACACCTATTTTTAGTACAAGGGTCAACAGTGAATCATATGAACATTGTGACAATGGGTGTTTTATTAAAACTCATAAAACAAAATTTAGTAGCCAAGTAACAGGAACCTTTCAGAGGACAGGAGGATTTAGAAGGTATTCTGTACCCTCTCATTGACCCATCTACACAGTTGCCACCCAGAAAACTGTCTCGAACTGTAAAAACAAATCAAGCCAATTAATAAGCTAATTGATATTATTAAAGTAAAAATAGAAAATGCTGGAAATACTCAGCAGGTGAGGGAGCATCTGTGGAGAGAGAAACAAAGTTAATGTTTCAGGCCGGTGATCTTTTATCAGAACTGAAAGAAGTTGGAGATTTAACAGTTTTTAAACAAGTTCAGAGGCAGGACCATTACCAGGACTTCCTGTCCAATAAATGGGAGGAGTGGTTATGATCTGAAATTATTGTGGAAAGTGATCACAAATCACTTAATGCCATTTTGAGAAAAAGTCTAATTAACAACCACAAATGACTCTACGGTATGATATATATCTGCAAAAAAACTGAATTTGGGGCAACTGAACGCATCGCATAGGTCCTCAGTTAAGTTGGTCGAGGGGTTAGGCCCGGGATCAGTTTGGGGTTGGGACGAGGTTGGGGTAGGATCCAGGGTTGGTCTCTGGGTCCATGAGTTCATGAATCTGGAATCGCAGGGGTCAGGGATCGGGGGTATTTGAGGATCAGGGAGGGAGATTGGGGGTCGGTGCCAGGAGTGAGGGAAATCAGGGGTTGGGGCCAGGAGATTGGGGGCAGGGGGGATTGGGGGTTGGGACTGGGAGTGAGGAAGTTTGGAGGCTGGGAGATCAAAGGTCTGGACCGGGAGCAAGGGCCCAAGAGCAGCGGCGATGTGGGTGGGGTCAGCGGTGCCGTTCGGTTCCTTTAATGTGTGATCTGGAGGAGCACACCTGTTCCTCCCAGTTCCACATTCAGACAAATTACTTAGCTGCTTGGTTGGGCCTACGAGGCAATCCCTTGGGTTAGTTTCCCTGAATGCAGCTGGCGATGGCACTGGACAAACCATTTTTCGAGAGGGGGCCTCAAACAGGTGTTTGCTTATGCAAAGGGCCGAATGCCTGATTCAGGCATGGGTAAAGGATGCCTATTTTTTGTCATTACCTAATATGGTGACGCACCTCTGGGCATAATTTTGCACAATCTTCCTGCCCGCCATATCGGGGGCCTTAGTAATCCGAGTAGCACCCAAAAAATTATATTGAATTTTGGATTCTAAGACTTTGCTCATAAATGGCATTCGACTAATTCTTCACTAGTTTATCATAGAAACATAGAAACATAGAAAATAGGTGCAGGAGTAGGCCATTCGGCCCTTCAATGAGTTCATGGCTGAACATGCAACTTCAGTACCCCATTCCTGCTTTCTCGCCATACCCCTTGATCCCCCTAGTAGTAAGGACTTCATCTAACTCCTTTTTGAATATATTTAGTGAATTGGCCTCAACAACTTACTGTGGTAGAGAATTCCACAGGTTCACCACTCTCTGGGTGAAGAAGTTTCTCCTCATCTCGGTCCTAAATGGCTTATCGCTTATCCTTAGACTGTCACCCCTGGTTCTGGACTTCCCCAACATTGGGAACATTCTTTGTGCATCTAACCTGTCTAAACCCATCAGAATTTTAAACGTTTCTATGAGGTCCACTCTCATTCTTCTGAACTCCAGTGAATACAAGCCCAGTTGATCCAGTCTTTCTTGATATGTCAGTCTCGCCATCCCGGGAATCAGTCTGGTGAACCTTCGCTGCACTCCCTCAATAGCAAGAATGTCCTTCCTCAAGTTAGGAGACCAAAACTGTACACAATACTCCAGGTGTGGCCTCACCAAGGCCCTGTACAACTGTAGCAACACCTCCCTGCCCCTGTACTCAAATCCCCTCGCTATGAAGGCCAACATGCCATTTGTTTTCTTAACCGCCTGCTGTACCTGCAAGCCAACCTTCAATGACTGATGTACCATGACACCCAGATCTCGTTGCCCCTCCCCTTTTCCTAATCTGTCACCATTCAGATAATAGTCTGTCTCTCTGTTTTTACCACCAAAGTGGATAACCTCACATTTATCCACATTATACTTCATCTGCCATGCATTTGCCCACTCACCTAACCTATCTAAGTCACTCTGCAGCCTCATAGCATCCTCCTCGCAGCTCACACTGCCACCCAACTTAGTGTCATCCGCAAATTTGGAGATACCATGTTTAATCCCCTCGTCTAAATCATTAATGTAAAATATAAACAGCTGGGGCCCCAGCACAGAACCTTGCGGTACCCCACTAGTCACTGCCTGCCATTCTGAAAAGTACCCATTTACTCCTATTCTTTGCTTCCTGTCTGACAACCAGTTCTCAATCCATGTCAGCACCCTACCCCCAATCCCATGTGCTTTAACTTTGCACATTAATCTCTTGTGTGGGACCTTGTCGAAAGCCTTCTGAAAGTCCAAATATACCACATCAACTGGTTCTCCCTTGTCCACTCTACTGGAAACATCCTCAAAAAATTCCAGAAGATTTGTCAAGCATGATTTCCCTTTCACAAATCCATGCTGACTTGGACCTATCATGTCACCTCTTTCCAAATGCGTTGCTATGACATCCTTAATAATTGATTCCATCATTTTACCCACTACTGATGTCAGGCTGACCGGTCTATTATCCATCTCTCCTTTCTTCAACAAGGGTCTTGCACTTATTACTCTCCAATCCCATGGCACATTTGTATATTTAAGGAGGATTGAAACATTTTGACTTCTTGCCTAGGGCATGTGTCATCGGGATCTGGTGACTTATCCAGCTTGAGTTCTGCTAATGGCTTCAGAACCAATTCCTTTTCTACAGTTAGTTCGATCAATTGCTATATATATCCTCCTCTAGTACACTAATGTTCTTACTTCACCATCATTTATAAATACTGATGAAAATATTTATTTAATAGCATTGTCATACCTGTATTCTCCTCAATTAAACTCTCTCCTTCATCCCTAATTTTTATGTAACTATTCTTTTACTTTTGATATGCTTATAAAACACCTTGGGCTAGACCCTCCACTTTGCTGCCTATCACCCAAAAGATGGGCGATGTTCCAGCGATGTTCGATAGCCCAGCCTTACTGATAGCTGGATGGCGATTTTCCACTCGGCGAAAGGCCAGCGATGTAAAAGGTCAGCGATGTGATGCTCGCCCAAGGAACGGCCAGCGATGTGGAAGGCAAAAGCTTCCCTAGCAACAGTTTTCTGCGCATGCGATTTTTTTTCCGGTTGACTGCATTTTGCGCATTTCGGGAGGTCAGGGGTCATCCACATGCGGTCGATTGTGGTGGGAGAAAGAGAGAGAGAGCAAGAAGGAGGAGAAGAGAGCTTGGATTAAGATTACGGGGGGATTAAGAGAGAATTAAAATTAAGAGAGGATTAAGAGAGCAAAAGGTGATAAAATCATTTGAAAGAGTGTAGTCGAAAACGTGAGTTCAACTGTTCAAAATATTATAAAAGTTATCAAAATGTCAGCAGCATCATCATCAGATGTGGAAGAGGCTTGCAAAAGGGCCAAGCCATTCTCAGATGAGGCAAATGAGGTCCTCGTTCAGGAGGTGTATGCAAGGTGGGGCGAGTTAACCCGGGGTGGCAATGGGAAACACCCACCCCGGACATACAGGAAGATATGGGCCGAGATTTTAGACGTCGTCTTGGCAGTGTCTAATGAGGCGAGGGGGCCCGACCAATGTCGCAAGCGTTGGAACAGCCTGATCGCGTCAGCAAGAGTAAGTACAGATTTTACATTTTGTGTATTATTGTATATTATTGTATGGAGATTGTATTAGAGATGTGTCTGTGTCAATCATCACCTCGCATCCCCAATGTGTGTTATAACTGTATAACTGTTAAAATGACTTTCAATGATAGCAAACATACCATACAGCTTATGCCATGCACTTTGCCATTTTTGCAGAGGAAGATATCGAGCCCAGTAGAGGCGCACGGGAGGGGGCACCGCTGTCTTACAACCACTGACTGATATTGAGGAGCGTGTTGTGGCTCTGGTGGGGACCCACAGTCGAGCGGCCACCTCCCGTGGATCTGCCGAGCTCTCTGATGTGTCACATGAGTAATGTGTCAAGCAGTGTTAAAGTAATGTAACGTCGTTTCATGACAATATACGAATGTACGGTCCTCTTAATCAATCTCAAACTCATCCTGCCTCCACAACTCTGTGTTACTCAATTCCACATATATGTATTACCATATGTATTAACATGTGATGCATTGTTATGTAACGTCTTCTGGTCTCATTTATTGTAGTAGCGATGCTCTTCTGCAATGTGTACCCCTCTGCTGTAATAAACTCAATATGCTCAATTGTGTTTTGCAGGGCACATAACACCCACAGCACAAATGTGCAGATCACCAGCGGTTCCGTTACAGGTGGTCCTCACCATGGGTGGGGAGGAGGAGGAGGAGGAGGAGGAAGATACCACAGAACCTGAGGAGGAAGAGGAGGAGGAGGAAGTGGATTTGGAGGAAGATGACCCTAGCCTCCTTCATCATGTGGTGGAATCACCTGTGGGACCTGTGGCCATTACGTCGGCATCTTCGACGGAAGAAGCAGCGGGACCAAGCGGCATGCAACTGTCGACGCCAAGGTGAGCATTAGTGCCCTCGCAGACCCCGCAGAGGTTGAGTCAGTGAGTAGAGCACACGCCTACTCTGGCCGATCGCTTGGATGGCTTGGCTTAAATGTGCAAGGAGACCGTCGCGATAAGTCACGACCATCTCCAGGCATTTCTGGACTTCACGGAGACCTTCTCCCGGGTGTCATAACAGATGCTCGAGCAGATGATTCAGCAGACCGTCGCCACCAATGCCTTGCGGCATGCATTGTTGGCGGGACACGGCGCTGCACCTGAACGTGACGTGATGCCGCAGACCGCAAATGCCAGCACACAAGCGGGTTAGGAGGAAGCAATTCCTTCTGACTCGGAAGGCGATCCCCGTGCTTCGCCTTCCCCTCTTGCACCCTCCCAACAGGCGATCGCATTTAAATTTTGTTTGAGTAAAATGTTTTTATTACATTTTACAATTTACAATTGTGCATTTTCTTATAATAATGTGATAACATATTAATGTAAACAATGGCCGACCAGACCAGGCAATGAGGTAACGTAGCTCAACGCTAATACAAACGCAACCGTTGCTTTGCAGTGGACCGGCAGCCCCATCTGGCAAATGTTGTCCTCTCTTTATGGCCAGGTTATGTAACATGCAGTACCCCACAATAAACTCAGCGACCTGGTCAGGATGATACTGTAGGCTGCCTCCAGAGTGGTCCAGGCATTTGAAGCACTGCTTTAGGACTCCAATTGTCTTTTCGACGATGTTGCGTGTAGCAACGTGGCTTTCACTGTAGTGCTTCTCAGCCTCAGTAACAGGATTACGCAGGGGGGTCATGAGCCAGCTGACAAGGCCATATCCTTTATCCCCCAGCATCCAACCGTGACCTAGTGGCTGATTGGCAAACAGATCAGAGACAGCACTCTCACGCAGGATGTGTGCATCATGGATGCTGCCTGGAAAATTAGCATTAACTGCCATGATAATCTGGTTGTGGTCGACAACGAGCTGCACATTTAGCAAGTGAAATCCCTTTCAGTTACGAAACATCTCCGCATTCTGTAAAGATGATTTCAGGGTGATGTGCGTACAGTCTATTGCTTCCTGCACCTTAGGGAAGTTTGCTATTCTCGAGAACCCCAAAGCCCTTCCGGTTTGTGCCTCCCTGGTCATAGGGAAGCTTATAAAATCCATCCTGCGAGCGTAAAGGGCTTGAGTCACCTGTCGAATGGAGCAGTGTGTGGCGTGCTGAAAGATACGGCAAATGTCACCAGCTGAAGTCTGAAAGGAGCCCGATGCATAGAAGGATAGTGCCGCAGTAACCTTTACCTCAACGGGCAATGCAGTCCTGATGGTGCTGGCAGGCTGCAGACCCCACTTGATGAGCTGACAAATCTAATCGATGACCTCCTTTCGGAAGCGCAACCTCTGAAGGCACGTGTTATCAGACAAGTTCAGGTAAGATTGCCTTCCCTTGTAAGTTCTTCAGCTGTAAGGTCTCCTCATACGTCCACACGTTACTCTGCGACTTCTACGATTGACCCCTTCACTTAACTCAAGCTCAGATGCCAGCAGTTCTGCACTTACAAGTAATGGCAGAGAAGATGCAGCCCCCATTCTTTCACTGTTTATAGAAATGCCATTTAAATATTACTAAACTGACCTATCTACTATAATAAATGAAAATATAATTATAATAAATAATATAAGTTTAAATTTGACTGGATATATCTGTCAAATACACTTAAAACTCAAAAATTATGAAAGCACTCTTGTTTTTGCAGCCTCCATCCTTTCCTCTGATATTCAAAATGGCGTCAAAATGGCGGCTGGAATGCTGAGTTCTGTGAGTAAAGCCTGGGAAAAACAACTATTTCCTGGCACTGTTGTCAGCGAGCGATCAGCCCGGTGATGTGCCGGCGACGTGCCGAAAGTTAGAATGGGCAATGTGCTCGGTGATCAGCTCGGCGATGTGAGCCGAAAGTCAGGGGGATAATTTTTCGGCGATGCTCCAGCCTGAATTTCCACTTTTTTGTCAAAATGGGCGATGAAAGGCCGTTTTGGGCGATATATGGGCAATGTGAAGTGGAAAGTCTAGCCCTTTACTATTTTCTTTTATATTATCTGTTAGTCTTTCTTCATATTCCTTTTTAGCTCTTCTAAACTCCCTTTTCAATTTTCCAGTACATGTTCTATATTCCTTATGATTCTTTAGTATTGTTGGGCCCAAATTTCCCCAGGAGTTGCTCCGGTTTTTTTTGGAGCAACTTGATTTTTCTGGAGTATCTTAAAAATCCCCATTCTGCATATTTAATTTGCGTCAGTGTAAGTGAGTTAGTTCGGATTTTTTTTAGTTTTTTTTTCAAAAGGGAACGTTACCAGCCACCTACACCTGTTTTGGCCATTTAAGTCAATTTGGACAGCTAATAGTTGCTCCAAAGTAACTTAGGCCAGCGAAAAGTTAAGAAATCAGCTCAGGTAGCCTCCAAATGAAAGTGCTATGATAGGAATGCTAGTTTTTTTTTTAAATCCCAAGCAGCGAGAGTGGATAGGGTGTAGATGCTATCAGCATGATTAAACTGAGTATGGGGTTTTTACAAGAATAAAAATGATCTTGTAATAAAGGCTGAAGTATAGGGGCCACTTAAGCAAGGGAGGGTTTTCTTTGTAAATATTAGATCAAGAGCACCAATGCTCTCGCGTAATGGATTCGTGTGTGGCATCACACCACATTGGATTTTGACTTCTGCAGCACCAAAGAATTGCCCTGACTAGGTTTAGAAATTTAAAACGTTAGACTTAACAAAAAAGCATGTCAAAATGTAAACTTAAATTTTGGTGTTCAGCATTGCGTAGTGTGACTCTGATAATTAGTCATATTTTAGAATTATATGTAGTAGTGGGTGAGCTGTAAGATATTGCAGATAGAACATTTTTAGTAAAGATAGCTAGATATTAAAGTACTGGAAAATCTTTGAAGATTCTTTCTTCCCCCTACCAACCTGTTTCTTGTAGCCCTCAGCATGGGAAGGCAGCGGCTGGCCTGTGCGGCAGGCCACTCAGCCCAGGATAGGGGTGGGACGCGTTGGGTCCCGTGCTGCAGGCATCATCATCACAATCATAGGAGGAGCTACTGCACATGCACGAACGCTCCAACGTGTATGCGCAACGCTGTCGACACTGTTACAGACGCTGGGCCCTAGCCTCGCCCCCCTGCCAGCTCTGTTTCAGCAGCATGGCCCTAACTCCGCCCCCCCCCCCCACTGCTTTTGCCACGCCACGGCAAGGCCTAGGATGGTCCACGGAGCGGGGAGAATATGGAGCTACATGTTCGGCGCCATTTTGGGAGCAGAAAGTCGGCGCACCTCAGGTAAGTACGCTGAAAAAAACGGAGGGGGAAATTTGGGTCCTACATCTCTTGCTTTATCATATCCCTCCCTTTAAGATTTAGTTTAAATCTTTCTATTTATAAAGGAACTCTATATTTTGATGCATTCCCTTTTTCACCATGTTGGAATACATTATTTTGTACTCTACGCATCGTCTATTTGAAGGTTTCCCACTGTTGATCTCTTGAACTGTTTACCAACTTTTCCAATTTGGGCCATATCATCTTTTATCTTCCTGAAAATTGCCTTTTTCCAGTCCAGCACCTTTATCTTTGACTCTTCATTATCTTTTTATATTCTTTCATTGAATCTTAACTATGTTATGATTTCACTAATTGCCAATTGTTCTGCTTTCAATTCAATTATTTATCCCACTTCATTCCTTTGAACTAAATCAAGCAATACTTCTTTCTTTGTTTGACTCGGAAACAGTCATTAAACATATGTTAACAAAAACATTCCGCACTTTGACCATATGCATTACCTTTATTTCAGTCTATCTTGGAACAGTTAAAATCACCCAATATTATTGCCCTGTTGTTCATGCATATCTCTGAACACTCTGCAGATCTCCATCTCTATCTCATCTTCTTTGTTTGGCAGCCTTTAATGCACACTAAGAATTCTACCATTTCCCCTCCTATTCCCTCTCCCTCTCTCTGACCTCCGATGCCACTATCAATAATATCCTAGATGTCACCATTGAGCAGAAGTTGAACTGGACCAGTCATATCAACATCGTGGCTACAAGAGTCGGACAATATTTTTAAAAATAATTGGACTAAAAGTAGAAAATTCACAGGGCCCATATTGTACGCATCCCAGAATAGGTTTTCCTATCAGAAAAGGAAGGGTGGAGGGGATAAATGAAAGCCCCATAGCAAATGGCCCAAAGGCAGATGGCAAAATAGGTGTTAAAAAAAACAACAAAATTGACACAGTAATAAAGTTTTATTAGCATAAGTAGATGAGTAATGTTATCCTTTTATACTCTAATCTGTCTTCAAGGTAACTCCAAATGGCCCCGGGTGCTAGTTTTATATTGGTGTTATGATTAATGTAAATGAGAACCATTGCATATGATTACGTTAGTCATATGTCTGGAAAACTTTCCATTATCTAGTACTGTTCTGGGTCGTTAATAAGAAATAAAAATCTTTCCTTCACATAAAAAAACACTTCCTTTACCAGATGAGGCTCTTTTAACAATTCTTCAACAATATTTGTATTTCCTTCTCCTTTGGATTCCAAGCCAGTCTCACTTCCCATATTTAATTTTCCTACAACTTACTCAGTAGTTTCCAGTTTATAATAAATTGCTCTCTCTTCCTCTTGCTGCCTGTTGCTTTATCTTTTACAGAATAATTACCAAAATGCACTGCTGTGACTACAGAAATTAGAGAACTATACTTAAAGGGGAAACTTCTCAGAGGAATACCTTTTGTTCAATGTGCTCCCTTATTTCAGGGTAAAATAATCAACTCAGCAGAATTTTTTTTGCCTTTCTTGTGAAAAGTGAGCCACTCTCCCTCCCTTGAATCGGAGGGCTTTGTGAGACTGTGCCATTGGATGGGAAATCCACATCACCAGTCTGTGGCATGGTTTCTTTGCACTTTGGACCATTGTACACTTCTGTAATTCCATTTTGTTAAAGTGGTTTGCATCTGTTTCTTTTTCTATCAGTGGACTATGTCTAAAATGGGAACACCATTCCCCAGCAACAACACCCCTTGCCTCCTGAGTACAAAAATTAACCAAGAAAGTTTTTATATCCGAATAGCAGAAACTATTTTTGTGTTTGCTGAATTTGCACATAGTTATTTTATAAGCAAAAAGACCTTTTAAACTGTTGATATTCAGAGCAAAAATGGGTTCCACTTGCCACCAATGCAAAAATCTAGGGGTTCTGAGCCAACACGAGATGCCAGCAAATTTATTTGAATTCCATAAATTAACTGGTGACTAAAGCCATCTAAATTGGCTGGTCCAAGTATATTCAAGTGTAAATCCTAGACAGGTTCATCTAAATTTATAGAAAGGCAGTTTTAAAAGTGTGCTTCCTTTTCCTGTATATGATATTTATTTCAGAAAAGTTAAGGTAAATTTCCCCCTGTCCTGCTGTCAAATAGCACCTGAGATACAGATAGAGTGCAGACCCTTTTCTCTTGTTCTGTACACAAATAGTGCTATCCCTGAAGCTCTTTTATGGTTTTTCTGCTGTCTGCAACCAAAGATGTAAATTATGTGCAATTTGATTTTAAATGGGTCTGCACATAGATTTCTTCTTAAATTGCAGGGTACAGACCAGGAATAACTTTTGCAGTTAATTGCAGTTACTAATCCTCTGTATCTTGTTCCAATTCAAAAACTTCACAAGATAGCAGAAGGAAGGCTTCAAACATCACACCTGCCACCCAAGGAACTCTTCCAGAATGTGTTGTCATCTGGAATTATTTTGCTTGCACACAGAAATTCAAATAAAGATTTAACTATCACTTGCCCAACCAGGGTTGTTGCAATGCTATAGTAAGTTATGGAGAATCTTTTTCCAAGTCTTTCTATCGCCTCAGCATTTATCGAGGTCAAAAGTGTAAGTTATCTTGTAACAGTCAGCTTCAGCTTTCCCCCATCTAATGAAATCGCTTCCTGTTTCTACTGCATGGTTGAAGAACTACACATCATATGTGAAGACAGGCAAGAATAGCACTTTTTTCAACAGTTCCTGTGTGTAATTTTTCTTCTCACAATATGGAATAATCATGACAATGAATGTGACCTTAATTTTTTTATGGATAAATAATGTCATGTGGAGCAAGTAGTTTATTATCATTCATATATGAAAATTTTCTTGTCTGAAACTTTTTAATGCAAGTTTGCGGTACTTAGGCAGAAAATCATGTTACACACAATGCATATAGAAATTTGTGCTATTTATCATGGGATGTCATGCCACATCAAATCACTTGCCTTTGTCAAAGGGCACAGAATAAAGTAGAAGGTCTGTACAGTTGCAACAAGTTTGTATATGAGTGAAGCAGTTACATTTAAGTTATTTAGTGTCATTAAAATAAGGAAGAAATCTGTACCAAAATTCAAAACTTCTTGTAAAGGAGAATTTGCTCTTCACTGGAGTAGTCTTATGCTATGAAGAATTTGTAAAAATAGGGAGAGTCCATAAGAGACCACAAATGATTCAACTATATAAAGAAACCAGACATTGTTGACTAATACAAAAGGAAACCACAGGTTATCATCTGAAACTTGAATGATTTCACAATTTAGTCACAAATGTACCATTCTATCTCCAGATGCGCAAAACTGTCAATTATTTTTTACATAAAATTAATTTAGAAAGTGTCTATTTATTGAATGAGGTATGCATATCTAGTATACTCCAGTTTCTTATATAGAACATAAAGAAATCAGGTCATCAACAAAATCTACATCTGAACTTTAACTGCACACCCAGGACACAATTTTGAGCAGACATGCTTGCAGCACATTTTTAGTTATCTGCCCCAAAATCAACCTGAAATTGAAACTTAGCCAGTACAGCCAAATCTACTGTTCAAAGTTAAAATAGATCCTGACCTAAACCACTTTGGATTTGCACATCATATTGAAGTTCATTCCTAAAGGAGATATGAAAGAAATAATATTTACAAAATAGTTTACATGCAGTCTGTCGTGTATGTAGACCATGTATACTAACAGAGGGCACTGTGGTGGGAGGCCTGAGGGTCACCTGCATAGGTGTGCAGGGCCCAGTATAAAAGGCTGCCCACCATGCTTGTGCCTCACTCTGGAGTTACAATAAATGGGACTAAGGTCACAACAGATCAAGTACAATACTAGACCTCGTGGAGTCATTCACAACAACTGGCGACGAGATTATAAATTTTCACGCAAAAATGACTAATGTTGGTGCATTAGAAAAGTTCTCAGAGGGTGAAGATTGGGAAGCCTTTATGGAGCGGCTCAACCAATATTTCGTAGCAAACGACCTGGTAGACGATGATCCGGCCACGCTGGCAGATAAGCGCAGAGCTATCCTGTTGACCAGTTGTGGGCCCGCGGTCTACGGCCTCGTCAGGGACTTGCTTGCACCAGAGAAAACAACAACCAAGTCATATGAGGAGCTGAAAGTGCTAATTCGGGACTAACTCAAACTGAAGGAGAGCATCCTCATGGCCAGGCATCAATTTTATTCGCACCACCGCTCCGAGGGCCAGGAAATCACGAAGTACGCTGCCGACCTCAGGAGGCTGGCAAGACCGTGTGAATTCGGCGCATCCCTCACCGATGCGTTGCAGGATGTCTTCGTAATTGGCATCGGTCATGAAATCCTTCTTCACAGGCTACTGTCTGCCGAAACCACCGTCACTCTGCAAAAGGCCATCAGCATCAGCCAGGCGTTCATGACAAGTTGCAGCTCCAAGCAGATGATGACTCACTCTCAGGACTCAAACACGGCAAGAGCTGTAAATAGAATGGCGCCTTACATAGGCAGAACTGTTGAACCTGAATCTGCCCAGGGCAGAGCGTACAGGCCCCCCGAGTCCTTTAACTCAGAGTCCGCCGAGGGGTGCAAACGTAAGTCAACTAGCACCATGCTGGCATTGCAGAGGTAATCACAGGGCTCATCAGTTTCGGTTCAGAGACTATGTGTGCAAAGGCTGCAGCACAAAGGGCCACCTCCAGCAAAAGTGCAAAAGAGCTGTGACTCACCACGTGGAAGAGGAGTCAGCAAATGGCTGTGAACCCAGTGCGGATTACAAGGAGAAGGCTAGAGAGGCAGCTCAGTCCCTGGACAAAGTGTATGGAGTATATATCTACACCACAGATTGTCCTCCAGTGATAATGGAAGTCAAGATAAATGGCGTTCCAGTCTTCATGGCAGTGGACACGGGGACAAGTCAGTCAGTAATGAACCAGGAAGCTTTGAGAGGCTATGGAACGATCAAGCTGAACGACCCAAGCTGGTCCCGGTTCAGGCAAAGCTGCGCTCCTACACCAAGGAAATGAAATCAATTGTTGGTAGTGTGGATGTAAGTGTATCCCATGATGGTGTGGTGCAAAATTTACCATTGTGAATTGTTTCAGGTGATGGACCAATGCTACTTGGAAGAAGATGGAAGGGGAAGATTCATTGGAACTGGGAAGACTTCATCCCTCCAGTGATCAACGTCCCCATGCTCAGAGGCAGAGCAAGCCCGCACCTTCAGTTGGACCAGGCACCGGAGAGCAGATCTGCGCAGCCCCTGAGGCACAGATTGCTCATCACGACTGCGTGGCGATGATCCGGCCGAGACGACCCAAACGCACCTTCCCGGTTTCAGTGGCAGAACTCCTGGGGAGGAAGATTGGATCCGAGGACGCCTTCCCAGCCTCAGTGGCAGAATCCCTGGGAAAGAAGATCGCGGCAATCGGCATCATGAACAGGGAAAAGATGGCGTCCAAACCACGAGGTGCATCACCAATGGAGTAACGTCACGTGGTTCCATGCAAAGAAGACGATCGGGGTAAAAGTAGTAAGGCCATTTTAAAGGAGGCCAGCAAACCGCCATTTTTGAATGAACTGCTTGAAATTGGTAACCAATGTAAAAGTTCAGCTGTAACGAGCAAAATGTTGTTAAGCAATGTTGGGTGCAAATTGCAATCAGCCAATGTAGCGGGCGAACACCTAACGATCGTATATAGGTCCAGCGGGCCACCCAATGCTGTAGCCTGCGTCCCCGGGATCAGAACGATGTATCATAAAGTATCCCCACAGCTGACAGAAATAGACAAGCTGCAGAGTAAACGATCCCCGGAGAGCAGAGGCACCGGTAGCGATACCCTGCCTCAGAGCGGTTTAACATTGCAGGCACCCGATGGCATGAACCGCCATGGGCCAGAAAGAGTAAACTGTGCCTATGCTCGCAGTCGGCTACCGTTACCCACCACCCGGGTGGAAAAGGCGCAGCCCACAAACCCACTCGCCACCACGACTTTACCCAAGAGCGAAGGGTCACCCGCAATGGCTCCTCCGAATGGGACCTGGACCAGCCAGGATCCCAAACTAGAGAGTGCTCACAATGGTGCCCTCAAGGAAACGAGTCAGCAGTCCCCTGCAAACTGCTAGACAAAATGAGGCAGCCCCACCGTCGCTTAGACGAAACGTTCACTCGCTCAGACCGCTTCCCAGGGAGCAGCAGCGACACTGCGCAAATGAAAAGGACAGCGGGATCACAGACACATCAGCTGTCTTTGGGCCTGCCCGACACTAGGAGTAATAGCAAGAGCCCTGAGCTCCAGCAACTCAAGCAAAATGAGCTCACCTCGCCCACAGATCCACTAGCATGGGGCACTGCGCCGCCACCAGACGACCCGGATCTCATCCGGCCGTGCTGGAACTAGACTGTCCTTGTGTACCTGTACTGATATACCTGTACTGATCATGTAAATGTACCACACAAAAAGAAACACAACTGTAATCCACCCAACAAATGTGCCAAGATGTAAATGTAAAACCCATGTGATGAACTTGAATGCAACTTGCATGTAACAGGCCATTAGCATGATCTCTGTGTGTGTGGGGGGGGGGGGGGGATAATGGAGTAGTCATGGACTCACAACCAGAAACCACGGGGACCTCCACTGGCAACAAATCTCACTACCAACCCACCCAAGCTAGAAGTGACCCTCCAATGGTCAACCAGGAAGAGCAAAGCCCAGGTCACCGTCAATGTATGAGTCAATTTGCATTAAAGACTTGGAGGGAAGTGATGTCATGTATGTAGACCATGTATACTAACTGTATAGTCACATAAGGTGTGCCACCAGAGGGCACTGCAGTGGGAGAACTGAGGGTCACCTGCATAGGTGTGCAGGGCCCAGTATAAAAGGCTGCCCACCATGCTTGTGCCTCACTCTGGAGTTACAATAAATGGGACTAAGGTCACAACAGCTCAAGTACAATACTAGACCTCGTGGAGTCATTCATAAGAGTATTACAGACACAACACGGTCAATGATGGACAGGTAAAGATACTCTGGTCGATCCAACCTGTCCGACACAATTTGTGATAGAAACATAGAAACATAGAAAATAGGTGCAGGAGTAGGCCATTCGGCCCTTCGAGCCTGCACCACCATTCAATAAGATCATGGCAGATCACTTCTTCAGTACCCCTTTCCTGCTTTCTCTCCATACCCCTTGATCCCCTTAGCCGTAAGAGCCATATCTAACTCCCTCTTCAATATATCCAATGAACTGGCATCGACAACTCTCTGCGGCAGGGAATTCCACAGGTTAACAACTCTCTGGGTGAAGAAGTTTCTCCTCATCTCAGTCCTAAATGGCCTGCCTCTTATCCTAAGACTGTCCCCTGGTTCTGGACCTCCCCAACATCGGGAACATGCTACCCGCATCTAACCTGTCCTGTCCTGTCAGAATCTTATATGTTTCTATGAGATCCCCTCTCATCCTTCTAAACTCCAATGTATAAAGGCCCAGTTGATCCAGTCTCTCGTCATATGTCCTCATATGATACCCTGAGTATAAAAACCCAGGCCAATTTGGGGGGGGGAAATCTGTGAAATTCCTCTCTGACTCATCTAGGTGATTGAAACTCGTCAAGAAGATCACTCTGGCCCTAAATTTCCTGAAGTACCTACCTTCTGCAAGAGGTGATCTCCACTCCAACTGAAAACAGGTCCAGCTCTCACTTAAAGGAATTCAATGACTTAACATCCAGCACACGAAATGGCAGCCTGTTCCAGACCTTATCGTCACATAAGGTGTGCCACCAGAGGGCACTGCAGTGGGACTATGCTCTGGGAAAAGAACCATCTCCTGACATCTAACCTAGATCTGGCCTTATATAACATAAATTTGTAACCCCCTGCTCCTCCCTAACCTATTTAATTGGAACAAACTGTCAACTGGAACACAATCTATTCCCTTCATTATCTTATAAACCTCAATCAGATCACCCCCTAAGTCTATGCTTCTCTAAAGTGTAGACTCCCAACTCCTTTAGCCTATCTTGATAACTAAAATGCTTTATACTCGGAATTAGTCTAGTGGCCCTCCTCTGCACCCTTTCCAAAGCCTCAATACCAACTAGCATGTAAGGAGATCAAAACTGGACACAGTATTCCAAGTGAGGCCTGACCAAGGGAAAAATAGTATGCCTCGTCTTGTACTCAATTGACCTATGAATGCACCCAACACCCAATATGCTCTAGCTATTGCTTCACGGCATTGCTCATGTACCTTTACCAGTATCCCCAAATCTCTTTCTTTCTCCACCTTCTTTAATGCTTTTTCCTGAAGGGTGTATGAATGTTGAGCATTTTCCCTGCCCACATGCAAAACACTGTACATCTAAGTTATACATCATTTGCCAGTCATGAGCCCAATCTCCCAACACATTAAGATCCACCTAAAGCAGACGAGCATTTTTTACAGTCCTAATACTAGCACAGATCTTAGTGTCATCTGAAAATTTGCAGATCGTGCCCCCAACACCTACATCCAGATCATTAATAAAAATAGTAAAGAGCAGCGGTCCTAACACCAATCCTTGCGGGACACCACCGGTGACCGGTCTCCAAACAGATTCAAATCAATCTACAACTACTTTTTGCCTTCATCCTGCCAGCCAGTTCTCAATACAGCTCAATATATTACCACTAATACCAGAGGCTTCAATCTTGTAGAGAAGCCTCACCTTATCAAAAGTTTTATGGAAGCCTCAATAGACAATGTTTACTGGGTTTCCCTCATCCACCAACTTCATAACTTCTTCAAAAAATACGATTAGGTTTGTAAGACATGAATTCCTTTTTATGAAGCCATGTTGGGTGTCCCTATTATATCCCTCTTTATCCAAGCAATCATATATTGCATCCCTAATGATTCCCTCAAGCATCTTACTTATTACTGATGTCAAACTAATGGGCCTATAGTTACCCCGGTCCGTCTTGCCACCTTAAGATGAGGACTACATTAGCCTCCATCCATTCTACAGGAAGCATCCCAGCATGCAGTGAGCTATTAAAAATATGGGCTCGCGACTCATACAGCACATGTCCCATCTCCCTGCTGACCCTCGGGTGACTGTCATCCGGCCTGGTTGCTCTATCTAGTTTCAAATTCTTAATTCTTTCTAAAACAGTATGTTCATCTAATTTAATACTACTAGTTGTATTATTAAAATTATTCAATTCTAATAGTTGATGCAGGTAGTCCTAACTGGAAGAAGCCAGAAGGAAAGTTTTCTCTCCTTTTATCCAATAGTAATCCCCAAATGAACTAGTTCCTTTCAAAAATAGATATTTGTTCACTCAAAGTAACACACAATCCAGAATGCCAGCAGAGGCAAAGATTAATGTGGTATTGTGTAAACAGGATAGTGCATATTCTAGCCAATAGCAAGTATTATCTCCAATTATACATAAAGCAATACATTAAATGTACAGTGATCTAAATTGACATGTTTTGCATTTGCATCCTGATACTGTTGTGAATGTATAACATAAGTTTATACCCTGTACACTCAATGTACAGTCACATAAGACTACTGGATGTACCTTCACACTGGAGACACTATGCCTGTACCACTAGAGGGTGCAACTGGTGGAGACCTAGGGGTAACCAGGTATAAAAGGGAGCTCACCATGCTGTACCCTCACTCAGGAGCTGTGATAAATGGACTAAGGTCACCACAGTTCAAGTACAATAACTTACCTCGTGGAGTCATTACTAGAGTGCTTACATAATAACTGGTGACGAGATTACGAATTTCCACACGAAAAATAGCTAACCTTGGCAATTTCAACAATTCACCAAAGGGGAAGATTGGGATGCCTTTTTGGAACGACTCGAACACTTCTTTATTGCGAATGACCTGGCGGGAGACACACCGACATCGCTGGTTGATAAGCGCAGAGCTATCCTGCTCAACAGTTATGGACCCACCGTCTATGGTCTCGTCAGGGACTTGCAAGCCCCAGAGAAGACAACAACCAAAACTTATGCGAAGCTCGTAACGATGATACAGGAACAGCTCAAACCTAAAGAGAGCATCCTCACAGCCGGACACCGGTTTTACACACACCGGCAGCCCGAAGGCCAAGAAATCGCAAAATATGCTGCAGACCTCAGACGATTGGCTGCACCGTGTGATTTTGGCGACCACCTCACCGAAGCACTGAGGGACATCTTCGTTATTGGAATCGGCCACGAGGGCCTTCTCCACAGGCTGCTTTAGCGGACACCGCGGTCACCCTGCAGAAAGCAATTAACTTGAGCCAGGCATTCATGGCCTCGACCTGCGATTCCAAGCGGATGACTCACCCCCAGGACTCTAACCCGGCAAGTACTGTGAACCGACTGGCATCTTTTAGAGGCAAGTCTGCTGCAAGCAGTCTCTCTCGGGGTAGAGAGAACAGAACTCCGAGTCCCGCAACCCTGAGTCCGCCACGTGGGGCCAACCGGCCAACCCCATGCTGGCGCTGTGGAGGAAATCAGAGGGCCCACCAGTGCAGCTACAAAGACTATACTTGTAAAGCCTGTAACATAAAGGGCCACCTACAGAGAATGTGCAAAAGAAATTTTACTCACCGAGTCGCTGAAGAGTTGGCCGATCATCCAGACTCCAGCGACGATGAAGAGAGAGTCCATGAGGCAGCTCAGCTCCACGATGAGGTGTACGGAGTGTTTACCTGCTCTATCGAGAGCTCTCCGTTGAAAATGGAAGTTGAAATCAACGGTGTCCCAGTCTCAATGGAGGTGGACACAGGGGCGAGCCAATCGCTGATGAATCAGGCGGCCTTTGAGAAACTCTGGGACAATCCAATCGAACGACCTAAAATGATCGCGATCCAAGTGAAGCTGCTCACCTACACAAATGGCACTATCCCAGTCGTTGGCAGCGTGGATGTCCAGGTGTCCCATGGCAGCGCGATGCACAAGTTACCTTTGTGGATCGTTGCTGGTGATGGTCCAACGCTGCTAGGAAGAAGATGGATGAAACAAATCCGTTGGAACTGGTAAAACCTCAACGCCCCGGCGATCGACGTCCTACTTGGCCCCAAATTTGGATCCAGCACAACAACTGAAAAACCAACCGCCCAACTCGACTGCGTGGAGACGACACAGACTGCTCAACCCAAAGGCAAGATGATCCAGCCCAAACGACCCGACCTCACCTTCCAGGCTCCAGTGGCAGGATTCCGGAGGAAAAAAATTGGCGCAGAAGGTAACTTCCCTGTTTCCGTGGCAGAACCTGGAGAGAAAAGGATCACCGCAGCCTACCTCGTAGAGAGAAAGAAGATGGTGCCCGCACCACGAGGTGAAGCGCCTGAAGTAAAGATGGCGGCGGCCAGACCACAAGGGGCAGCATTGAGGGAGCAACACGTGATGCCGAGCAGGGAACCGGATTGGGGTAAAGATTGCAAGGCCCTCTTAAAGGAGACCGGCAACCCATTGAAATTAAAGGGACCGTTCCACTCTTTGTACAGCGATGCCGGTAATACACATGTAAAAGATGTCATTGACAAATGCAAGTATTTAAATGTAACTTTGTACAGCGATGCCGGTAATATACATGGACAAGATGTAATTGACAAATGCAAGTATGTAAATGTAACGAACCGTGTCGAGTTGGGCGATTGCGGTCAGAACCAATCTATTATAACAGTAAATGAAGAAATGATTTGCGATGCCAGGTTCTACATGTACGCCAACAAAACCAAGGGCAACCTCCCGTCAGAAGCACCCAGGTCCAGCAGGCTACCCGCTCATGTAGCCTGCGCCTCCGAGACCAATGTGATGCCCCAGGGAGCGTGGCCACACACAGAGGGAGTATACCAGCTGCAGGGCCAGCAATCAGCGGACAGCAAAGGCACCATTACCAGTATCCTGCCCCTGATCGGCTCTACCTCTCTGGCCACCAGGGCCAGTACCGGGAGCAAGAGACTAGCACCCTCCAGCCCTCCCAATGGGACCTGGGATGACCAGGCTCCCACTACCGCTGAAGGGCAGCAGGAAGACACTGCAGCCCTCAAAAGAGGACAGGGAGGCCACACATTCCTGGCCACCACTAGGCAACGGCAAAGTCCCTGAGACTCAGCCAGGTGAGCAATCCGAGCCCACCCAGCTGACAGGGGGTGCAGCACCGCCATCAGACAACCTGGACACAGTCCAGTCACTCTGGAACTAGCGTCCTCACCTACCTGCACCTACACCCCAGGGGCAAGACTGTGATACCACGTATGTACCTTACCTGTAAAATATACTTGTTCCACTACTGCAGAACCCAAATAGTGATGTAATTAATCATATGTTTTTTTTTTCTGTTCTTTCCGTCTGTGCATGTATGCACATGCAGTTGTTGAGCCACACACATGTTCTATGTATAGGGGCGGGGGGGGGGGCGGAAATGGATGTATGTAGCCATGGACACACATGGATCACACCCAGAACCCACGCAACCCCCACTGCAACATTTAACCGTCCACTCCTGACCATTTCCCAATGTTGTGGCAATAAGGACTTGGGGGTCAACAGGGAGAGAGCCAAGCCAATGCATAGACAAGGCGCAAGGGCTTTGGGCACTCAAGTCTAGGGCCAGAGCACACAATGCAAAGGTCAGTGGCTCAAGACTTAGGGGAGAGTGATGTTGTATATGTATCTGAGGAACTCTCCTTTCTCCTCCTTTACAGCGACATGCTGTAAGTTATGAGGGGCTCCCAATGGAACTCTGCAATTGGTCATTGGGGGCGGGTGGGGGTGGGGTGGGGTAAAGAAAAGGTTTTTGCCAGCAAACTCTTCCCCCACCTCTCCTCAGCCCCAGTAATGCAAATCGGGAGAAATGTCCTTGCTGCTCCCATGTGCCTCTTTGTGACTTAATTCAGGGCAAGATTTGTAGAGACCTTAAATACTCAAGCACATTTTTAAATGTCAATGTAATCTGAAACTCATTTTAAGACTCAAAAGAATTCTGTTGCAGCAGTACTGACTGTTTACAAATAAACCAGCCAGCTGTTTCTACATCCTGAACACTTAAGTTGTTATGTTCAATATTCACACTGCAAAATGCTAAAGCTGCAGCAATCCAACATTATTATACAAGGAATGCAAGATCAAGATCAAACTCTGTATCTCTCTTTCCTCCCTTAAGATGCTCCTTAAAACCTACCTCTGGCCATCTGTACTAATATCTCCTTAAGTTGCTCGGTGTAAAATTTTGTTTCATAACACTCCTGTGAAATGCATTGGGATGTTTTACCACATTAAAGGCACGATATAAATATAAGTTGTTTTTGTTTACTCGCTATAATGCATATTTTGGGAGATAAAATGTCACATCCAGGTGCTTCTAAACAATCCAGTACACCACTAGTAGTTCTCCCATGTATTTGTGGACTTAGGATGGGATTTCTGATGCTTACTGCAGCCTAACTGTAACAATAGTTTGTCCAGCTCTGTAATACAGCAAATTTACTGAAGCAGTATCAATATAACTGATGAGATAAAAAAATATATAGACTTCACAGACCTTGCAGATATATTTGTAATGTCCTGGTAATCTTACACTTTGTAGAATTTGTCTCATACACAAGTAACTTCTTCTCTTCCAAAATCTCATACCCATTTTTTCATGTCCCTCCCATGGTGGATTTGCAGTATTTGTTTCACATGCAAATACTTTTACTCACTCATCCTCCCTCCCTCCCAAAGTTCTTTTTGTTCTGTTTCCCCCTTATTATTCAAGGTGAATTTGAAGTTCTTGTTGAATTGTGAAGTGTGACTGGACCAGGAATTGTTCCACTCGAGTCTCCAATGACCAGGATAATAAACAGGTAGACATTTACTACGGTCCAGGCCTGGATGACTAACTCAATGTTTACACTCAGCATCAGAGCAGCTCAAATATCCCTTTCTGGCTCTTGCACAAACATTAAGCCCCTAAAGAAAGCTCATCCCGGTTAGCTCATAAAACAAACTGTAAATACTGAAAGCAATTTTTATTTTTGCTATTTTCCCCACCTCGTGATTATTTGTAAATTCTTTTGCTTTCATGGTACACTCTGGGTACTGGTGCACTACAAAAATGTAGAAACAGGAGTAGGCCATTTAGCCTCTCAAGCCTGTTCCACCATTCAATTAGATCATGGCTGATCTGTATCTTGACTCCATTGGTTCCATATCTCTCAACACCTTTATCTTACAAATATATATCAATCTCAGTTGTGAAATTTTCCAGCTAATCTCAACAGATTTTGGGGGAATAGATTTCCAGATTTCCACTACCCTTTGTGTGAAGAAATGCTTCCTGACATCAACCTTGAACAGCTTAACTCTAATTTTAAGGTTATGTCCCTTTGTTCTGGGCTCTCTCACAAGAGGAAATTGTTTTTCTCTATCTACCCCATCAAATCCTTTAATCATACTAAAGACCTCAATTATCTCATCTCTTAACATTCTATACTCAACCTGTCCTCATAATTTAATCTTTTTATCCCTGGTATCATTCTAGTGAACCTGCACTGGCCAATTTAACCTTTGTGAGGTGCGGTGCCCCGAACTCAACGCAGTATTCCAGATGTGGTTTAACCAGAGTTTTATACAACTGTAGCATAACAACAACAACTTGTATTTATATAGCTCCTTTAACGTAGTAAAACATCCCAAGGCACTTCACAGAAGTATTATAAAACAAAATTGCCATTCTTTGTATTCTAGCACCCTTGAGATGAAGGTAACATTCCATTAGCCTTTTAAATTATGTTTTTGTACCTGTCCACTAGTTTTCAGTGATTTCTGTACATGGATCTCTAAATCTATGCTTCTACAGTTCCTAGCTTCTCACCATTTAGAAGATACTCCGACCTCTTTCTTACGTCCAAAATAGATGATTTGCACTTCCCCACGTTGAACTCCGTCTTCCAGTTTTGCCCACTCATTTAATCTAGCAATGTCCTTTTGCAACTTTCTGCTCCCATCTATATTACTTACCCAGTGTAAACTTCAACTTTGATGATGTAGTCCTTTTTCTCCCTCTCATGCACACACAAAATGTCAACAGGAACTACAGCTCACTGTTTTTTTTCTACCTGGTTGTTGTTTCATGCTGCATTCTAGATATTGTAATTACACAGCAACAACTGACAGCTCCTCAGTATGCATCTCTTTCATACAGACACAATTTGTCTAGTACAACTAGAAATTCCAAGGGCCAGGTCAAATTTCTGGCCAGTTTCAGCATCAAGTACTTCAAGATCAGATATAGCACAACAGTGCCCTAACAAATAACTTCAACTGCAGCCTCAGAACACCCACTAGTGTACCAGTATGGTATGTTTTCCATTTCTCACACCAACCATCCTGAGATCTGTTGAGAGGTGATCTAATTGAGGTGTTTAAAATAATAAATTGATTTAACATCGTAGATACAGATAAGCTATTTCCTCTGATTGGATAATCCAGAACAAAGGGACCTGATCTTAAAATTAGAGCTGGACCATTCAGGAGTGAAATCAGGAAGAATTTTTTCCACGTAAAGGTTAGTGAAAATGTGGCATTTTCTCTCATAAAAGGCTGCAGATGAAAGAATTGCATTTTATGTGGTGTATTTCATGACCTCAGAATGTCCCAAATCGTTTTATGAAGTACTTTTGAAGTGTAGTCACTGTTGTAATATAGGAAATGTGGCAGCCAATTTGCACGCAGCAAGGTCCAACAAGCAGCAATGTGATAATGGCCAGATAATCTGTGAAGTTGGTTCAGAGATAAACATTGGCCATGACACTAGTAGAACTCCCTTCCTCTTCTTCAAATAGTTTCATGGGGTCTTTTACATCTATCCAAAACGGCAGACTGAGCTTCGATTTAACACCTCATCCGAAAGACGGATGCTGTGTCAATTTAAATTTTCAAGACAAAGATCAACAGATTTTTATTAGGTAAGGATATCAAGGGATGCGGTTCAAAGGCGTGTAAATGGAATTGAAGCACAGGTCAGCCATGATCTCATTGAATGGTGGAACAGGCTCAAGGGGCTAAATGGATGACTCATGTTCCTGTCTGATTGGCATTGCGGATTAGGGACAATTTTATGTTGTCGACCCATGTCCATTAGGAACTAGATGGAGGCTGCTCAAATTGATTTTATGCAGAACCCTTTCAGCCAGCAAAGGAGCCTCTCATCCCATTGTGCCACCCAGTTCCCAAATGGCCAGTGAATAGTTTTGCTTGCATTGCATTTGGTCAATGGGATATTTAAATCATGCAACATGATGGTGATTATTTCAGCCACATATTTTCTCTTACAAACACATGACACTGTAATGCATTTGTGAGGCGTTGCACTGCAGATGCATGCTAGATACAAGAGACAAATATATAGATAGATGGATATGTGTCCAACAAGTCCAAACCTAGGCCCCTCGCTTTGGACCTGAAGTACAAGCCCTTTATGCTGAACTTTCCTTTTGGTTAAGTAAATCCAGTTCATTTTTAAATAACAACCTTGCTTTTTACTGCACTGAGTTACTGACAGTTGGAAGTTCTTGGAACTTACAATCCAATGCTCTAATGGCAGGACTAGCTTTGTCTTATACAGAATTCAGTTTTCCCCTACATTGTTCCTACAAACATGTTCGGCCTGAGCCTTCAGGATCGGGGAGAGCGGGGGTGGGGGGGGGGCGGGGTAGTAAAAATGGGGGAGGGGCGGGGGTTGCGGTACTAATTAAAGAAACTATTACAGCGGTGAGGAGGGATGATATGTTAGAGGGATCATCAAATGAGGCCATATGGGTCGAATTGAAAAATAAAAAAGGGGTGATCACACTGCTGGGTGTATATTATAGACTTCCAAAAAGTGGGAGGGAATTAGAGGAGCAAATATGTAGGCAAATTCCTGTAGTTCAAAAACCATAGGGTAGTAATAGTAGGGGATTTTAACTATCTAAATATTGATTGGGACAAATTTAGTGTGAAGGGTATAGAGGGTGCGGAATTCTTGAAATGCATTCAAGAGAACTTTTTTAGTCAGTATGTAGCAAGCCCAACACGAGAGGGGGCGGTCTTGGATTTAGTTTTGGGGAATGAAGCTGGGCAGGTTGAAGGGGTATTAGTGGGGGAGCACCTGGGTGCTAGTGACCATAATTCAGTCAGATTCCAGTTGGTTATGGATAAGGACAAGGATCGGCCTGGAATAAAAGTTTCGAATTGGGGAAGAGCTAATTTTGCTAAGTTAAGGAATGATTTGGCCATAGTGGACTTAAAACAGCTACTTGTGGGTAAATCAGTGTCGGAACAGTGGAAGGCATTCAAGGAGGAGATCCGGAAGGCTCAGGCCAAACATGTGCCCTTAAAGAAAAAGGCTGGGAAAAATAATTCTGGAGCCCCCTGGATGTCTAGGGACTTACAGGGGAGAATTAAGAAAAAAAGGGACACTTACGTCATTTACCAACGGCTAAATACTTTAGAATCTTTAGAGGAATATAGGCAGTTGAGAGGCAAAATTAAAAAGAATATTAGTGTAAGAGAAATTTGGCATTAGGGGTACCAGCGGGACAAGGGTTAAAGTGTTGGTTCCTGCACCGACCCATAAGGAGGTAAAAGGCCTCTCTTCGGCCTTGCACAGTCCAGTACCAAGGCTCCAGAAGTTATTAATTCAATATGTACCAGGACATTGGATAATATTCTGACAGAATACAATGAGAGAACCTAAACAGACATTGGTAAGACCTTGCGAAGAGGCTCGAGGCAGACTCATGGACACCAAGGAGAATCAGCAAATTCTAACCTAATGAGGTCATCCCAGTTAAGGTCTAAAAGTTGCCTTGAGATCTTGGCTTGTCAATCCAAAATATTACTAATATGGTAACCCAATTAGAGATCGAGGGAGGTTATACCAGGGGGCGAAGGGATCTATGAAATGTATAAATGATGTACAATTTTGCTATTCAGGGAACATCTCCACTCACAGGCAGCTGTGATGAGAGGTGTTCCCAGATGTTCGTAATTAAAGATCATTATTATTGTGTTCCTAACACAGATGAGGTTGCACACAGGGAGGTTACAGTAACAGTGACCTCAGTCTTTATTAAGACACTCCAGAGTGAGGAACAGGCCTTAGGGGCCAGCTTATATACAGTGCTCCCAAGGGATGCTGGGGTCCCTTGGGACTTCAGGGGATGCGCTCCCTGGTGGCGGAACATGGGAGTGCATGCTTACAGATACACAACATCACTCCCCCGCAAAGTCAAAGTGAAAACTATTTACAAGGTGAGGTGGTCGGGAGCCTTTCTTTCCCTGGTGGACCGCCTCGGTACAAATGTCTGTTCTGGTGTGTTGGCTGTGCCCTCACTGGGCTGGCGTGTTGTTGGCCCTGCGGGGCTGCTGGGTGAGCCTGGCCTTGCTGGGCTGTTGGGTGTGATGGGTTCGATTTCCTGGTCCGGGGTGGTGTCGTTGATTCTTTGGGTGTGTGTTGTGGGCTCGAAAAAGGTGGTGCCTGCTGTGGGTTGTTCAGGGCAGTCTGTGAACTGCAGTCTCATTTGGTCCAGGTGCTTTCTGCAAATTTGTCCATTGTCCAGTTTGACTACAAACACCCTACTCCCTTCTTTAACTATCACCGTGCTCGTGATCCACTTGGGACCATGTCCATAGTTAAATATTAACAATTTACTATGGTTGTAAATAATTAGCAATATCCTCGAGGCTAGATCAAATTTCCCGTGACACAGTGGCGCGACCATCGTTTACATTTTGTTGCTGCCGCCTGCTCTCTACCTGATCATGCAGGTTGGGGTGAACCAGTGAGAGTCTGGTTTTAAGTGTCCTTTTCATGAGTAGCTCAACCGGGGGCACCCCTGTGAGCGAGTGGGGTCTCGCGTGGTAGCTGAGCAGTACTCGGGTCAGGCTGGTTTGGAGTGAGCCTTCTGTGACTCGTTTAAGGCTCTGTTTGATTGTTTGTATTGCCCGCTCTGCCTGTCCATTGGAGGCTGGTTTAAACGGGGCCGAGGGGACATGTTCGATCCCATTGCGGGTCATGAATTCTTTAAATTCGGCACAAGTGAAACATGGCCCGTTGTCACTGGCCAGTATGTCAGTATGTGGGTGGCAAACATGGCCCTCAGGCTTTCAATGGTGGCGGTGGCGGTGCTTCCCGACATTATTTCACATTCAATCCATTTTGAAAAAGCATTCACCACCACCAGGAACATTTTACCGAGAAACAGGCCCGTATAGTCGACAAGGATCCTCGGCCATGGTCTGGAGGGCCAGGACCACAAACTTAGTGGTGCCTCTCTGGGCGCTGTAAGGTTCTGCAAAACCAACCACGGAGACATGTGGCAGGGAGAATGGGAAGATGCCATGTTTAAAATGACCAACTGCAGCCAACAGCCTGTAAATTGTGGAGGATGATGGGACTCTGGCCACTCTGTACAGTAACAGACAGTGTTGCAGGGGCACGGAACCAGATGGGGGATGAGCCAGCTACCGTAAGGGGGAAGAGTGTACATTCGGTTCTTCCAGGAAAATGCATACAAGGCAACTTTATATTTTAAAAGGACATTTCTCCAACTTTTCGTGTAAAACCCTCACAGGAGAGGCAACATGTCCAGGCAAAATCTCCCCAGTAATACACAAGGCAACACAAAGGGTGTCAGTTTGAATAATTAAACAAAGGCACACAGGTCTGATGCAATCATTTTGGCCAGCCCAGACAGAGTGGCACCTCTGTCGAGATAGTGAACAATTCACCCCATCAGTGAGCGACAGGATACAAGAGGTGTGGCTAATCTCCCATTCCAGATGATTGATACACATCGAATTGCCATTCACACCCCATTTTATTCAAGGGAGACCCAAGACAATGGCAAGCAGTTTTGGCGCGAAGATGAATGGACTATAAAAAAAAGCTGCAAAAACACACAAGTGTGTTGGAGGTTGGAGGTTGGGGGTTGGAGGTTGGAGGTTGGAGGTTGGAGTCAGCTTTTTGCATTGAGTTGTAGAGTTGAATTAAGAAGATGGGAGTCAGTTTTCTTTGTGGTTGAGTTGAGTTAAAGGGGAGTTGAGTCAGCTCTTCACAGGGCCCTCGCTCTGGGGAAGGTGTGCTTAACTCCAGCTGTTTTTTGCTTAAGAACCAGCCGAGAGGCAAATAGAAGAAACCGACGCAACATCGAGGAGGAAAACCGAACCGACCAACAACATAAAACCCACCCCAGAGGGACCCCGAGCTGAAATAAGTGCCCCCCAGAACCCCGGAGTTGATGGGATTGTGAGTATAGCCCAAACCCCCTCATAGACTCAATTTAGGATAGGGAGGGGGGAATATGGATATGTGAACTGGATATATGGAAATAAAGATAGTGAAGTGAACTGGATATATGGAAATAAAGACAGTGAAGTGAACTGGATATATGGAAATAAAGACAGTGAAGTGAACTGGATATATGGAAATAAAGACAGTGAAATGAACTGGATATATGAAAATGTATAAGCCATGGAAAAATAACTAAGAGAATGTCAGATTGCAAATAATACAACATCAGCACAATTAACAGACTTTCTCAAGGTTTTAAGTTACTAATCATGCCAGTATAAATTGTAACATGAAATGGATATATGGATAAATGAAAATACAACACCAGCACAATTAGCAGAATTGCAAGGTTTCAGTTAGTAGTCACGCCAGTAAAATTGTAACATTTAGAGGCAATGCCTGAGCTTTAGTAAAAAACAGCCCATATAGATGTCGGCTCATGAGTGGACAAAGGAAAGGAAGGATCAAAAGGAATAGGCTGAACTAGGATGTCAATCTAATTGTATCTTGTTATCTATTTTCAAAAATGTATAACTGTCGTCGCTTTACAATGTAACTTCGTTTGTCCATAGGAAGTGTGTACGCTCTATCGAGAGAGTATACCTTCTGTCTGATAAGTCTCGGCCGATAAAATAAAGACTGCTTTGTTTAAAGCACAATCGGTATTCAACTCAGTGATTTCACTGAACCAGATTGAGAGAAAATAACTCAGAAATCAACATTTGGTGTCAGAAGTGGGGTAACGCAAGTTCGTGCAGCGACGCGAACCGCGGGGTAACGCAAGATCGTGCAGTGACGTGAACCGCGGGCCGATGCGAGGTTGCGCGGTGACGTGAACCGCGGGCTGACGCGAGGTTGCGTGGTGACGCGGGCCGACGCGAGATTGCGAGGTGACGTGAAGCGCGGGCCGACGCGATCGCGCAGCGACGTGAACCGCGGGCTGACGCGATCATGCAGCGACGTGAACCGCAGGCCAACGCGATTGCGAGGTGACGTGAACCGCGGGCCGACGCTATTACGAGGTGACGTGAAGCGCGAGCCGACGCGATCGCGCAGCTACGTGAACCGCGGGCTGACGCGATCGTGCAGCGACGTGAACCGCGGGCCGACGCGATTGCGAGGTGACGTGAACCGCGGGCCGACGCTATTGCGAGGTGACGTGAACCGCAGGCCGACGCGATCACGCGGCGACGCGAACCGCGGGGCGACGCGGAAGTTAGAGTTATTTTAAATCGCGCGGCAACGCGAACCGCGGGGCGACACGGAAGTTAGAGTTAGTTTAAATCGCGCGCCGATGCGAACCGCGGGGTGACGCGGGAATTAGAGTTAGTTTAAATACGAAGGGCGGCGTGAAAATGGGTAATCAGTTAGATAAAACCACGGATGCGGGTAGTCCGCTACAAAAGTTATGTGAGGAATTCCCTGAAAGAGCTGAACAATTTAGAAAATTATCAGGAGCCCTGAACAAATTATTAGGGGATGACCAATGGCCCCTAGGTGGCACTAGAAGCATGGAGGTAGAAAAAAAAGGCACAGGGATTAATTTGGAGAAGGGGACGAGGGAAAGGGGACAAAAACTTAATTGCAACATGGCGACACTATTGTCAAAAATTAAAAGATGCATCACTTCTGTCAAGTTGGCAAATAAATGCTATTAAATTAGGATTCTCATTGACAGAGGGAGGACATGTTAAAACTGTAGATGTCTTAAAAAAAGAATGCGCGCACGAAAAACGTACTAAGAGATCCACTGGGATCTCTGAGAAAGGTATTGACCGACTACGTAGTCAAATGGCTGGCTTTGGGTTGACCGAGGCTGATGATGAAATTGATGAATGGTCACTGACTCGGCGCCCAACGGCGCCTCCCACACCCCCTAGCCCCTTGCTCCAGTCCTCTTCCCATCACCCTCCACCTTACACTCCGGCGAGAGGAGTTAAAGATAAATGTAACCCCATACCTACGAAGCAACAAGCCCAAACTGACTCCTCATCCTCTGATAGCGATTCGGATCCCCAGTTCACAGGCAATATAGCCGAGAGGACCAGATCTCACACTCGGAAGGGCAGAACTATGTGCCCTGGAAACCGAACGAAATTATGGCCCTTATGGCCAGCATACCAGATCAAAAAAAAGAACCAATAGATCATCTTCGAACTACTATTTCAGTTTATAATGCAGAATCAAGGTACCTGTGGGCCTTGGTAAAGCAAACCCTGAGCCCAACTGAACACACTTATAAACTGAAAATACAACTGAGCATACCCGATTTCTAACTCACCTAGGACGTGCTACTCATGATGCATTGGTGGTTGCTCACCCTAACGATGTCCAGGATCGCCTAAACGTTATCTTTAATGCTCTCACCACGACCCTTCAGAAGCCCATCAGTATGGCCACAGTATTAGAAACTAAACCCAAGCGAGAAGAAACTGCCGATGAATTTATGGAAAGATTTATTGAAATATGCGGGAGTCAATCAGGAGATAATGCCTTCAGGGAGGGAGAGGATTCTCCTCAACTCTGCGCTATCCTACTTCAGTGCCTGCCCTATTCGATTGCTCACGCTATCCGGACAAATAATATGAATTGGGCAGATAACAGTAAAGCCCAGATGGAAAGGGCGGTTAGATATTATTGGTAGGAAAAGAAAGGAGAGGGGGGAGGTGCACCCCCAACCCGGGTCAAGTTTGAATACGTGACTAGAAAGGAAGAGCTGCCTCGGGTGGAAGGACCAAAACCCGACCCAAGGGGATACCAGATGGAACCGCAGTGTTGCATGCAGGATTGGGTGGATAAGCAAGGATACGGTTATACTAAACACCCAAACGGCCCGGGCCCTGCTAATTACAGACCGCCCTATTGTCCCCAGCCTGGTATGGGAAGAGGTCGGGGCTGGGTAAGAGGAAATGAATGTTTTATTTGTGGGCAAGAAGGACATTGGAATAAAAATTGCCCCTACCGTCAGCATGAAAAAGGAAGAGGAAGAGGAGGGGGGCAAGGGGAGAGAGGACAAGGATCTTACACTAACTTCTCCCAGAACAACCCCTTTGGCCAACCGTCCCCCGATTATTCGTATTGACTACGTAGCTTGATTGTACAGAGAACCTCCCCGGATGACGAACCGATTTGCCAGTTTCCAGTCCCGAGCACGGCTAAACAAATGCGACAGTGGTTGGGAATAATCAATTACTGCAGATCCTGGATGCCTAATATTGCCCTGATGACTAAGCACCTCACCCCGTATACAAATAAGTAAGGCAGCTTTGAAATAGAAACCACAGACGTCCAAGCCTTTAAGGAATTAAAGACAGCCCTGCTGCAAGCTCCGGCTTTGGGCCGGCCCCTCTATGACCGGCCCTTTCAACTGTATTGTACAATCCTGAAGGACTGTGCTACTGCTGTCTTAACTCAGAAACACGGGGATAAGCATTAACCACCATCTACAATAGCCTCCAATCCGCTGCCAACATCACCCTCCAGCAGGATATTGTTCTGTACACCTCTCACTCCGTAGCTGCTCTCCTGGGCCAACTGCAGACTCAACATCTTACCATGGCCAAGCAAAGTAGATATGAGATCTACCTACTAAATAATCCAAGGTTGACCTTTCGGCATTGTACTGCCATTAATCCGGCCTGTTTTCTGACCAAGCCACCCCAAGATGAGGAAGAACCGAGTCATGACTGTTTATCTTTAATTCAAGAAGTTAACTCAGTCAGGGAGGATCTAGTTGATGCACCAATGGAGGACCCTGACTGTATTATGTATGTAGACGGAAGCTCTTCCATTGACCCAGAAGGCAGATGAAATTCTGGATATGCCATAGTAAACCAGGAGAATCAGGTCATGGAATCTGCCGCCTTTGAGACCGCCTATTCCGCCCAACAAGCTGAACTATTCGCCCTCACCCGAGCCTGTATCTTGGCTAAAGACCTCAAGGTTAATATCTATACCGACTCTGGGTATGCCTTTGGGGTAGCCCATGATTTCGGACAATTATGGAAAAATAGAGGATTCCTAACTTCAAATGGGAATGAGATATCCCATAAGCAGCTAGTATCTGATTTGTTGCAAGCCCTCATGCTCCCCAAGCGCATTGCCATTGTCAAATGTACCGCCCGCACTACCGGAAATTCTCTGGTTGATATAGGGAACCGCTGTGATGACCAAGAGGCCAAACAGGCTTCTCGTGGACAACAAATGGTAGCGCCCAGAATGATGAGTCAAACTAAAAATCCTGCGGAGGATAAGTTAGCCTCGGAAAAACCAATGCCAACCATCCAAGATGTTATAAAAGCACAGGAGGACGCTCATGAAAAAGATAAACTGTTGTGGAAATATTATGGATGTACTTATGACAATGTTTCTAAACTCTGGACCACTCCCATGGAACAGACTTGCATGTCTGACGTGTTGGCTCTATGGGTTATTGAATGTATGCATTTTGCTACTCATTGTGGAGCAAGGGCAACAAGTGATACGCTTTTGGCTACTTGGTGGCACTCTAGACTCCAGGCGTTGACCCAGAACATCAGTAATCTTTGCCTTGTTTGCCAACAGTATAATCCAGGGAAGGGAGTCCCCTGTGATTGGGGTAAGACGCTCCTACCAGAAGGTCCCTTTGAGACCTTGCAGTTGGACTACATTGAGTTGCAAAGGGTTCAGTGTTACAAATATGTTTTAGTAATAGTAGATGTGTTTAGCAAATGGATTGAAGCCTACCCTACCCTGGACAATAAGGCTCAAACTGTTGTTAAGGTATTAATGAGGGAAATTGTTCCTAGATATGGTATCCCAGCTCGACTGATGACCATCTATGTTCTTTCTCTGACTCAGGCTCTGCGACTAGCTCACAACCAGTTTCGAGAGGCTCACCTCGACCTCCCAGTTTTACCCGAAATGTCCCTCGTGGCACCAGGAAAGTATGTCCTGATTAAGAAATGGATTCGGAAGGGATTAGAGCCACGATGGGAGGGGCCTTTTCAGGTGTTACTCACTACCCCCACTACAGCCAAGGTTGAGGGGAAAAGTGCCTGAGTTCACCTGCACCACTGCAAGCTCACCACCCTCTAACAAACCTATTTTACTGGTTATTCTAATTCCTGTTTCTGTTCCAGATTTCCTCTTCTCCATAGCTGAACAAGGCCATCTCTAGCGGTGTCCTGATTAAAAGAGTGGGTCCCGAGGAGACCAGTTTGAACTTTTACCCGTAGTGATAGACAGCCAGCTACACTGACGGTGACCTAAGAAGAGAGACGGGAAAACTGAACTCTTTTAATCAGCAAAATAATTGGACTATTTATCTGAATCCTGAGCCGTAAGATGAAACCACGTCTGTTTGACACAGTCTATATTGATATATGACAGCTTCGGCGCATGGGAAAGGAAACAGAGGCGAGAGCTCCATGTAAACATCTTTTTGTACATGTCTTATGTTTATGCGCAAAATGGGCACTTTTCTAGATGCTGGGTGTGTTCCCATATCCCTATACATTCCAAAGGGGGAATTCCTTTGCGCCCTGTTCCACTGACCCTAACTGAGACTGTCAGATGGATTCAGAGCCAGACTATCACATCCTATCTAATGCATGGGGCAATTATTCTCATCGTAGTAATAATTACCTGTTGTCTGATTGTTGGTTGCCTTAACCTCTGCTGTAAAGTAATGATGGCAAGGTTAGCAAACCCTCTTGTGGTCAAGGGCTCCCGGGTTATGATCCAGCGAACTAAAGAACTACTCTACAATAACAACAATATGATTCAGGAAATAGAGTGTGAACGGATGAATGCAATACTCCTAGAATGATCCTAAATGTTATCATAGAATGATAAAAGAGGGGAATGTGGATATGTGAACTGGATATATGGAAATAAAGACAGTGAAGTGAACTGGATATATGAAAATGTATAAGCCATGGAAAAATAACTAAGAGAATGTCAGATTGCAAATAATGCAACATCAGCACAATTAACAGACTTTCTCAAGGTTTTAAGTTACTAATCATGCCAGTATAAATTGTAACATGAAATGGATATATGGATAAATGAAAATACAACATCAGCACAATTAGCAGAATTGCAAGGTTTCAGTTAGTAGTCACGCCAGTAAAATTGTAACATTTAGAGGCAATGCCTGAGCTTTAGTAAAAAACAGCCCATATAGATGTCGGCTCATGAGTGGACAAAGGAAAGGAAGGATCAAAAGGGATAGGCTGAACTAGGATGTCAATCTAATTGTATCTTGTTATCTATTTTCAAAAATGTATAACTGTCGTCGCTTTACGATGTAACTTCGCTTGTCCATAGGAAGTGTGTACACTCTATCGAGAGAGTATACCTTCTGTCTGATAAGTCTCGGCCGATAAAATAAAGACTGCTTTGTTTAAAGCACAATCGGTATTCGACTCAGTGATTTCACTGAACCAGATTGAGAGAAAATAACTCAGAAATCAAGTGGGAGGTGGGTGGAATGTTTCAACCTCTTATCTTCCCCTTCCCTGTTGCGAGAAGTTTTCGTGTTGTTGAGTGAGATTTACTGCTATTTACGACCTCTTCCTATGCCCTCTTTCTTTGTGTTTACTATTCTAAATAAACAACATTAGCCATTTTGTATTCTTACCCACTGTGTCTGGTGCCTTGTTACTCACCCATCCTCATAAATCGCATGTACAGAACCTCAGGGGAGTGTGGATTCGAACCCACACCCCAAGCTTCCCTTACAGCGCGTTGCTCAACTGAGCACAGACACTGCATTGCCGTACACAGGACTCTAAGTCAGAGTCGATACCGGGCCACCGCACGTGGGATCTGGCTATCGCTTTCATCATTACTATACCCGGGAGTGTGATGTGGAGATCCGAGATGAACGTCTCCCTGCCCTTTTTGGGTAGCACTACGCGGTTACCCCACAACAGGCAGTCTTCCTGAATGAACAGCTCGTCCTTTCGTCGTTGGAATGGCTTGATTAGCTCTTGCATTTCAACGGGAATGCTGGCCCAGCTCCCATGTAGTACACAGTTTTTTTACTAGGGACAGCAGAGGATCTTGGCTGGTCCAAGTCCTAATCTGGCGGGCCATGACAGGTGATTTATCATTTTCAAACGCTTCCATGACCATCAACAAGTCTGCAGGCTGCGGCACCATCAACAAGTTTGCAGGTTGCGCCATTTCCACCCCTGTGGTGGACAATGGTAGCCGACTGAGAGCATTCGCAGAGTTTTCGGTGCCTGGCCTGTGGCGGATAGTATAGTTATATGCTGATAGTGTGAGTGCCCACCTTTGTATGCGGGCTGAGGCATTAGTATTTATCCCCTTGTTTTCAGCGAACAGGGATATGAGGGGCTTGTGATTGGTTTCCAGCTCAAATTTGAGGCCAAACAGGTACTGATGCATTTTCTTTACCCCAAACACACACGCTAATGCCTCTTTCTCAATCATGCTGTAGGCCCCCTCGGCCTTAGACAAGCTCCTGGAAGCATAGGCGACAGGTTGCAACTTCCCCACAATGTTAGCTTGTTGTAATTCACACCCGACTCCGTACGACGACGCATGACATACTAGCACAAGTCTTTTACACGGGTTATACAATACAAGCAGCTTGTTGGAGCATAAAACGTTTCTGGCTTTCTCAAAAGCAATTACTTGGTTTTTTCCCCATACCCAGTTCTCACCTTTACGCAATAACACATGTAGGGGCTCTAAGAGGGTGCTTAACCCCGGTAGGAAGTTACCAAAATAGTTGAGGAGTCTCAGGAACGACCACAGCTCCATGACGTTCTGTGGCCTGGGCGCATTCCTGATAGTCTCTGTCTTGGCGTCTGTGGGCCAAATGCCGTCCGCCGCGATCTTTCTCCCCAAAAACTCCACTTCTGTTGCCACGCAGATGCATTTCGACCTCTTCAGCCGCAGCCCTACGCGATCCAGTCGCTGGAGGACCTCCTCCAGGATTCGTAGGTGCTCGACGGTGTTCCGACCCATGACCAATATGTCGTCCTGAAAAACCACCATGCGTGGTACAGACTTGAGTAGGCTCTTCATGTTTCTCTGGAAGATCGATGCAGCCGACCGAATTCCAAACAGGCATCTGTTGTAGATGAACAGTCCCTTGTGCGTGTTGATGCAGGTGAGGCCCTTCAAAGACTCCTCCAGCTCCTGCATCATGTAGGCCGAAGTCAGGTCAAGCGTCATGCTTCCTGCCAGCGTCGCAAATAGATCGCCTGCCTTAGGTAGCGGGTATTGGTCCTGTAGGAAGAAATGATTAATAGTTACTTTATAATCGCCGCAAATCCTGACCGTGCCATCATTTTTGAGTACTGGAACAATTGAGCTCGCCCACTCACTGAATTCCACTGGGGAGATGATGCCCTCGCGTTGCAGCCTGTCCAGCTCGATTTCCACTCTCTCCCTCATCATGTGAGGTATCGCTCGCGCCTTGTGGTGAATGGGTCGTGCCTCTGGGACCAAGTGGATCCGCATCTTTGCCCTGGAAAAGTTTCCAATGCCTGGCTCAAAAAGGGAAGGAAATTTGTTAAGAACTTGGGTATTTGAGGCCTCATCGACATGTGATAGCGCTCGGATGTCATCCCAGTTCGAGCGGATATTGCCCAGCCAGCTCCTTCCAAGCAGTGTGGGACCATCGCCCGGGACAATCCAGAATGGCAGTTCATGCACCATGCCCTCGTAGGTGACCTTGACCATAGCGCTGCCCAGGACAGTGATAAGCTCTTTGGTGTACGTTCTCAGTTTCGTGTGGATGGGGCTCAGGGCTAGTCTGAGTGCTTTGTTGCACCACAGTCTCTCAAACATCTTTTTACTCATGATGGATTGGCTCACGCCAGTGTCCAGTTCCATGGCTACAGGTAAGCCATTCAATTTTACATTTAGCATTATAGGTGGACATTTCGTCGAAAATGTGTGCACTCCGTGTACTTCAGCATCTGCCTCCTCTCTCTGAGGCTCGAAATTGCTTTGATCCACCATGGACCGATCTTCCTCTGCCACAGAGTGGTTAGCAGGTTTTGCAGAGCTTGCAGCTTGTCTGCAAGCTCGTTGGAGGTGCCCCATTGTTCCACAGCTCTTGCAAACACACCCTTTGAAGCGGCATGAATAGGCTGAAAGGAAACCTCCACAATGCCAACAACGTGTGAATTGCCTTGCATTCATCCTTTGTTGCGGACTCTGAGTCATCTGGGTCACCTGAGGCCTGCTGGCAGTTGCAGACTCGTGGTTTCTGCCTTGTACATTTCTGCTCGCAAACACAGTTCCGGTTAATTTATGAACATTGCTAGCACTTGTGTGCTGAGAGATTTGTTTGATGTTATCACTGGTGGACATAAACGCCTGTGCTATCGCAATGGCCTGACTGAGGATCGGTGTCTCTACAGTCAAAAGTTTTCGGAGGATGGTCTCGTGGCCAATGTCCAGTACAAAAAAGTCTCTGAGCATTTGCTCCAGGTAGCCATCAAACTCACATTGTCCTGCAAGTCGCCTTAGCTCGGCAACGTAGCTCGCCACTTGCTGACCTTCAGATCGCTGACACGTGTAGAACCGTTACCTCGCCATCAGCACACTCTCCCTCTGGTTAAGATGCTCCCGAACCAGTGTACACAGCTCCTAATATGACTTATCTGTGGGTTTCACCGGAGCCAGAAGATTCTTCATGAGGCTGTAGGTCGATGCCCCGCAGACCATGAGGAGGACCGCTTTCCTTTTTGCAGCGCTTCCTTCTCCATCCAGCTCGTTGGCTACAAAGTACTGGTCTAGCCGTTCGACATAGGCTTCCCAGTCCTCACCCTCCGAGAACTTCTCCAGGATGCCCACAATTTGCTGCATCTTTGCGTTGGATTCATATACTCGTCGCCAGTTATTGTGTTCCTAACACAGATGAGACTGCACACAGGGAGGTTAAAGTAACAGTGACCACAGTCTTTAATAAGACACTCCAGAGTGAGGAACAGGCCTTAAGGGCCGGCTTATATGCAGTGCTCCCAAGGGATGCTGGGATCCCTTGGGACTTCAGGGGATGTGCTCGCTGGTGGTGGAATATGGGAGTGCATGCTTTACAGATACACAACAGTTATACCTTGCCATCCGTCTCTGTCTGCTAACTTCGAGAATTGCGACACGGGTTGGGATGAGCTGGCCCGCTCATGGGAGGAGAAGCCTTCTCATTTTCCCCCTACATTTGGCGCTCCGAGCAGGGTACAAGAACTTCCCGAACAGAACAATGATCCAGCTGTTGGGGTGAGTATGTTTAATTTACCACCTTCAAGTTAGAGCTGTGTCATTGTAAACTGGGAGGGAAGGGCATCTGTACAAAGAACCATCTGTAGCAGGTCCCGGAGGGACGGAGACGGAGGACAGGGATGATCTAGGGGTGGGAATGGGTTAAAAAGCATACTCCGAGACACGTGCGTGTAGGTAGCGTGGCAGTGCGAGGGTACGATGCAAGGGAAGAGATAGGGGCAAGGCCTATTGACCCATAGCGGTACGAGCGTACGGCGCAGGGACGAGACATATTGACCTAGAAGCGTGGCAGTACGTGTGTACGGCGCAAAGGGAAGACATATGGATGACCCCCTGCATCCCAAACACGAATTAAAGGGAATGCCCAAAACCCTTATACCTCCCCGAAGTAAGATGGGTAATCCGGCTAGTAAAAAGGCGAATAGAACTGGCGAGGAAACAGGAATCAGGCCATCAAAAAAGGGCAGAAGGAAGAATGTAACTGGGGACCAGAGGGGTCTCTACTAAACTTACTGGGTAACAAATACGCAACACTAATGGAAGGAATGAGACGAAAAGGGTGGCAACATACGGATACTCCCGATAGGCAGAAAAAATGGTGGGATAGTCCGACCAGGCACAAGGTTGAAATGGCCTAGGTAATTATCCTTACCTGCTACCGGGGACTGGCAAAAGAAATAGATACCCACATTGAATTGATTCAGGAATTAAACACTAAAGTAACAATATTAAAAAGGGCTGTAAAGGAGAACGACCAAACTACAGTGTGCATCAGCGACACCCGACCCAAAATTAGCCCCGCTATACTCCTCACTGGGGAAGGTACCAGCAGGAGAGCCCCAAGATAATAACGGGTCCCAGGGAGGGCTTCCGGCATATGACGAGCACATACAGGCAGCTCCCGTACGTACTACTACCGTCCTTGCACATGGGCAGCAACCCGCTCACGTCACTATACAAGAAGTTCTCCTCACCCCACATGAGAGACAGACACTGCTGAAAGATTGACCCACCCCAAACCAAATAGCAGGAATGCAGAATTCTGGCAAAGGGTTGAACAAATGTTCGATGCACCTAATCTAATCCTAGGAGATGTACACGGTCTGGTAAAGGCCAAAACCGGTAATGTAAACTGGCAAAGGGCTACCCAAGCCGTGCAAAATGGCAACTGGATGACGATGGGAAACCCGATGCGAACCAAGGCACAGCGGATACAAGGCCTCAAGCACGGGATGGATGAATGTTGGGGAACAACAACAACTAATTGGAGCAGGATATTAAAAGTAATCCAAAAACCAAACAAAACTGTAGGGGAATGTGGAGAGCGGAAATGGCTCCAGTATAAAGACCACTCCGGTGTTAATAACCCTGATAAAGAGGACGCGACATTCTTAGAAATGTTTAAGGACGGGCTGGGGGAGGTGCACCAAAAAATAATTAAACTAGGATTCAAGATAGGAGATGATTACGATGAAGTCTTAGAATGGGCACAGAACGTAGAGGAGTTAAAGGCCGAGCAGAAAGAAAGAGTGTACAAGATAGTGGCGACAGCATTAGCAACGGGAGGAAAGGAAGATGGAGGGGACGTGCTACACATTGCAACAAACGTAGTGAAAAGATGCTGGGCACCGGGAGGGGGGGGTGGCAGCAGGAATGGGCCCCCAGCAAACCGGGAAACAAACAGGGACGCCCACTACGTGTGAGGAACCGATGGAAATTCTCCAACAAACAACATTGTCCCCTCCGGAGCCACCCTCTTATGAGGAGCTCCTCAACCTACTCAAATTGGCCAGTGGCCAATAGGGGTTACTGGCCCCCGAAGGAAGGTTGGAACGGCCAACGTTAGATCTCCGTATGTTTATTAGCGCAGTGTTAGGGGGCCGGCAGTGTAACATGCTAGTAGACACGGGAACGTCGGTATCCATAACCAACCTAGACCTCCCCCTTACCCAGACCATGGTCAATATCCAAGGGATAGGGGGAGGGTCTAAAAAAGCGACATTGAGCGAAGTAGTACTATTAGAGATACTACAGTACGTGGACGATATTCTTATCGCTTCAGGTACGGAGCAACAACACATGTTGGCCCTAACTACAGTATTAGGGGCCTTACAGCGCTCGGGGTTGAAGGCAAACCCTAAGAAAGCCCAGGTCGGAAAGGAGGAGGTTACGTACTTGGGATACGTGGTATCCCAAGGAAGTAGACAGATGCCCGCAGATAGGAAGGGGGCCATTAGAACAATGCCTAGACCAGGGATGATGAAAAGGGTCTGACAGATATTGGGACTATTTAACTATTGCCGGAATTTTATTCCGGAATACGGGGAGATGGCCCAACCGATACAGGACCTAGTAAAAGGAGGAAGGCCCTCCCAGGAGCCCATCGACTGGGGTAGCCCCCAGGAGGCGGAGTTTACATAACTGAAGCAAGTCCTTATGAGTGCACCCGCCTTGGGATTGCCGGATCAGAATAGACCCTTCTACCTGTATATGTACCATAGTGAGACCCATTACAATGCAATGGTAACCCAGGAACATGGGGATAGGCAAAGGCCCAAGGCACACTATTCCACGAAACAAGGACCGGTGGCCGCAGGGTTGTCTCGATGTGTCGCAGCTCTTGGTTGCGCAGTGTGGGCTGTAAGGGCCAGCGAGCCTATAGTGATAACCAGGCAGATTATCCTACATACACCACATACCCTCATGGAATTACTTAACACCGGGAGGTTGAGGATCATATCCGATGCACGATGAAGCCATGCTTTCATCCCCAAATGACACCGTAACCATAATAAAGGACAAAGGGAATAATCCCGCAGGGTGGATGGTTACCGAAGGTAAAGAACACCAGTGTGGTCCCACGGGAAATGAGGGAGAAGGAAGCCAGATTAGGGAAACCCCGCTTGACAGGGCAGCTATGGACCTTTATGTGGCAGGATCCCGTCGACATATAGACAGAATCCCACAAACAGGATTAGAGGGAAACCTATCGGCTCAGGTAGCGGAATTAGTAGCCCTCACTGAAGCATTAAAATTAGCAGCAGGGAAAAGGGTCAACATACACCGATAGCCGTTATGCCTTTGGGGTGGTACACGATTATATGACTGCTTGGAAGAGGTGGGGGTACGTGACATCGGGAGGGGGACCCATTCGGCACGAAGGGATAGTTAACGAATTGGTAGAAGCATCCCTCCTCCCTCAGGAATGTGCAGCAATAAAAATTAAGGCGCACTCGAAGATCACGGACAGGCACCAGCAGGGAAATGCAAGGGCGGACGAAGCTGCCAAACAAGCAGCCAAATTAGATATAACTAGCACCACCCTGATTGGCTCATGTATCACCCAAACGGAAGAAGAAGTAAACCTACTCAAGGTACAGGGAGAATCCACCTCGCAAGAAACAGAAAGGTGGGAACAGAACGGAGCAAAAAGCGGGGCGGATGGAGTGTGGAGGAAAGATGACAACGTAGTGGCCCCGGAATGTATCCAACAGAACCTATTGAGTAGAACAGATACACCCATACCGGTAGGACCGGCATGATGAACTCCATGTCACGATGTTGGTGGTGGAAAGGAATGGATAGAGACATCGAAAACCATTGTAGGAAATGTATAACATGTGCTAAACACAACCCGGGGAAAAAGATAAAGGTCCGGCTGGGACACCAAACTCACCCAAAGGGACCCTGGGAAGCCTTAAAAATAGATTTTACTGGGCCGCTGCCTAGCCAAAGGGGAAAATGTACTGCCTGGTAATAATAGACCAATTTACAAAATGGGTAGAAGCCTTTGCCACTCGAAACTGCACCGCTGATACGGTGGCTCAAATCCTGGCCGGGAAATAATACCCAGGTGGGGAATGCCACTACAGTTGGACTCAGACCAGGGTACACACTTTACGGGAAAAATCATGAAGCAAGCTTGCACCCTGCTAGGGATTAAACAAAAAAAAAACATCCCATACCACCCAGAGTCTTCCGGATTGGTAGAGCGAATGAATAGGACTTGGAAAACAGCATTGGCTAAGGCAATCGAGGAGACCGAACAGGGATGGGTTGAGTTACTACCACGAATCCTGATGAAATTAAGAGCTACCCCGAACTGGATCACCGGACTGACCCCCTTTGAACTGATGACAGGAAGAGCCATGAGGCTGCCAAAAATGCTGGTTACTGGAAGTGATGACGTAAGGCCCTCCAAGGATACGATACGGAGGTTCTGTAAACAATCACATGAATTATGAGCACAAGCCAGAGACCAACAAATTATGAGGGATCTCGAAAGGGACATGAAGGCACAAAGGGTTCAGGTGCCTCAAATAGGGAGCCGGGTCATGGTAAAAATAAATCCTGGAAGGCCCAGATTCGCACCAAAATGGACCGGACCCCACCAAGTGATCATGATTAGTGACACATGCGCTTATATAGACATGGGAGGTGTTGGCAAATGGAAACACTGGACCTAGTTGAAACGATTCGGATTCTAACCGACCGGTGGCCACCGGAAAACGTGTTTTGCAGGATCCTATTCCTCCTTGGAACTGGAACATCCGATGACGAAGGGAGCCACAGACCTCAAGGCCTATATTATAAGACGTCAGAAAACATTAACTGTGATCCCGATTCAAAAACCCTAATGGTGATAGTCTGCACTACGATAGATTTAAATTGTAGCGTTGGACTAACGGGCATAACACAACTTAACATGAGCTTTAATCGACAGTGGGGGTGGACCAATAACAAGGGCCTAACAGTAGCAGTAAATGAGACAGCAGTGTGCTTTGTGTTAGAGGAAGGGCGAGGAAGTTGCACTCGTAGGGAGGGGGTACAGATAAGGTGCATGCTCGTCTTCACGCAATTCTCAGGAAGGCCCCGACCCGGGGATACCAGGTGGAAGATATGTCCAGCCTCACTGTGCGAGGGCACGGATCAGTGATGTTGGGACATCCGTGTTCAAAATAGACCCCCCCACCACTGCCCCGACAACCACCGTGGGGACAACAACTCTCTCCAGTACCACCACGCAAGCCCCTCCCACATGCCCGTCCGTAAAGACGGGAGCCAAAGGGGGGCTAGTAATAAAGGAATCTAAGGAAAGAATACATTTTGGGGTGCGTCAGCGACTACTTACAGCAGTCCTAAACCTGACGGATATCGTCCTTCCTAGCTTCTGTGGGAATGAAACTATAAGTCTATCCTAGAATTTGACACAACGAATCCTCGAAGGCCTGGAATCCACTACCTTGAGATTTAATCTAAAAAAGGGAACAGAACAAAGTCGAACAAAAAGGGGAATATTGGAAACATTAGGCACGGGTTATGCGGCAGGGCTTGCAACGGTAAATACTATGGACCTGTATGCAATAGACAACCGGGTTAACGCCGTAACGCAAATCTTAAGGGGTTTACTGGGGAGGGACATGGATAACCAAGCCCTACAGGTGCAATTGGGGGATGGCGCGGAGGGGAACTGTTACAAGTGGCCCATACATTACAGGAACATGCCAGGACCACAAATGTAATCCACGCAATGGGGAACGACCTAAGTAACATAGAAACATAGAAACATAGAAACATAGAAAATAGGTGCAGGAGTAGGCCATTCGGCCCTTCTAGCCTGCACCGCCATTCAACGAGTTCATGGCTGAACATTCAACTTCAGTACCCCATTCCTGCTTTCTCACCATACCCCTTGATCCCCCTAGTAGTAAGGACCTCATCTAACTCCTTTTTGAATATATTTAGTGAATTGGCCTCAACAACTTTCTGTGGTAGAGAATTCCACAGGTTCACCACTCTCTGGGTGAAGAAGTTCCTCCGCATCTCGGTCCTAAATGACTTACCCCTTATCCTTAGACTGTGACCTCTGGTTCTGGACTTCCCCAACATTGGGAACATTCTTCCTGCATCTAACCTGTCTAACCCCGTCAGAATTTTAAATGTTTCTATGAGGTCCCCTCTCATTCTTCTGAACTCCAGTGAATACAAGCCCAGTTGATCCAGTCTTTCTTGATAGGTCAGTCCCGCCATCCCGGGAATCAGTCTGGTGAACCTTCGCTGCACTCCCTCAATAGCAAGAATGTCCTTCCTCAGGTTAGGAGACCAAAACTGTACACAATACTCCAGGTGTGGCCTCACCAATGCCCTGTACAACTGTAGCAACACCTCCCTGCCCCTGTACTCAAATCCCCTTGCTATGAAGGCCAACATGCCATTTGCTTTCTTAACCGCCTGCTGCACCTGCATGCCAACCTTCAATGACTGATGTACCATGACACCCAGGTCTCGTTGCACCTTCCCTTTTCCTAATCTGTCACCATTCAGATAATAGTCTGTCTCTCTGTTTTTACCACCAAAGTGGATAACCTCACATTTATCCACATTATACTTCATCTGCCATGCATTTGCCCACTCACCTAACCTATCCAAGTCGCTCTGCAGCCTCACAGCATCCTCCTCGCAGCTCACACTGCCACCCAACTTAGTGTCATCCGCAAATTTGGAGATACTACATTTAATCCCCTCATCTAAATCATTAATGTACAGTGTAAACAGCTGGGGCCCCAGCACAGAACCTTGCGGTACCCCACCAGTCACTGCCTGCCATTCTGAAAAGTACCCATTTACTCCTACTCTTTGCTTCCTGTCTGACAACCAGTTCTCAATCCATGTCAGTACACTACCCCCAATCCCATGTGCTCTAACTTTGCACATCAATCTCTTGTGTGGGACCTTGTCGAACGCCTTCTGAAAGTCCAAATATACCACATCAACTGGTTCTCCCTTATCCACTCTACTGGAAACATCCTCAAAAAATTCCAGAAGATTTGTCAAGCATGATTTCCCTTTCACAAATCCATGCTGACTTGGACCTATCATGTCACCTCTTTCCAAATGCACTGCTATGACATCCTTAATAATTGATTCCATCATTTTACCCACTACCGATGTCAGGCTGACCGGTCTATAATTCCCTGTTTTCTCTCTCCCTCCTTTTTTAAAAAGTGGGGTTACATTGGCTACCCTCCACTCCATAGGAACTGATCCAGAGTCAATGGAATGTTGGAAAATGACTGTCAACGCATCCACTATTTCCAAGGTCACCTCCTTAAGTACTCTGGGATGCAGTCCATCAGGCCCTGGGGATTTATCGGCCTTCAATCCCATCAATTTCCCCAACACAATTTCCCGGCTAATAAGGATTTCCCTCAGTTCCTCCTCCTTACTAGACCCCCCGACCCCTTTTATAACCGGAAGGTTGTTCGTGTCCTCCTTCGTGAATACCGAACCAAAGTACTTGTTCAATTGGTCCGCCATTTCTTTGTTCCCCGTTATGACTTCTCCTGATTCTGACTGCAGGGGACCTACGTTTGTCTTTACTAACCTTTTTCTCTTTACATATCTATAGAAACTTTTGCAATCCGTCTTAATGTTCCCTGCAAGTTTCTTCTCATACTCCATTTTCCCTGCCCTAATCAAACCCTTTGTCCTCCTCTGCTGAGTTCTAAATTTCTCCCAGTCCCCAGGTTCGCTGCTATTTCTGGCCAATTTGTATGCCACTTCCTTGGCTTTAATACTATCCCTGATTTCCCTTGATAGCCACGGTTGAGTCACCTTCCCTTTTTTATTTTTATGCCAGACAGGAATGTACAATTGTTGTAGTTCATCCATGCGGTCTCTAAATGTCTGCCATTGCCCATCCACAGTCAACCCCTTAAGTATCATTCGCCAATCCATCCCAGCCAATTCACGCCTCATACCTTCAAAGTTAGCCTTCTTTAAGTTCTGGACCATGGTCTCTGAATTAACTGTTTCATTCTCCATCCCAATGCAGAATTCCACCATATTATGGTCACTCTTCCCCAAGGGGCCTCGCACAACGAGATTGCTAATTAATCCTCTCTCATTACATAACACCCAGTCTAAGATGGCCTCCCCCCTAGTTGGTTCCTCGACATATTGGTCTAAAAAACCATCCCTTATGCACTCCAGGAAATCCTCCTCCACCGTATTGCTTCCAGTTTGGTTAGCCCAATCTATGTGCATATTAAAGTCACCCATTATAACTGCTGCACCTTTATTGCACGCACCCCTAATTTCATGTTTGATGCCCTCCCCAACATCACTACTACTGATTACAAGCTGAGATAGTTTGCTCCGGGTATGGGGCTTGGATATTGAGTGAGGTACAACATAATCTGGAGCAACTCCAGAATGGGGACGTACCTGATTGGATCACGAACAACATACTTAACAAGTGGACTCTAGACAGAAAACTGAATAACACATGCGAAAGAATAGTCACGCATGGGTGCCAAAATTCAGATGCATCACTGGACATGCGAATATGATCGGATTTGTGATATCCATACCACGAATGGTGTAACAAAGGGAGACCCCTTATACCAGACCGACAATATCGGTGAAGTGAGAAACCAAACCCGGTTGTGTTACCATCACCCCTCCAGGCGGGTGATTAAGATTAACAATAGTACCAAAGGCATTGACATAACCGATTGCTATAAAAATAACCAATTGGTTTTGTTTCGAGGTATGCCACGAATGACGAATGATGATTGCGGATTCCACCAGATAAACGAATGTATGCTGAGTATCATTCCTCTCGAACACGATTTTGAAACCATCGCTGCCCCACAAGGGAACAGAGATTGGTGCGTGAGCACAGGGGCAGCCAACCTGACGATCAAGACCAGGGGAGGAGTCACTCCCTGTGTCATCACCAACCCTAACTTCTGTTTCAGACCCAAGGGAGAAATAGACATAAATGGATAACACATACATCCAGGGACAACGGAAATTATCCATGGAACAGTCACGGATACCCTCCGAGAAGGGTACAAGGAGGCAGTATGAGAACCGCAAGTCAAACAGATGCCTGAATTAAGTGAGGAACAATTACATTTGGTGCAAGGAATCCAGAACCAAAGACGACAGTATATCCGGCTGATGGAAGAAATACAGAGAGACACCGATGCAATGCTGGCCGACCAGCCTTGGTACTCAAAACTGTGGAACATTGGACCTAATATTCAGGTTCACCCATGGATAATAATTATATCACATGCACTTGTAGTAATACAAGGCCTGGTCATGATGGTACTAGTAGGGTTAACGTGTGCACGGATTAAACAGGCCAAACGACACAGTAGGGCACGTACTATGATTAAGGCACTAAGGGACGAAAATTTAAACAATCCTGCAAGAAGGACTTACCTTATATAGCTCTGCGGGAGAAGTCTCAGGAGGTCCTGAAGTTTGGGAGATGGTCACCCAGGTGAACGAATGTATCTGGAACTTGTTCGCAGGGAGGTAGTTTCAGGGAATATGGCCCACTTGGCGTCTGGCCAAGGGCCAAAAGGAGGGAATTGTAAGAGAAATTTGGTATTGGGGTAGCAGCGGGACAAGGGTTAAAGTGCTGGTTCCTGCACCGACCCATAAGGAGGTAAAAGGCCTCTCTTCGGCCTTGCACATTCCAGTATCAAGGCTCCAGAAGTTATTAGTTCAATATGTACCAGGACATTAGATAATATTCCGACAGGATACGATGTGAGAACCTAAACAGACATTGGTAAGACCTTGTGAAGAGGCTCGAGGCGGACTCACGGGCACCAAGGAGAATCAGCAAATTCTAACCGAAGTAGGTCATCCCAGTTAAGGTCTAAAAGTTGCCTTGAGATCTTGGCCTGTCAATCCAAAATATTACTAATAAGGTAACTCAATTAGAGATCGATGGAGGTTGTACCGGGGGGGCGAAGGGATCTATGAAATGTATAAATGATGTACAATTTTGCTATTCAGGGAACATCTCCACTCACAGGCGGCTGTGATGAGAAGTGTTCCCGGACGTTCGTAATTAAAGATCGTTATACCTTGCCATCCGTCTCTGTCTGCTAACTTTGAGAATTGTTACACGCGTTGGGGTGAGCATCGACCCTTTTTATCAGGGGGCCTGCTCGTGGGAGGAGAAACCTTCCCATTTTCCCCCTACATTAGGAATTCTGAGAGCACGAGAAATTCTTGGCCAGTAAAATTAAGGAAAACCCTAAGATGTTCTATAATTATATTAAGAGTAAGAGGGTAACTCCAGAAAGGGTAGGGCCTATTAGAGACCATGAGGGTAATCTTTGTGTGGAGGCGGAAGATGTTGGTAGGGTTCTTAACGAATACTTTGCATCTGTTTTCACAAAAGAAAGGGGTAATGCAAATACTGCTATCGAGGAGGAGTGTGATATTCTGGATGAAATAAATATAGTGAGAGAGGAGGTATTAAGGGGTTTAGCAGCTTTGAAAGTAGATAAATCCCCAGGCCCGGATGAAATGCATCCCAGGCTGTTGAGTGAAGTAAAAGAGGAACTGGCAGAGGCCTTGACCATCATTTTCCAGTTCTTATTGGATTTGGGCATGGTGCCGGAGGATTGGAGGACTGCTAATGTTGTACCCGTGTTTAAGAAGGAAAAAGGGGATAGGCCGAGTAATTACAGACCTGTCAGCCTATCCTCAGTGGTGGGAAAATTATTGGAAAAATCCTGAAAGACAGGATAAATCTACATTTGGAAAGGCAAGGATTAATTAAGGACAGTCAGCACAGATTTGTGAAGGGAAGATCGTGTTTTACTAACGATTGAATTTTTTGAGGAGGTAACTGTCATGTGTGCAACCACAATGTAACACCACTGTATTATTGTATACACTCAACCTAGATGCACACCTTGACCACAAGGCGAGATGATGCCCTCTCTCAACAGCCAGTCCAATTTGCTCTCGATCTTTTCCCACATCACATACGGCACAGCTCTGGCTTTGTGGTGCACTGGCCTGGCGTCCGGGGTGATATGTATCACTACTTTAGTGCCTTTGAAAGTCCTGACGCCAGGTTGGAATAGTGAATCGAAATGTTGTAGGACTTGTGAGCACGAACTTCGCTCCATGGATGACATTACATGAACAACCCCCCATTTCCAGTTCATCTCGGCTAACCAGCTCCTCCCCAACACTGCGGGACCATTTTCCGGGACAATCCAGGGCGGCAGCCGATTCACTAACCCATTGTGTGTGACAGCCAACATTGCACTGCCTAGCACCGGAATGATTTCTTTAGTGTAATTCCGTAATTGTGTCTTGATACGTGCTAATTTGGGTCTACTGGCTTTAAGTGGCCATAGCTTCTCAAATTGCTGAACGCCCATGAGTGACTGGCTGGCCCCAATGTCCAGCTCCATGCATACTGGGATACCGTTTAATAAAACCCTCATCATTATTGGTGGTGTTTTGGTGTATGAACTGTGAATATTCGCCACATGGACTCGCTGAACCTCGGCGTCCATCGATTTGCCCCAAAAGTCATCCTGCCTCAAAGAACCCTCTTCTGGTCCATCCGCCTCATATATTCGTCTGGTTGCAGACTTCCTGCACATTCGAGCTAAGTGGCCACTGAGATTGCAGTTCCTGCAGACAAACTGTTGAAATCTGCAAGATCGAGCTGAGTGTTTTCCCTCACATCTCCAGCATGAGTTAAAATTTCCATTGTTGGGAACAAAAGGATTATGGCCAGGCATTCCGCGCTGACTGTCCCTTTTACTGTTCTTAAGTACCCTATTAGTGGGTGTCAATGGCCCCATCCCGGGCCGCATTGTCCACTGTGATGGCGTGAATGTCTGTTCAGCCTGCCATTGTCTCTGTTGAAGTCCTACTCTGGGGTCTATTACTGCCTGTGGGGCTCTGAGTCGCATTGATGATGTTGACTCCCTGATCCATCGCTGCATTAGAGGCAGAATTGCGAGTGTATATTATTTTCGTCTCTTCCTCCCCCGCAATGAAAGTTTGAGTTATCAACGACACTGCTTCCAAGGTCAAATCCTTGGTCTCAATTAATTTGCGGAAAATTCCCACATGACCGATGCCCTCGATAAAGAAGTCCCTTAGCATCTCCCCCCTGCAGGCGGCTGTGAACTTACAGAGGCTGGCCAAACGCCGGAGGTCCGCTACGACGTCGGTGGGTGTAGAATCTGTGTCGGGCCATATGTATGCTACTCGCCTACAAGATCAATACCCGCTCCCAAGAGCGGAGGACCTCTTCGCCATGCTGGCAGGCGGCAAGCTGTTCACCAAGTTGGACCTCACTTCAGCCTATATGACCCAGGAACTGGCCGACGAATCTAAATTACTGACCACCATCACATACAAGGGACTGTTGGTTTATAACAGGTGCCCGTTTGGCATTCGATCAGCGGCCACGATTTTTCAATGAAACATGGAAAGCCTGCTTAAATCCATTCCTGGAACGATCGTATTCCAGGACGACATCCTCATCACGGGTCGAGACACCGAGGAACAAACACCTCCACAACCTGGAGGAGGTGCAATGCCAACTGGACCGGATAGGGCTGCGACTCAAGAAGTCTAATTGTGTGTTCTTAGCTCCTGACGTTGAGTTTTTGGGCAGGAGGGTTGCTGCAGATGGGATTCGGCCCACCGAATCCAAAACAGAGGCGAATCGACGAGCACCCAGGCCCTGCAACACATTGGAGTTGTGTTCGTTCCTGGGACTGTTGATCTATTTCAGGAACTTTCTGCCGAACTTGAGCATGTTGTTGGAGCCGCTACATGTGCTCCTGCGTAAGGGTTGCAATTGGTTTTGGGGGGACTGTCAGGAACGGGCTTTTGATCGGGCGCGAAACCTACTTTGTTCAAACAAGTTGTTGACCCTCTACAACCCCTGTAAAAAATTGGTTCTGACATGTGATGCATCGTCCTATGGGGTTGGGTGCGTGTTGCAGCAGGGCAATGCTGAGGGTCAACTACAACCTGTGGCTTATGCCTCCAGGTCGCTCTCTCAAGCAAAACGGGGATATGGGATGGTCGAGAAGGAAGCGCTTGTATGTGTCTATGGTGTAAAAAAAATGCATCAGTATTTCTTTGGTAGGAAGTTTGAATTAGAGACGGACCACAAGCCATTAACATCCCTGTTGTCAGACAGCAAGGCTATCAATGCCAACGCATCAGCTCGCATACAGCGACGGGCTCTCACGCTGGCTGCTTATGACTACTCCATCTGGCACCGGCCCAGCACTGAAAATTGCGCTGACGCGCTCAGCAGGCTTCCACTGGCCACCACTGAGGGGGCAGTGGAGCAAAGCGCAACGATGGTCATGGCTGTCGATGCCTTTGACAGCACAGGCTCCCCCATCACAGCCCGCCAGATCAAAATCTGGACAAACAGAGATCCCCTCCTATCCCTGATTAAGAAATGTGTCCTGACTGGGGATTGGGCGCCCGCACACGGAGCATGCCCTGAGGAGGTCAGACCGTTCCACAGATGGATGGATGAGCTCTCCATCCAAGCTGACTGCCTACTATGGGATGGTCAGGTAGTTATGCCCCAGAAGGGCAGGGAGGAATTCATCAGGGAACTCCACAGCGAGCACCCAGGCATTGTGCTGATGAAGGCCATTGCCCGGTCACACGTTTGGTGGCCTGGAATTGATTCAGACCTGGAACACTGTGTTCGCAGGTGCATGACATGTGCCCAGCTGGGTAATGCCCCCAGGGAGGCCCCGCTCAGCCCGTGGCCCTGGACCACCAGGCCATGGTCACACATTCATCTTGACTACGCGGACCCGTTCATGGGTAAGATGTTTCTTATTGTGGTAGATGCGTACTTGAAATGGATCGAGTGCATCATTCTAAATTCATGCACGTCATCCACCACCGTGGAAAGCCTACGTGCGATCTTTGCAACCCATGGCTTGCTGGACATACTGGTTAGTGATAATGGGCCATGTTTCACAAACTACGAATTCTGAGTGTTTATGTCGGGCAATGTCATCAACCACGTCAGGACTGCGCTGTTCAAGCCGGCCTCCAATGGTCCAAATCATTAAGCAAGATATGCTCAGGATTCAAGGACCCTCCCTACAATGCCGTCTTTCCCATCTCCTGCTGGCCTATAAATCCCGACCGCACTCGCTCACGAGAGTCCCGCCCGCAGAGCTACTAATGGATCAGACACTCAAAACTCGGTTGTCTCTCATTCACCCAGTCCTGACCGCCATATTTGAGGGCAAGCGCAAGTCACAAAATGGGTACCATGACCGTAATTCAAGGGGGAGATATATAGAAATAAATGATCCTGTATTCATCTTCAATCACGCCATGGGGTCCAAATGGCTTGAGGGCACTGTAATTGACAAAGAGGGGAATAGGGTCATCGTGGTAAAGCTCAACGATGGTCAGATATGCTATAAGCATCTGGACCAAGTAAAAAAATGGTTCAGCATCGACACGGAGGATCCTGAAGAAGATCATGAGATGGAGCTCACAACACCGTCAGTGAACGAGCAACAAGAGCAATCAGAAGAATGCACAGTCCCTGCGGTCAGCCCAGACAGGCCGGAATTACCACAGGTGACAGACATTCACGTCAGTGTCCAACAACCAGAGCCCCAACTGCGGCGCTCCACGAGGGAGCGTAGACCACCTGAAAGACTAAACCTATGATCCCAATAAGACTTTGGGGGGGGGGGAGGTGATGTCATGCATGTAACCAGCACTGTATTACTGTATACACTCAAACTAGATACACACCTTGACCACAAGGGGTGAACTTGTGGGAGACACTCCTTACCTGATCACACAGGTATAAAAAGGGAGGTCCCACGCAGGGTCATCGTCTTTGGAGTCCTGTGAATAAAGAGTTAAGGTCACAGAGTGACCTTGCCTCGTGTCGTTTCATACTGTACAGTAATGACTTTACAGTAACCAAGAGGGACGATGAGGGTAGTGCGTACGATGTAGTATATATGGACTTTAGCAAGGCTTTTGATAAGATCCCACATGGTAGACTGGTCATGAAGGTTAAAGCCCATGGGATACAGGGCAAAGTGGCAAGTTGGATCCAAAATTGGCTTGGAGATAGGAAGCAAAGGGTAATGATTGATGGATGTTTTTGTGACTGGAAGGATGTTTCCAGTAGGGTTCTGCAGGGCTCAGTACTGAGTCCCTTGCTTTTTGTGGTATATATCAACGATTTAGATTTGAATATAGGGAGTATGATTAAGAAGTTTGCAGGCGACACTAAAAAGGCTGTGTGGTTGATAATGAAAAGGAAAGTCATGGGCTGCAGGAGGATATCAATCTACTGGTCAGGTAGGCAGTGCAGTGGCAAGTGGAAGTTAATTCAGAGAAGTGTGAGGTGATGTACTTTAGGAAGGCTAATAAGGAAAGGGTATACACATCAAGCAGCAGGCCACTTAATAGTGCAGATGAACAAAGGGACCTTGGAGTGCTTGTCCACAGAACTCTTTTTGGGAGGAAACTAAAAGATTAAATCGTGTCCCCCCCGATCTGGGGGACACACCAAACATTTTCAAGGCCCTTTTTTTGTGTTTTTTTTGGGGAGGGTTTTGTGTTTTTTTTTAGGTTTTTTTGGGCACTAAAATCATATTTTTTTTTTCTCCAAGTGCCCCTATAAAAGGGGAGGGGGACACTAAAAACACCGGCAATTAAAACAAATTAAATTTTAAAACATAAAATCAAATTAAAATTTGGTTGCCGGGTGTGATGATGCACTCCAGTCCCTCCGGTGCCCACCTCTCGTGGAAGGCAACGAGCGTACCGGTGGACACCGCGTGCTCCATCTCCAAGGACACCCTGGCACGGATGTACGCGCGGAAGAGAGGCAGGCAGTCAGGCTGAACGACCCCCTCGACCGCCTGCTGCCTGGACCGGCTGATGGCACCCTTGGCCGTGCCCAGGAGCAGTCCTACGAGGAGGCCCTCGGACCTACCCACTCCCCTCCGCACAGGGTGCCCAAAGATCAGGAGTGTGGGACTGAAGTGCAGCCAGAATTTCAGGAGCAGCCCCTTTAAATAATAAAACAGGGGCTGCAACCTTGTGCATTCCATAAAAACATGGAACACGGATTCTTCCAGACCGCAGAAATTGCAGGCGGCCTGGGAGCCCATGAACCGACTTCAAAATGTATTGCACGGCACTGCTCCATGCACCACCCTCCAGGCCAAGTCCCCGATAAATAGTGGGAGGACTCCCGCGTAGAGTGCCCTCCATCGGGGACCCCTGCCTCCTCCGGACGGCAAGATGGTACGCCATGGCGTGTCCGGACGGCAGGCGAGGATGGCAAAGTTGAGAGTGTGCAGGAGCAGCCCGTACAGGAAACCCCTCCGCGCGGAACTGAAAGGCACGGAGGGGATTTCCCCGAGGAGGCTCAAGTTGTGAGGAGCCTGCTCCCGAGGGAGGTTCCGGGGTTTGGCGCCAATGAGGAATTCTGTCCGGACGGGGTCAGTTTGGATGGGATCTCCCCACGTGCTTGAGCCTCCTCGATGCACCTAATGGAGTCGGGGCCCAGAGCTGTTTTTAGCGACTCGATGGCATCGGACGCGCGGCGGACATCGGCCGAATTTAGGCGCCGCGCCAGCGTGTCTGGCGCCATCCAGCCCGCTCCTCCGCCATCGAGCAGATCCCTGACCCTGGTCACCTCACCAGCCACAGCCCTCTCGTCCGACCGCCACCTAAAACCTCGGTCGTGGAGGTACGGATTCCCGAGCAGCGGCTCCAGCAGGACGGCCGCCACTCCAGCCGGTGGAGAGCTGCGCTTGGTGGAGACTTTGTTCCAGACCCTGGTGAGTTCCTTGTAAAAGACAGGCAGCTCCTGGAAGGCGGTCCTGACGCCCCCCAACTCACAAACAGGAGCTGCATGTCGTAGTTGAGGCCGTGCTGCTGGCGGAAGAAATACGTCGCCAGAGCACGCCACCTGGGAGGGGGCTCGACGTAAAGGTATCTCTGCAGGGTCTGAAGACGGAAAGTCGCGAGCTGGGCGCTGACGCACACCAACGACTGACCGCCCTCCCCAAGCGGGAGTCTCAAGACCGCGGCAGAGACCCAGTGTTTCCTGTTGTTCCAGAAGAAGTCCACGAGATTCTTCTGTATCTTTATTGACAAACGCAGGGGGAGGGGTCAAAGTGACCAGCCGGTACCACAACATGGCGGCCACCAGCTGGTTTATGATGAGCACTCGACCCCTGTAGGACAGCACTCGGAGCAGTCCTGTCCAGTGCCCTAGGCGAGCGGCGACCTTGTCCTCCAGTTCTTGCCAGTTCGCCGGCCAGGCTTCCTCGTCGGGGCTAAGGTAGACTCCCAGATAGAGGAGATGGGTCGTGCTCCAGGCAAAAGGCCTGAGCTCCTCCGGCAGGGGTGGATCATGTGGTCCAGCACGGCACCAAGGCGAGCAGACATCGCCCTGGCGAAGATTTTGTAGTCTGTGCTGAGGAGGGAGACCGGGCGCCAGTTCTTAAGGAGGCGGAGATCGCCCTTCTTAGGCAGCAGGACGATGACTGCCCTGCGCCAAGAGAGGGGCATCTCCCCGGTCGCCAGACTTTCCCCCAGGACCCCCGCGTAGTCGCCTTCCAGGACATCCCAGAACATCCTGTGGAACTCCATGGTCAGCCCGTCCAGCCCCGGGGCTTTTCCCCTCGAGAGCCGGTCGAGGGCGCCGGTCAGCTCCGCCAGGCTTAGCCGAGCTTCCAGATTTTCGGCGCCCTCCGGGCTGACCTTCGGCAGGTCCTCCCACAAAACTCTACGCGCTTCCTTGCTGGACGGCTCCGGAGAGAACAGAGCCCCGTAATATTCACGGGCCCTGTTGTTGACGCCCTCCGAATCCGAGACGAGAGAGCCGTCGTCGGCCAGCAGCGTCAAGAGCTGCTTACGGACACTCTGTCTTTTTTCCAGCGAGTAGAAGAAGGGGGAGCCGCAGTCCAGATCCCGCAGGAACCGGATCCGCGACCTCACGAACGCGCCTCGGGACTCGACAAGCTGCAGGTCCTTCAGTGCGGCCTTCTTCGCTTCGTACACCATCCGCAGGGCCGGGTCCTCGACGACTTGACCGAGACGGGACTCCAGGTCGAGCACCTCTTTTTCTAGGCGCCCGACCCTGGCCGCCCGCCTCTTGGTCGACCCCCTCGCTTATTCTTGACAGAAGACGCGGACGTGAGCCTTGCCCATGTCCCACCATAGCCTCAAGGAGGGGAAGCCCCCCTGCTTCCTTCTCCAGTCGGCCCAGAAACGACGGAACGAGTACTGGAACCGCACGTCCTCCAGCAGCCGGTTGTTAAAGTGCCAGTACGCGGACCCCGTCCTCGCGCGGAGCGAAGCGAGCTCCGCCCACACCAGGTGGTGGTCCGAACACAGCACCGGCCGCATGGAGGCCGCCGGGACGCAGGAAACGTACGCCCGAGACACGTAAAGGCGGTCGATTCTGGACCATCCTACTCCAGGCCTCACCCAAGTAAAGGCGCTGGACTCGGGGTGGAGATTCCGCCAGACGTCCACCAAGTCGAAGGACCCGACCAGGTCCCTCAACTTCTCCATCGCCGTCATGCACTGCGGGGCACCGGAGCGGTCCCTCGCCTCGAGGGTGCAGTTAAAATACCCCCCCTTAGACAATGCAGTCGCCGACATCGACGGAGCCAAGAAGAGCGGACACTTCTTCGAAGAAGCGCGTTTGCTGCGGGCCGGCCTGAGGGGCGTACACGTTCACGAAATGGAGCGGCACGTCCCCCAGGCGAACCGTGACGTGCAGCAAGCGGCGTGGCCCAGGTTCCTCGACCCCCAAGAGCTCCGGCTGAAAATGCGTGGCCAGCAAGATGACCACCCCACAAGAAGTGGCAGTGAGGTGGCTCATGCGGACCTCTCCTTGCCATTCCAGGAGCCACGTGGCTTCGTCTCCCGGAACGGTGTGGGTTTCTTGCAGGAAGCACACCACATATTTCCCCTCCCGCAGGAGCGAAAAATTGTTAAATCTACGGCGTGCCTCTCTGCCGCCGTTGATGTTGAGGCTGGCTATGGTTATCTTCATGACAAAAGCATATAGCAACCTCTACCTAACCTATTGTGGGGGGGGGAGTGGAGTCATTTTTTGACCTCCACTCCCTCAGCAGCCCAGCGAGGAACCCTTTGAGCCGGTGCAACTCAAGGCTTTGCGCCATTGATAAGGGCCCGCCCGCGCCCATGGTTTTAGCGGCGGCGCGGACGGACGCGATGAGCAGCCCCGGCTCGGACCATCTTTCCCAGGCCAAATGGGCTCGGTTGCGGCGACCCTGGCTCTGGGCCAAAAAGTCCCGGAGTTCCTTTACAGGAATGCGGGGGGACTCAGCGGCGGGCATGACGAGATCCACCGCCTCACTGGCGATAGACTCTAGATCTTCTCCCTTGTCCCCCACCGAGTCCCCATCCCCCTCCAGGAGGTGGCCACCAGCAGCTGGCCCATCGACCGCACAAGGTACGGCAAACAGCCCGGCCGCTCCATCCGGCCCTGGCTCTGCCCCGATCCCACACCCAGGATCGTCGGCAGAGGAGTCCCCACTGGGCTCTTTTAAAAGCGGTGCTGGGTCGGGAAGCGACAGCGGAAGGGGTTCCTCCTCCGCACCAGGAACCGGGGAACACGGAGAGACCTGGTTTAGGAAATTCTCCAGGTCTACCCAGTCCTCCAGCTCCAAAGTAGGGGGCGAGGGTTGGTGTTCTTCCCTCTCCCCGCCGCCACCCCCCGGCCTAGCGTGTGGATGTATGTTAAATTTTAAAAATTTTCATTTTCTGCCGAGTCAAGCAAATCCCGGGGGAAGTTGGATAAAGGCTGGGCGGGCTCAGGTTCGGCCTTTTCGGCCCCGCCCGCCTCAGTCCCCGGGACGCTCGACCCGGCAGCAACGCATTCCTCCACTGGCCCCGCGCCCCCCACGACAGGCAGATCTTCCACGCCATCCCCGGGAGGCAGAGGCTGGGCAGCCTCGACTGTCTCACCCTCCCCGGGGACAGATTCCTCCTGCCTACGGCGCAGTTTAGGGGCGCTGGTGGGGGACGCGGGACACGCGGCGGGCACCGACTCCTCCGCGGAGGGATGTTGTTCCCCCTCCGCCTCATTGGAGCGGCGCCTCCTTTTGTTCCTGGGGTTGTGCGGAGGCAGGGAGACCTCCATGTCTGCCGAGGCCTCCCGCTCCACTCCCCCCTTTTTCTTATCTTGCCCGCGCCTGAGCCCCTCTGTGATATTGGTCAAGGACTCGGGCATGGGCTCAGGGCACCCTGCGCTCGCCGGTGTCAGGGTTGGGCTGAGCGCGGTGATCAAACTGTCTGGCGCACTGAGGGGTCCCGCCTCGAGATGTTTCGCCTTCCTCCGCGCCTTCTTTCTGATCGGACACTCTCCCTCCTCCCCCGCCGGAGGCCGTGAAAACAAAGGCCCCTGACGATTCCCGCGCACCCACAGCACCCGGCACGCGGACGCTACTAGGGGGAGGGGTGGCGGCGGCACCAGCCTTGGCCGCCCTCGGTGGTTTGGCGGCCTTGGAGGCAGGGCAGTTCGTACGAACATGCCCCACCTCCCTACAGGCATGGCACCGCACGCCGTCCGACGTCCAGAAGACGCGGTAGGCAGTCCCCTCGTGCACCACGTTAAAACTTCCCTCTGTCGTCTCCTCCCGCGCCAGCCGGACAAAGAGCTGGCGGCGGAAGGAGAAGACGTGGCGCAGGCTGTTCTCCCTGAGGCCGAGCGGTATGGGGTTGATCCCTGACCTTACCGCCCCCAGTTGGTGTAGGTGAGGGAGGAGGAGCCCAGCGGGAACAAAGGGCGGGACATTAGAAAGGATGACCCTCTGCGCAGTGGCCTCGAGAGGGTCCACCGGCAGGAACGTCCCACCCACCGTGAGCCCCTTTTCAAGGGCCAGGGACACCGCCCACTCCGACCCCAGGAAGAATACAGCCTTCCCAGACATCTTGGAGGCTGCGACAATGGCCGAGGGGCCGACTACCCCAGCCATTGCTAGCTCTTGACCCCGTGTTTTTTTGTTATAAGTCTGAATGGTGGCAGGGCAGCAGGAGGCGCAGGAGGTGCAGTGGATGTGGACGCCGCCTGCATGTACGTCTTAGCTGGCCCTGCCACCATCGTGGATGGGGTCGCCATCACGGGGTCCCTTTAAGGGCTACACCCACCCCAAATTCACAGGCCTTAATGTTCTTAAATTGGCCTCGTTTAAGTGTAGGAGCAGAGGAGCTCTCAATGAGGCACACCTCTCCCCTAGTTGACAATTGGGGCGGGGCCTTGCTCCCTCTGCTCAGTTGTCTTAATTGTTTTTTTCAATTACGAGGAAAGGGCTCTCAGAGAGAGAGGGGAGAGACAGAGAGAGAGAGAAAGCGCGTGGGGGGTGGGAAAGAGGGAAGCTGCGAGGGCAGGTCTCCCCTCACAGCGATGGGTGGGTATTTTATTTTGGGGTGCACTCCCCAGATGGCTAACAAAACAGTCTTTGTGGATGGTCTTCGGGTGGGGGGAGAAGATGTCTTCACCTGGGGCAGCTGGAGCCACCCAGGCACACACTCCCAACGATGTTAAATAGGGTGATTAGTAATACTTCAGCCAGGTAGCTCCAGCTATCCCAGGCTAGACAATGGGGGAGGGGTGCTTCAGTGGTGTGTGGGGCCTAGCTGTGAGCAAAACTCCCACACACACTTCCACACACACACACCCCCCGCGATGTTCCGGCCCTCGAAATGGTCTTCTTTCCTCCCCCCACCGATATAACAAAGTCTTTCGGGGAATGCACCAAAACACACCCACCTTTGGTTGATGAAGTTTCTCCCTCCTTCCACACTGGATGTTGTTCTTTTCCCCCTCTCTCCAACTCTCTGTAGAAGTAATAATGATGTTGAATTTTCTGCTCTCCTCCTCTCCCTCTGGATGAATTAAAATTGTAGTAAGCCCCTTCCTCCTCTTCCTGGGCTGTTTCACAGGGTTCACAAAGGCCTTCCAGGCAGGAGCAACAGCAGGGAGCTCCTTCTCTCATGACAGCACAGCTCCAAGTGAATAGGCCACTCCTCCAACAGCTCCACCATTGGTCCACATAACTCTTTTTGGGAGGAAACTAAAACATTAAACCATGGCCCCCCGATCTGGGGGACACACCAAACATTTTCAAGGCCCTTTTTTTGTGTTTTTTTTGTTTTTTTGTGCTTTTGTTTTTTTTTTTGTTTTTTTTGGGGCACTAAAATCATTTTTTTTTTCTTTTCTCCAAGTGCCCCCTATAAAAGGGGAGGGGGACACTAAAAACACCGGCAATTAAAACAAATTAAACTTTAAAACACAAAATCAAATTAAAATTTGGTTGCCGGGCGTGATGATGCACTCCAGTCCCTCCGGTGCCCATCTCTCGCGGAAGGCCACGAGCGTACCGGTGGACACCACGTGCTCCATCTCCAAGGACACCCTGGCACGGATGTACGCGCGGAAGAGAGGCAGGCAGTCAGGCTGAACAACCCCCTTGACCGCCCGCTGCCTGGACCGGCTGATGGCACCCTTGGCCGTGCCCAGGAGCAGTCCTACGAGGAGGCCCTCGGACCTACCCGCTCCCCTCCGCACAGGGTGCCCAAAGATCAGGAGTGTAGGACTGAAGTGCAGCCAGAATTTCAGGAGCTGCCCCTTTAAATAATAAAACAGGGGCTGCAACCTCGTGCATTCGATAAAAACATGGAACATGGACTCTTCCAGACCGCAGAAATTGCAGGCGGCCTGGGAGCCCGTGAATACGTGGCTTGAGCAGTGGTGCAGCAGGGAGGGATTCAAATTCCTGGGGCATTGGAACCGGTTCTGGGGGAGGTGGGACCAGTACAAACCGGACGGTCTGCACCTGGGCAGGACCGGAACCAATGTCCTAGGGGGAGTGTTTGCTAGTGCTGTTGGGGAGGAGTTAAACTAATATGGCAGGGGGATGGGAAGCAATGCAGGGAGACAGAGGGAGACAAAAAGGAGGCAAAAGCAAAAGACAGAAAGGAGATGAGGAAAAGTGGAGGCAAAGAACAAAAAGGGCCACTGTACAGCAAAATTCTAAAAGGACAAAGGGTGTTAAAAAAACAAGCCTGAAGGCTTTGTGTCTTAATGCAAGGAGTATCCGCAATAAGGTGGATGAATTAACTGTGCAAATAGATGTTAACAAATATGATGTGATTGGGATTACGGAGACGTGGCTCCAGGATGATCAGAGCTGGGAACTCAACATCCAGGGGTATTCAACATTCAGGAAGGATAGAATAAAAGGAAAAGGAGGTGGGGTAGCATTGCTGGTTGAAGAGGAGATTAATGCAATAGTTAGGAAAGACATTAGCTTGGATGATGTGGAATCTATATGGGTAGAGCTGCAGAACACCAAAGGGCAAAAAAGGTTAGTGGGAGTTGTGTACAGACCTCCAAACAGTAGTAGTGATGTTGGGGAGGGCATCAAACAGGAAATTAGGAGTGCATGCAATACAGGTGTAGCAGTTATCATGGGTGACTTTAATATGCACATAGATTGGGCTAGCCAAACTGGAAGCAATACGGTGGAGGAGGATTTCCTGGAGTGCATAAGGGATGGTTTTTTAGACCAATATGTCGAGGAACCAACGAGGGGGGAGGCCATCTTAGACTGGGTGTTGTGTAATGAGAGAGGATTAATTAGCAATCTCATTGTGCGAGGCCCCTTGGGGAAGAGTGACCATAATATGGTGGAATTCTGCATTAGGATGGAGAATGAAACAGTTAATTCAGAGACCATGGTCCAGAACTTAAAGAAGGGTAACTTTGAAGGTATGTGGCGTGAATTGGCTAAGATAGATTGGCGAATGATACTTAAGGGGTTGACTGTGGATGGGCAATGGCAGACATTTAGAGACCGCATGGATGAATTACAACAATTGTACATTCCTGTCTGGCATAAAAATAAAAAAGGGAAGGTGGCTCAACCGTGGCTATCTAGGGAAATCAGGGATAGTATTAAAGCCAAGGAAGTGGCATACAAATTGGCCAGAAATAGCAGCGAACCTGGGGACTGGGAGATATTTAGAACTCAGCAGAGGAGGACAAAGGGTTTGATTAGGGCAGGGAAAATGGAGTACGAGAAGAAGCTTGCAGGGAACATTAAGACGGACTGCAAAAGTTTCTATAGGTATGTAAAGAGAAAAAGGTTAGTAAAGACAAACGTAGGTCCCCTGCAGTCAGAATCAGGGGCAGTCATAACGAGGAACAAAGAAATGGCAGACCAATTGAACAAGTACTTTGGTTCAGTATTCACTAAGGAGGACACAAACAACCTTCCGGATATAAAAGGGGTCAGAGGGTCTAGTAAGGAGGAGGAACTGAGGGAAATCTTTATTAGTCGGGAAATTGTGTTGGGGAAATTGATGGGATTGAAGGCCGATAAATCCCCAGGGCCTGATGGACTGCATCCCAGAGTACTTAAGGAGGTGGCCTTGGAAATAGCGGATGCATTGACAGTCATTTTCCAACATTCCATTGACTCTGGATCAGTTCCTATCGAGTGGAGGGTCGCCAATGTAACCCCACTTTTTAAAAAAGGAGGGAGAGAGAAAGCAGGGAATTATAGACCGGTCAGCCTGACCTCAGTAGTGGGTAAAATGATGGAATCAATTATTAAGGATGTCATAGCAGCGCATTTGGAAAGAGGTGACATGATAGGTCCAAGTCAGCATGGATTTGTGAAAGGGAAATCATGCTTGACAAATCTTCTGGAATTTTTTGAGGATGTTTCCAGTAAAGTGGACAAAGGAGAACCAGTTGATGTGGTATATTTGGACTTTCAGAAGGCTTTCGACAAGGTCCCACACAGGAGATTAATGTGCAAAGTTAAAGCACATGGGATTGGGGGTAGTGTGCTGACGTGGATTGAGAACTGGTTGTCAGACAGGAAGCAAAGAATAGGAGTAAATGGGTACTTTTCAGAATGGCAGGCAGTGACTAGTGGGGTACCGCAAGGTTCTGTGCTGCGGCCCTAGCTGTTTACATTGTACATTAATGATTTAGACGAGGGGATTAAATGTAGTATCTCCAAATTTGCGGATCACACTAAGTTGGGTGGCAGTGTGAGCTGCGAGGAGGATGCTATGAGGCTGCAGAGTGACTTGGATAGGTTAGGTGAGTGGGCAAATGCATGGCAGATGAAGTATAATGTGGATAAATGTGAGGTTATCCACTTTGGTGGTAAAAACAGAGAGACAGACTATTATCTGAATGGTGACAGATTAGGAAAAGGGAAGGTGCAACGAGACCTGGGTGTCATGGTACATCAGTCATTGAAGGTTGGCATGCAGGTACAGCAGGCGGTTAAGAAAGCAAATGGCATGTTGGCCTTCATAGTGAGGGGATTTGAGTACAGGGGCAAGGAGGTGTTGCTACAGTTGTACAGGGCCTTGGTGAGGCCACACCTGGAGTATTGTGTACAGTTTTGGTCTCCTAACTTGAGGAAGGACATTCTTGCTGTTGAGGGAGTGCAGCGAAGGTTCACCAGACTGATTCCCGGGATGGTGGAACTGACCTATCAAGAAAGACTGGATCAACTGGGCTTGTATTCACTGGAGTTCAGAAGAGTGAGAGGGGACCTCATAGAAATGTTTAAAATTCTGACGGGTTTGGACAGGTTGGATGCAGGAAGAATGTTCCCAATGTTGGGGAAGTCCAGAACCAGGGGTCACAGTCTAAGGATAAGGGGTAAGCCATTTAGGACCGAGATGAGGAGAAACTTCTTCACCCAGAGAGTGGTGAACCTGTGGAATTCTCTACCACAGAAAGTAGTTGAGGCCAATTCACTAAATATATTCAAAAGGGAGTTAGATGAAGTCCTTACTACTCGGGGGATCAAGGGGTATGGCGAGAAAGCAGGAATGGGGTACTGAAGTTTCATGTTCAGCCATGAACTCATTGAATGGCGGTGCAGGCTAGAAGGGCTGAATGGCCTGCTCCTGCACCTATTTTCTATGTTTCTATGTTTCTATGAACCGGCTTAAAAATTTATTGCACGGCACTGCTCCATGCACCACCCTCCAGGCCAAGTCCCCGATAAAGAGCGGGAGTACTCCCGCGTAGAGTGCCCTCCATCGGGGACCCCCGCCTCGTCCGACGGCAAGATGGTACGCCATGGCGTGTCCGGACGGCAGGCGAGGATGGCAAAGTTGAGAGTGTGCAGGAGCAGCCCGTACAGGAAACCCCTCCGCGCGGAACTGAAAGGCACAGAGGGGATTTCCCCGAGGCGGCTCAAGTTGTGAGGCGCTGGCTCCCGGGGGAGGTTCCGGGGTTTGGCGCAGATGAGGAATTCCGTCCGGACGGGGGTCAGTTCGGACGGGATCTCCCCACGTGCTTGAGCCTCCTCGATGCACCTAACGGAGTCGGGGCCCAGAGCTGTTTTTAGCGACTCGATGGCATCGGACGCGCAGCGGACGTCGGCCGAATTTAGGCGCCGCGCCAGCGTGTCTGGCGCCATCCAGCCCGCTCCTCCGCCATCGAGCAGGTCCCTGACCCTGGTCACCTCACCAGCCACAGCCCTCTCGTCCGACTGCCACCTTAAACCTCGGTCGTGGAGGTACGGATTCCCGAGCAGCGACTCCTGCAGGACGGCCGCCACTCCAGCCGGTGGAGAGCTGCGCTTGGTGGAGACTTTGTTCCAGACCCTGGTGAGTTCCTTGTAAAAGACAGGCAGCTCCTGGACGGCGGTCCTGACACCCCACAAGTTCACAAACAGGAGCTGCGTGTCGTAGTTGAGGCCGTGCTGCTGGCGGAAGAAATACATCGCCAGAGCACGCCACCTGGGAGGGGGCTCGACGTAAAGGTATCTCTGCAGGGTCTGAAGACGGAAAGTCGCGAGCTGGGTGCTGACGCACACCAACGACTGACCGCCCTCCCCAAGCGGGAGACTCAAGAACACGGCAGAGACCCAGTACTTCCTGTTGTTCCAGAAGATGTCCACCAGCTTCTTCTGTATCTTGGTGACAAACGCAGGGGGAGGGGTCAAAGTGACCAGCCGGTACCACAACATGGCGGCCACCAGCTGGTTTATGACTAGCGCTCGACCCCTATAGGACAGCACTCGGAGCAGTCCTGTCCAGCGCCCTAGGCGAGCGGCGACCTTGGCCTCCAGTTCTTGCCAGTTCGCCGGCCAGGCTTCCTCGTCGGGGCTAAGGTAGACTCCCAGATAGAGGAGATGGGTCGTGCTCCAGGCAAAAGGCCTGAGCTCCTCCGGCAGGGAGTCCACCCGCCACTGACCCACCAGGAGTCCGGAACATTTCTCCCAGTTGATCCTGGCGGAGGATGCGGCCGAGTAAATGTCCTGGCACTCACGGATCCTGCGCAGGTCAGCGGGATCCTCTACCGCGAGGAGCACGTCATCGGCGTAAGCCGAGAGGACGACCTCCACACCCGGCCTTTGCAGAGCCAGTCCCGTCAACCTCGTCCGCAGGAGGCGCAGGAAAGGCTCCACGCAGATGGCATATAACTGGCCGGACATGCGGCATCCCTGGCGCACCCTTCTCCCAAAGCGAAGGGGCGCCATCAAGGACCCGTTAACCTTAATCAGACACTCCGCGGCGGCATACAAAAGTCGGATCCGGGCGACGAAATGCGTCCCGAACCCGAAAGCGCGCAGAGTCCCGAACAGATAGTCGTGATCCACCCTGTCGAACGCCTTCATTTGGTCGAGAGATAGGAAGGCGACCGACAGACCAGCCTCCTGGGAATGATGGATGAGGTCCCGGACCAGATGGATGTTGTCGTGGATTGTCCGGCCCGGGACCGTGTAGGACTGGTCAGGGTGGATCATGTGGTCCAGCACGGCACCAAGGCGAGCAGACATCGCCCTGGCGAAGATTTTGCAGTCCGTGCTGAGGAGGGAGACCGGGCGCCAGTTCTTAAGGAGGCGGAGATCGCCCTTCTTAGGCAGCAGGACGATGACTGCCCTGCGCCAAGAGAGGGGCATCTCCCCGGTCACCAGACTTTCCCCCAGGACCCCCGCGTTGTCGCCCCCCAGGACGTCCCAGAACGCCCTGTGGAACTCCACGGTCAGCCCGTCCAGCCCTGGGGCTTTTCCCCTCGAGAGCCAGTCGAGGGCGCCGGTCATCTCCGCCAGGCTTAGCGGAGCTTCCAGATTTTCGGCGCCGTCCGGGCTGACCTTCGGCAGGTCCTCCCACAAAACTCTGCGCGCTTCCTCGCTGGACGGCTTCGGAGAGAACAGAGCCCCGTAATATTCACGGGCCATGTTGTTAACGCACTCCGGATCCGAGACGAGAGAGCCGTCGTCGGCCAGCAGCGTCAAGAGCTGCTTACGGACACTCTGTCTTTTTTCCAGCGAGTAGAAGAAGGGGGAGCCGCAGTCCAGATCCCGCAGGAACCGGATCCGCGACCTCACGATCGCGCCTCGGGACCCGACGAGCTGCAGGTCCTTCAGCGCGGCCTTCTTCGCTTCGTACACCATCCGCAGGGCTGGGTCCTCGACGACTTGACCGAGACGGGACTCCAGGTCGAGCACCTCTTTTTCTAGGCGCCCGACCCTGGCCGCCCGCCTCTTGGTCGACCCCCTCGCGTACTCTTGACAGAAGATGCGGACGTGAGCCTTGCCCACGTCCCACCATAGCCTCAAGGAGGGGAAGCCCCCTGCTTCCTTCTCTAGTCGGCCCAGAATCGACGGAACGAGTCCTGGAACCGCACGTCCTCCAGCAGCCGGTTGTTAAAGTGCCAGTACGCGGACCCCGTCCTCGTGCGGAGCGAAGCGAGCTCCGCCCACACCAGGTGGTGGTCCGAACACGGCACCGGCCACATGGAGGCTGCCGGGACGCAGGAAACATACGCCCGAGACACGTAAAGGCGGTCGATTCTGGACCATCCTACTCCAGGCCTCACCCAAGTAAAGGCGCTGGAGTCGGGGTGGAGATTTCGCCAAACGTCCACCAAGTCGAAGGACCCGACCAGGTCCCTCAACTTCTCGATCGCCGTCATGCTCTGCGGGGCACCGGAGCGGTCCCTCGCCTCGAGGGTGCAGTTAAAATCCCCCCCGAGGACAATGCAGTCGCCGACGTCGACGGAGCCAAGAAGAGCGGACACCTCTTCGAAGAAGCGCGTTTGCTGCGGGCCGGCCTGAGGGGCGTACACGTTCACGAGATGGAGCGGCACGTCCCCCAGGCAAACCATGACGTGCAGCAAGCGGCCTGGCATGGGCTCCTCGACCCGCAAGATCTCCGGCTGAAAATGCGGGGCCAGCAAGATGGCCACCCCACAAGAAGTAGCGGTGAGATGGCTCATGCGGACCTCTCCTTGCCATTCCAGGAGCCACGTGGCTTCGTCTCCCGGAACGGTGTGGGTTTCTTGCAGGAAGCACACCGCATATTTCCCCTCCCGCAGGAGCGAAAAATTGTTAAATCTACGGCGTGCCTCTCTGCCGCCGTTGATGTTGAGGCTGGCTACGGTTATCTTCATGACAAAAGCAGAGTGCAGCCTCTACCTTAACCTATTGTGGGGGGGGAGTGGAGTCGTTTTTTGACCTCCACTCCCTCAGCAGCCCAGCGAGGAACCCTTTGAGCCGGCGCAGCTCAAGGCTTTGCGCCTTTGATAAGGGCCCGCCCGCGGCCATGGTTTTAGCGGCGGCGCGGACGGACGCGACGAGCAGCCCCGGCTCAGACCATCTTTCCAGGGCCAGATGGGCTCGGTTGCGGCGACCCTGGCTCTGGGCCAAAAAGTCCCAGAGTTCCTTTTCAGGAATGAGGGGGGAGTCAGCGGCGGACACGAGGAGATCCACCACCTCACTGGCGATGGACTCGAGATCTTCGCCCGCGTCCTCCACCGAGTCCCCATCCCCCTCCGGGAGGTCGCCGCCAGCAGCCGGACTGTCGACCGCACGAGGTACGGCAAACGGCCCGGCCGCTCCATCCGGCCCTGGCTCTGCCCCGATCCCACCCCCAGGATCGTCGGCAGAGGAGTCTCCGCTGGGCTCTTTTAAAAGCGGTGCTGGGTCAGGAAGCGACAGCAGAAGGGGTTCCTCCTCCGCCCCAGGAACCGGGGAACACGGAGAGACCTGGTTTCGGAAATTCTCCAGGTCTACCCAGTCCTCCAGCTCCAAAGTAGGGGGCGAGGGTTGGTGTTCTTCCCCCTCCCAGCCGCCACCCCCCGGCCCAGCGTGTGGATGTATATTAAAAAATTTTTAATTTTCATTTTCTGCCGAGTCACGCAAGTCCCGGGGGAAGTTGGATAAAGGCTGGGCGGGCTCAGGTTCGGCCTTTTCGGTCCCGCCCGCCTCAGTCCCCGGGACACTCGACCCGGCGGCAACGCATTCTTCCGCTGGTCCCGCGCCCCCCACGACAGGCAGATCTTCCACGCCATCCCCGGGAGGCAGAGGTTGGGCAGCCTCGACTGCCCCACCCTCCCCGGGGACAGATTCCTCTTGCCTATGGCACAGTTTGGGGGCGCTGGTGGGGGACGCGGGACACGTGGCGGGCACCGACTCCTCCGCGGAGGGATGTTGTTCCCCCTCCGCCTCATTGGAGCGGCGCCTCCTTTTGTTCTTGGGGGTGCGCGGAGGCAGGGAGACCTCCATGTCTGCCGAGGCCTCCCGCTCCACCCCCCCTTTTTCTTATCTTGCCCGCGCCCGAGCCCCTCTGCGGTATTGGTCAAGGGCTCGGGCACGGGCTCAGGGCACCCCACGCTCGCTGATGACTGGGTTGGGCTGAGCGCGGTGATCAAACTGTCTGGCACACTGAGGGGACCCGCCTCGAGATGTTTCGCCTTCCTCCGCGCCTTCTTTCCGATCGGACGCTCTCCCTCCCCCCCGCCGGAGGCCGTGAAAACAAAGGCCCCCGACAATGCCTGCGCACCTACGGCTCCCGGCACGCGGATGCAACTAGGGGGAGGGGTGGCGGCGGCGCCAGCCTTGGCTGCCTTCGGTGGTTTAGCGGCCTTGGAGGCGGGGCATTTCTTGCGAACGTGCCCCACCTCCCTACAGGCATGGCACCGCACGCTGTCCGACATCCAGAAGATGCGGTAGCAGTCCCCTCGTGCACCACATTAAAATTACCCTCTGTCGTCTCCTCCCGCGCCAGCCGGACAAAGAGCTGGCGGCGGAAGGAGAACACGTGGCGCAGGCTGTTCTCCCTGAGGCCGAGCGGTATGGGGTTAATCCCTGACCTTACCTCCCCCAGTTGGTGCAGGTGAGGGAGGAGGAGCTCAGCGGGAACAAAGGGCGGGACGTTAGAAATGATGACCCTCTGCGCGGTGGCCTCGAGAGGGTCCACCGGCAGGAACGTCCCGCCCACCGTGAGCCCCTTTTCAAGGGCCAGGGACACCGCCCGCTCCGACCCCAGGAAGAACACGGCCTTCCCAGACATCTTGGAGGCTGCGACAATGGCCGAGGGGCCGACTACCCCAGCCATCGCCCGCACGCACTCCTCAATGCTCATTGTGGGGTGAGTGTAGCTCTTGACCCTGTGTTTCTTCGTAATTAGTTTAAATGGTGGCAGGGGAGCGGGAGGCGCCATGGATGTGGACGCCGCCTGCGCTTACGTTTTAGCTGGCCCTGCCACCGGCGTGGATGGGGTCGCCATGACGGGGTCCCTTTAAGAGCTACACCCACCCCAAAGTCACAGGCCTTAATGGTCTTTAATTGGCCTCGTTGGTGTTTTGAGCAGAGGGAGGTCTTAATGGGGCACACCTCTCCCCTAGTTAACGAATGGGGAGGGGCCTTGCTCCCTCTGCTCAGTTGTCTTAATTTAACTTTAATTTGAGGAGGAAAGGGGCTCTCAGAGAGAGAGGGGAGAGACAGAGAGAGTGACAGAGAGAGTGAGTGGGGGTGGGAAAGAGGGAAGCTGTGAGGGCAGGTCTCCCCTCACAGCGATGGGTGTGCGTTTTTCTGGGGTGCACTCCCCAGATGATGGAAAAAAAACAAGACACAGTCTTATAGGATGGTCTTCGGGTGGGGGGATAAGATGTCTTCACCTGGGGCAGCTGGAGCCACCCAGGCACACACTCCCAACGATGTTAAATAGGGTGATTAATCAGTCTTCAGCCAGGTAGCTCCAGCTATCCCAGGCTAGGCAATGGGGGAGGGGTGCTTCAGTGGTGTGTGGGGCCTAGTTGTGGGCAAGACCCCCACACACACTTCCACACACACACACCCCCCGCGATGTTCCGGCCTCGAAATGGTCTTCTTTCCTCCCCTCACCGATACAACAAAGTCTTTAGGGGAATGCACCAAAATTCACCCACCTTTGGATGGTGAAGTCTTTCCCTCCTTCCACACTGGATAGTTGTTGTTCTTTTCCCCCTCTCTCCAACTCTTTGTAAAAGTAAAAATGATGTTGAATTTTCTGCTCTCCTCCTCTCCCTCTGGATGAATTGGAATTGTAGTAAGCCCCTTCCTCCTCTTCCTGGGCTGTTTCACAGGGCTCACAAAGGCCTTCCAGGCAGGAGCAACAGCAGGGAGCTCCTTCTCTCACTACAGCACAGCTCCAAGTGAATAGGCTATGCCTCCAACAGCTCCACCATTGGTCCACAGATTTCCTGAAAGTAGCAGGCCAGGTGGATAAGGTGGTTAACATAGAAAATGGGTACAGAAGTAGGCCATTCGGCCCTTCGAGCCTGCAGCACCATTCAATAAGATCATGGCTGATCATCACTTCAGTACCCCTTTCCTGCTTTCTCTCCTTTAGCCCTAAGGGCCATATCTAACTACCTCTTGAATATATGCAACGAACTAGCATCAACAACTCTTTTGCGGTCGAGAATTTAACAGGTTAACAACTCTCTGAGTGAAGAAGTTTCTCCTCATCTCGGTCCTAAATGGCTTACCCCTTATCCTTAGACTGTGTCCCTTGGCTCTGGACTTCCCCAACATCAGGAACATTCTTCCTGCATCTAACCTGTCCAGTCCCGTCAGAATTTTATATGTTTCTTTGAGATCCCCTCTCATCCTTCTAAACTCCAATGAATACTGGCCCAGTCGATCCAGTCTCTCCTCAAATGTCAGTCCTGCCATCCTGGGAATCAGTCTGGTGAACTTTCGCTGCACTCCTCAATAGCAAGAATGTCTTTCCTCAGATTAAGAGACCAAAACTGAACACAATATTCCAGGTGAGGCCTCACCAAGGCCCTGTACAACTGTAGTAAGACCTCCCTGCTCCTATACTCAAATCCCCTAGCTATGAATGCCAACATGCCATTTGCCTTCTTCACCGCCTGCTGTACCTGCATGCCATCTTTCAATGATGTACCGAATGTTTGCCTTTAGTGGTCGAGGCATAGAATATAAGAGCAGGGAAGTTATGCTTAAATTGTATAATACTTTGGTTAGGCCACAGCTGGAGTACTGCGTGCAGTTCTGGCCGCCGTATAATAGGAAGGAAATGATTGCACTGAAGAGGGTGCAGAGATTTACTAGGATGCTGCCTGAAATGGAGAATCTTAGTTATGAGGACAGATTGGATAGGCCAGGTTTGTTCTCATTGGAACAGAGGAGGTTGAGAGACGATCTCATTGAGGTGTACAAAATATTGAGGGGCCTGGACATAGTGGATAGTAAGGGTCAATTTCCATTGGTGGAGGGGTCTATTACGAAGGGGCATAGTTTTAAGGTGGTTGGTGAAAGGTTTAGAGGGGATTTGAGGGGGGGGGGTTTCTTTACACAGAGGGTTGTGGGGATCTGGAACTCGCTGTCCGGAAGAGTGGTGGTTGCAGAAACCCTCACCACTTTTAAGAGATGGTTGGATGGGCACGTGAAGTGCAGTAACCTGCATGGTTACGGACCTAAAGCTGGTAATTGGGATTAGACTGGATGGCCTTTTGTTGGACAGCGCAGATAAAATGGTAAGTACTGCAGGGAATAGAACATGGCCAGGGTGATCTCCTGGACGGGTTGGAGAGGAATTTTCCCAGATTTTTTCTCCCTAAATTGGCCTGGGTTTTTATGTTTTTTGCCTCTCCCAAGAGATCACATGGCTCCAGTTTCGGTGGAGTGTAGAATGTTTCAGTATAAGGGGTGTCGCAGTTGTGTGAGGCGGACTGGTTGGGCTGGGTGCTCTTTGTCTTTCCGTCATTGTTCATAGGTTTATATGTAACCTTTAGGGCTGCTGACCAAGGGCCGTACGGCTTTGTCGGCCGGCGCGGACATGATGGGCCGAAATGGCCTCCTTCTACGCTGTAAATTTCTATGTTTCTAAACCCAACTGTGCACACTTGTAAATGAAAATGTAATTAAATAATGTGTTTCACTACGTAGCAAAGAAATACAGTCAGCTGAGTTCAACAATATTTTACTTTTATTCAATTAAAAGCTTCACAGCACACACTGATCAGGCAATAGTGTATTACAAGTAGAAAGTACAAGTAGGAGATCAATTAGAAAAGTTCATTACACATCCTTGCCAATTCAGCAGTTTTTCTTGCTGTATTCAACCTTTCACATGGTTTCCCCCAGAGAAACACAGGGTAAGTCTATAGATATGGAAGCTTTGTCATTGATCAGAACTAGGTTTGTTGCATTGTACAAACTTTACCATGGAACATGTTCTCTTATCTAATTGGAATATTCACATAATTTACTTTAGCTATTATTTTCATGAATACTTGTAAGTTTTTAAAACAAATCTGCATAATTATGAAGCTTTGAAGATTGTTACTTCTTCAAGATATTGGGATGACAAGTTTCCGTAATTGATAAACAATTTGCATTTCTTTTAGTGACCATCACTGGAATATCTGGAGCCACAGCTTGAACCTATTATTAATCCTTCAGGTTTCATAACATTAAATTTTAGTTTGTTCAATTGCTGACCACTGTGATTTATTTTAAAGATTTAACATTATACAGTGATCTTACATTTGTAGTATGCTGTAATTACTGCATGAACGTTAAATGTTTTAATAACAAATTTGTAAACTTGGGTGGAATCACAAATATAAATGTAACTTGGCCAATGATAGAAAAATTGAACGGTACCTTTACATTCTCACAGTTCCACAAAATAGTTACACTTCTCTGTGCTTACGTCATGTGGGAGAATGTCATGACAATCTGACACTGACAATGTGGGAAATGTAAATACAAAAATACATTTCAGTGTAAATCTTGCGTTTACATAATAAATGAAGTAACTGAATTGCAGTCTTTGGGAATTCTTTCTTCACATCATTGGAACAGGACTGGCACAAAACAGTCTGTCTCTTAAAGATTTCTTCATTATAATTTATCAATGGTGAGATTACTTCCGATTGAAGGGGTCAGACCAGACTTTCATTCCTTTAAACAAAATAGATTAAAAGTTGACAAAGTGGAGAGTGACAAATGAGGTTATACTTTCAATGCTTTTATGATGAGCAAGATAGCCACATTTAAAATATGAACTACATATGGTGAAAGAATTAGGGAATTAAACATTTGCTGTCAAATGATATTGGACTTCAATAACAGAACAAGTTATATGGTCACGCCAAAAACTAAACAGTGATTCTGCTAAGGGCACCACAAAAAACAATACTATCTGGTTAAACTTTCAGAATATCAATCATGTCTCAATCTCAAATCAATGCATTCTGATATGTTGAGTGAGTTTGTTATTTGATATACGATAAGCTAAGGAAAACACATGATAATGTGAAGAATATATGGTCAAGGGAGTATATTCCAGTCCAACATCAAGACTGTATAATATAGTAATTGCTTTTTTTGAATTAAAGTAAATAAAATTCGAAAGGAGGTTACTGCAATGGCTTCCCATACAATACATGGAATTACAAAGATAGCAGTGTATTATATAACAGAGCACTTTAACTAAATCTATTACATAATAAATTCACCAAAGTGTACATTTCATTGAAAGCTTTCATGTGAGGGTTGCTCCTTTGGGAAAAAACCCATTATAGTGGGACCGTGGCACTAGTTACACCTGTAGCCGATGCTGTAGTAGTATCAATGCAATGGGTTTTGCACCTTACCACATAGATTACAGAGTCCTTATGTTTCCTATATGCCTTTGTGATTCACAAACTATTTGGAAATATAAATATTTGTGGCCCAGAAACAGAAGATCCAATGGATTTCAGTTTACAGAGATATTGATGCTCTCTACTAAAACCGGTGTATTTTGAGTTTAACTAGTGCCAGTACAAAGCATCAACAAATGTTTGAGAATAATGAATTAACTGAAGATAGTGTTTGCAGCATATTAACAAAGCAACAAAGGCCACTTTTATCTGGCATTTGCTGCTTTTTCAGAAGAATGGATCAAAAACAGATAAGATTTAAGAAAAGAAATGTCAAACTCATAATAATGGAAACACTTCATTTGAAGGATTATATGCAAATGAAAACAAAAATAATTTATTCAGAAAAAGTTATTTGCAGATTTCTGCAATTTTACTTAATATAACTTATTTTCACAGAAAATAATTTAAAAGCAAAAAATATTCAATATTCCAAATTAAGTTTTATTCCTGAATCAATGACTGAGCATGAACCTCCTAAAAACTCACCTCCAGGTTGAATTTCCTCCTGCTTTATTCCAGTTCGGTTCAACTTTTGTTCTTGTCCTGTTCAAAAGCAGTTGTGTAAAGCAATTATTTTGGATTCACTCCAAGGAAATAATAATCCACTCCTGTTTTTACGTGCGCAACTGTAGGATTTACTGTAAAATGTAAATATCCAGGAACAAGTACTTTTATACTTAGTTTTACAACTACTAATGAATAATAACTGAACTATGTAGGATTCTGTGGCTGGTAAGGTAAGCAAAACAGTTGGCACAAGTATAAGAACATAAGAAATAGGAGCAGGAGTAGGCCATACAGCCCCTTGAGCCTGCCCCGCCATGTAATACGATCATGGCTGATCCGATCATGGATTCAGGTCCACTTCCCTGCCCACTCCCCATAATCCCTTATTGGTTAAGAAACTGTCTGTCTCGTCTAAAATTTATTCAATGTCCCGGCTTCCACAGCTCTCTGAGACAGCGAATCCCACAGATTTACAATCCTCAGAGAAGAAATTCCTCCTCATCTCAGTTTTAAATGGGCTGCCCCTTATTCTAAGATTATGCCCCCTAGTTTTAGTCTCCCCTATCAGTGGAAACATCCTCTCTGCATCCACTTTGTCAAGCCCCCTCATAATCTTACACGTTTCGATAAGATCGCCTCTCATTCTTCTGAATTCGAATGAGCAGAGGCCCAACCTCTTCAACCTTTCCTCATAAGTCAACCCACTCATCTCCAGAATCAACCTTGTGAGCCTTCTCTGAACCGCCTCCAAAGCAAATATATCCTTTCGTAAATATGGAAATCAAAACTGTATGCAGTATTCCAGGTGTGGCCTCACCAATACCTTGTATAACTGTAGTAAGACTTCCCTGCTTTTATACTCCATCTCCTTTGCAATAAAGGTCAAGATTCCATTGTCCTTCCTGATCACTTGCTGTACCTGCATGCTAACCTTTTGTGTTTCATGCACAAGTACTCCCAGGTCCTGCTGTATTGCAGCACTTTGCAATTTTTCTCCATTTAAATAGTAACTTGCTCTTTGATTTTTTTTTCTGCCAAAGTGCATGACCTCACACATTCCAACATTATATTCCATCTGCCAAATTTCTGCCCACTCACTTCGCCTGTCTATGTCCTTTTTCAGATTTTTTGTGTCCTCCTCACACATTGCTTTCCCTCCCATCTTTGTATCATCAGCAAACTTGGCTACGTTCTAAGTCCTTAATATAGATTGTAAATAGTTGGGATCCCAGCACTGATCTCTGCGGCACCCCACTAGTTGCCAACCAGAGAATGATCCATTTATCCCGACTCTGTTTTCTGTTTGTTAGCCAATCCTCTATCCATGCTAATATATTACCCTCAATCCCGTGAACTTTTATCTTGTGCAGTAACCTTTTGTGTGGCATCTTGTCAAGTGCCTTCTGGAAGTCCAAATAAACCACATCCACTGGTTCCCCTTTATCCACCCTGTTCGTTACATCCTCAAAGAATTCCAGCAAATTTGTCAAACATGACTTCCCCTTCATAAACCAATCCTGACTCTGCCTGACCGAATTATGTTTTTCCAAATGTCCTGCTACTGCTTCTTTAATAATGGACTCCAACATTTTCCCAACCACAGACGCTAGGCTAACTGGTCTATAGTTTCCTGCTTTTCGTCTGCCACTTTTTTTTTAAATAGGAGCGTTACATTTGCATTTTTCCCAATCTGCTGGGACCTCCCCAGAATGCAGGGAATGTTGGTAAATTACAACCAAAGCAATCCACAATCCCTGCCGCTACTTCCTTTAAGACCCTAGGATGCAAGCCATCAGGACCAGGGGATTTATCTGCCTTTATTCCCATTATCTTACTGAGTACCACCTCCTTAGTGATTGTGATTATGTTAAGTTCCTTCCCCCCCCTATAGCCCCTTGACTATCCATTGTCGGAATATTGTTAGTGTCCTCATCCGTAAAGACTGATACAAAATATTTGTTCAGAGTTTCTGCCTTCTCCATGTTCCCCATTACTAATTCCCTGGTTTCGTCCTCTAAGGGACCAACATTTACTTTAGCCACTCTTTTCCTTGTTATATACCTATGGAAACTCTTGCTATCCGTTTTTATATTTCATGCCAGTTTACTTTCATAGTCTACCTTCCCTTTCTTAATCATTTTTTTTAAGTCATTCTTTGCTGGATTTTAAAAACTTCCCAATCTTCTGTCCTCCCAGTAGTCTTGGCCACTTTGTATGCACTTGTTTTTAAATTGGATACCATCCTTTATTTCTTTAGTTAGCCATGGATGGCTATCTTTTCTTTTACACCCTTTTATCCTCACTGGAATATATTTTTCTTGAGAGTTGTGAAATATTTCTGTAAATGTACGCCACTGTTCATCAACCGTACTACACTTGAATCTATTTTCCCAGTCCACTTTCGCCAACTCTGCCCTCATATCTTCATAGTCTCCTTTATTTAAGTATACAATGGCTTCCCCTGTTTTATACTGACAGCAACATTTTTGTTCACCTGAGTAACCAGAGGGAAACATATCTGCAGTTTTGCTTCCATGTGAGATTTCTTACACATTTAAACACTACAGCCCCAATTTTAACCTGGATTTTACCTGGGACAGGAGTGCTGTGTGCAGGGGCCAATGCAGGCAACAATCGGTCAGCAGGGGATGGTCACTGTTTCTTTGTGGGGCTCGGAAAAGCACTCCTCCCTCAGCAACAATACTTGGAATAAAGGGGGAGCTTGTGGTTCATGGGTGGCCAGAAATGTGATACAGTATTTGGAATAATCAAGTCCAGGGGTGACAAAAAATGGATCAGCGTTCCAGTGCTGAAGAGGCTGGGGTTGGGGGGGGGGGCGGAGGGGGGGGTGAAGGTGGGTGATTTAATGCAGGTTGAATAGGTGGTCTTGCTGACCAGGTAGGGTGCGGAATCCCTGTTGAGGCACAGACGTATGGTGGAGAGGCACTGTTGGTGCGAATACACAACGTCATCTCTCTCATCTGGAGGGAGGAGAGCATGCCGGAGATCTCAGAGATGCAGTGATCGTGACCATCTTTAAAAAAGGGGACAAGTCCAACTGCGGCAACTACAGAGGAATCTCCCTGTCATCAGCCACTGGGAAAGTCGTCGCTAGAGTCCTCCTCAACCGTCTTCTCCCTGTGGCTGAGGAGCTCCTCCCGGAATCACAGTGCGTATTTTGTCCCCTACGGGGCACAACGGACATGATTTTTGTAGCACGACAGCTGCAGTAAAAATGCAGGGAACAGCATCAGCCCGTGTACATGGCCGCCTTCAACCTTACAAAGGCCTTTGACACCGTCAACCGCGAGGGTCTATGGAGCATCCTCCTCCAGTGCGGATGCCCCCAAAAGTTCGTCACCATCCTCCGCCTGCTCCACAACGACATGCAGGCCGTGATCCTTACCAACTGATCCATTACAAACCCAATCCACGTCCGGACCAGGATCAAACAGGGCTGCGTCTTCGCCCCAACCCTCTTCTCAATCTTCCTCGCTGCCATGCTCCACCTCACAGTCAACAAGCTCTCCGCTGGAGTGGAACTAAACTACAGAACCAGTGGCAACCTGGTCAACCTTCGCCTTTTCCAGGCCAGGTCCAAGACCACCCAACCTCTGTCATCGAGATACAGTACGGAGATGACGCCTGCGTCTGCGCACATAGAGGCTGAACTCCATTACATAGTCGACATATTTACTGAGACGTACGAAAGCATGGGCCTTACGGTAAACATCCGTACGACAATGGTCCTCCACCAGCCTGTCCTCACCGCACAGCACTGCCCCCCAGTCATCAAGATCCACTGCGTAGCCCTGGACAACGTGGACCATTTCCTATTACCTCGGGAACCTCTTATCAACAAGAGCAGACATTGACGATGAGATTCACTAAATATATTTCAATTCACTAAATATATTCAAAAAGGAGTTAGATGAGGTCCTTACTGCTAGGGGGATCAAGGGGTATGGCGAGAAAGCAGGAATGGGGTACTGAAGTTGAATGTTCAGCCATGAACTCATTGAATGGCGGTGCAGGCTAGAAGGGCCGAATGGCCTACTCCTGCACCTATTTTCTATGTTTCTATGTTTCTATGATTCAACACTGGCTCCAGTGCCCCAGTGCAGCATTCGGCCGCCTGAGGAAAAGAGTGTTTGAAGACCAGGCCCTCAAAACTGCCACCGAGCTCATGGTCTACAGGGCTGTAGTAATACCTGCCCTCTTGTATGGCTCAGAGACATGGAGAATGTACAGTAGACACCTCAAGTCGCTGGAGAAATACCACCAACGATGTCTCTGCAAGATCCTACAAATCCCCTGGGAGGACAGACGCACCAACATTAGTGTCCTCGACCAGGCCAACATCCCCAGCATTGAAGCACTGACCACACTTGATCAACTCCGCTGGGCAGGCCACATTGTTCGCATGCCTGACACGAGACTCCCAAAGCAAGTGCTCTACTTGGAACTCCTTCACGGCAAACGAGCCAAAGGTGGGCAGAGGAAACGTTACAAGGACACCCTCAAAGTCTCCCTGATAAAGTGCAACATACCCACTGACACCTGGGAATCCCTGGACGAAGACCGCCCTAAGTGGAGGAAGTGCATCCGAGAGGGCGCTGAGCACCTCGAGTCTCATCGTCGAGAGCATGCAGAAATCAAACGCAGGGAGCGGAAAGAGCGTGCGGCCAACCTGTCCCACCCACCCCTTCCCTCAACGACTATCTGTCCCACCTATGACAGGGATTGTGGTTTCTGAAATTGGACTGTACAGTCACCTGAGGACTCATTTTAAGAGTGGGAGCAAGTCTTCCTCGATTTCGAGGGACTGCCTATGATGATGAGGGTGCGGAGTTTGAAGCTCAGCTCAGGGTCAAACAGGTTGCTGAGGTTTCCCAGAGAGAGGGAGGGAGAGAAAACAAGTGATTTATTGACCCCCAGATGAAGTTGCAGGAAGCGGTGGCTGGTCGGACAAGCAGTTTGACAGTAGTGATGGGGGGGGGGGGGGGGGCGGTGACTTCAGGAATAGTGTTGAGCGGTGTGTGAAGGGGCTGTTGTGACCAGTGACATTGTGCCGCAGCAGGGGCTGGGCCGCGGCCCTGCACCCAGGCTCCACACCATTACTCCCCGGCCCAGCTAACTCCCGACACTCACTGTACTCCTCGGTGTAAATCAGCGGCCGGAAGTAGATGGGGTAAAAGGCGGCTCCCAGAAGAGCGGCAAAGCCGCCGAACAGCAGCACGACCCGCGCCTGGCCGGACATCGCGGACTGGGGACCACTCTGTACGCGTGCGCACACTGCCGTGTGATTATTTGAATGGCCGCCGCCATCTTTGAGACAGGCAGCGGCGGGTCGGCGCCGATCACAAAGCAAACCGTTTGGCCCAATGCGCGTGCGCTGAAGCCCACGTCACTGGCCTCTACCTGTTTCTGTTTATATTTTTCCTTTTCGAATAATTATCCAACTCCATTTTAAATAATAGTTTGTTTGTCCCAGTAGCCATTTGTGATCACGCAGCATTGCAGCAGCCTCGCTTCTCAGCCACTGAAAACAACAATATGCACTTCTTTGGATCAGGCCCCTCTCCCCGAGGGGATCCACACCTCTGTAGACTATAGGCGGGGCCCAGCAAAAAGGATTCCCACCCACGTTAAAAACAAATCCTCTCGTGATAACACTCAAGGAATGGCTAAATATAATATTGACTTGCAGCACACAGTAATTTTTCCAAAATAATCAGTAAGGAGATACTGGATATTATCAACCACAGACCAAAAAAAGAGCTACTTTTTAGAGCACAATTTCACAATTAAAAAAAGGAAACTTTTAAACTTGAAAAATAATAGATCAGGAGCATGGGACTGAAGTGGAGCCAGAAGTTGAAGAGCAGCTCCTTCAAATAGTGGAAGAGGGACTGTAACCTCTCATATTGGCAGGCAGCATGGAAATCTGTAAAAATAACTTCCAAGCAACATTCTCCACCCCAAGTCGGACGGATGACGAGGGCGAGGAAGTGGAGAGTGTACAGGATCAGCCCTTACAGGAAATTCCTCCATGCAGAGTGAAATAGCACAAAGGGAATTTTTGAGAGACAGCTCAAGTTGTGAGGCACAGGTTCCTGGGGGAGGTTTTAACACCTCACACCGATGAGAAATTCTGTCCAAACGGGTAAATTCAGAAAGGATTGCACCATACGCTTGAGCCTCAACATACCTAGTGGAGTCAGGGCCAAGTGCAACTTTTAGTGCCTGGATGGCTTTGGCCGTTGGACGGACATAGAATGATTGCGACACAGAAGGAGGCCATTTGGTCCGTCGAGCACGTGCTGGCTCTCTGCAAGAGCACTTCAGCTAGTTCCACTCTCCCGCCTTTTCCCCGTAGCTCTGCAATTTTTTTTCCTTCAGGTACTTATCCAATTCCCTTTTGAAAGCCACGATTGAACCTGCCCCCATCACCCTTTCAGGCAGTGCATTCCAGATCCTAACCACTAGCTGCGTAATAACATTTTTCCTCATGTCGCCTTTGGTTCTTTTGCCAATCACCTTGAATCTTTGTCCTTTGGTTCTCGACCCTTCCGCCAATGGGAACAGTTTCTCTCTAACTACTCTGTCTAGACCCATCATGATTTTGAACACCTCTATCAAATCTCCTCTGAACCTTCGCTGTTCTAAGGAGAACAATCCCAGTTTCTCTAGCCTATCCATGTAACTGAAGTCCGTCATCCCTGGAATCATTCTCATAAAACTTTTCTGCACCCTCTTTAAGTCCTTCATATCATTCCTAAAGTACGGTGCCCAGAATTGGACACAATACTCCAGTTGAGGCCGAAGCAGTGTTTTATAAAGGTTCATCATAACTTCCTTGCTTTTGTACTTTATGCCTCTGTTTATGAAACCCAGGATCCCGTATGCTTTTTTAAACCGCTTTTTCAACCTGCCCTGCCGCCTGCAACGATTTGTGCATATAGACCCCCAGGTTGCTCTATTCATGCACCACCTTTAGGATTGTACATAGAAACATAGAAAATAGGTGCAGGAGTAGGCCATTCAGCCCTTCTAGTCTGCACCGCCATTCAATGAGTTCATGGCTGAACATGCAACTTCAGTACCCCATTCCTGCTTTCTTGCCATACCCCTTGATCCCCCGAGTAGTAAGGACTACATCAAACTCCTTTTTGAATATATTTAGTGAATTGGTCTCAACAACTTTCTGTGGTAGAGAATTCCACAGGTTCACCACTCTCTGGGTGAAGAAGTTTCTCCTCATCTCGGTCCTAAATGGCTTACCCCTTATCCTTAGACTGTGACCCCTGGTGCTGGACTTCCCCAACATTGTGAACATTATTCCTGCATCTAACCTGTCTAAACCCATCAGAATTTTAAACGTCTCTATAAGGTCTCCTCTCACTCTTCTGAACTCCAGTGAATACAAGCCCAGTTGATTTAGTCTTTCTTGATAGGTCAGTCCCGCCATCCCGGGAATCAGTCTGGTGAACCTTCGCTGCACTGCCTCAATAACAAGAATGTCCTTCCTCAGGTTAGGAGACCAAAACTGTACACAATACTCCAGGTGTGGCCTCACCAAGGCCCTGTACAACTGTAGCAACACCTCCCTGCCCCTGTACTCAAATCCCCTCGCTATGAAGGCCAACATGCCATTTGCTTTCTTAACCGCCTGCTGTACCTGCATGCCAACCTTCAATGACTGATGTACCATGACACCCAGGTCTCGTTGCACCTCCCCTTTTCCTAATCTGTCACCATTCAGATAATAGTCTGTCTCTCTGTTTTTACCACCAAAGTGGACAACCTCACATTTATCTACATTATACTTCATCTGCCATGCATTTGCCCACTTACCTAACCTATCCAAGTCGCTCTGCAGCCTCATAGCATCCTCCTCGCAGCTCACACTGCCACCTAACTTAGAGTCATCCGCAAATTTGGAGATACTACATTTAATCCCCTCGTCTAAATCATTAATATACAGTGTAAACAGCTGGGGCCCCAGCACAGAACCTTGCGGTACCCCACTACTCACCGCCTGCCATTCTGAAAAGTACCCATTTACTCCTACTCTTTGCTTCCTGTCTGACAACCATTTCTCAATCCATGTCAGCACACTACCCCCAATCCCATGTGCTTTAACTTTGCACATTAATCTCTTGTGTGGAACCTTGTCGAAAGCCTTCTGAAAGTCCAAATATACCACATCAAATGGTTCTCCCTTGTCCACTCTACTGGAAACATCCTCAAAAAATTCCAGAAGATTTGTCAAGCATGATTTCCCTTTCACAAATCCATGCTGACTTGGACCTATCATGTCACCTCTTTCCAAATGCGCTGCTATGACATCCTTAATAATTGATTCCATCATCTTACCCACTACCGATGTCAGGCTGACAGGTCTATAATTCCCTGTTTTCTCTCTCCCTCCTTTTTTAAAAAGTGGGGTTACATTGGCTACCCTCCACTCAATAGGAACTGATCCAGAGTCAATGGAATGTTGGAAAATGACTGTCAATGCATCCGCTATTTCCAAGGCCACCTCCTTAAGTACTCCGGGATGCAGTCCATCAGGCCCTGGAGATTTATCGGACTTCAATCCCATCAATTTCCCCAACACAATTTCCCGACTAATAAGGATTTCCCTCAGTTCCTCCTCCTTACTAGACCCTCTGACCCTTCTTATATCCGGAATGTTGTTAGTGTCCTCCTTAGTGAATCCGAACCAAAGTACTTGTTTAATTGGTCCGCTATTTCTTTGTTCCCTGTTATGACTTCCCCTGATTCTGACTGCAGGGGACCTACATTTGTCTTTACTAATCTTTTTCTCTTTACATATCTATAGAAACTTTTGCAATCCGTCTTAATGTTTCCTGCAAGCTTCTTTTCGTACTCCATTTTCCCTTCCCTAATCAAACCCTTTATTCTCCTCTGCTGAGTTCTAAATTTCTCCCAGTCTCCGGGTTCGCTGCTATTTCTGGCCAATTTGTATGCCACTTCCTTGGCTTTAATACTATCCCTGATTTCCCTTGATAGCCACGGTTGTCCCACCTTCGCTTTTTTATTTTTATGCCAAACAGGAATGTACAATTGTTGTAGTTCATCCATGCGGTATCAAAATGTCTGCCATTGCCCATCCACAGTCAACCCTCAAGTATCATTCGCCAATCTATTCTAGCCAATTCACGACTCATACCTTCAAAGTTACCCTTCTTTAAGTTCTGGACCATGGTCTCTGAATTAACTGTTTCATTCTCCATCCGAATGCAGAATTCCACCATATTATGGTCACTCTTCCCCAAGGTGCCTCGCACAACGAGATTGCTAATTAATCCTCTCTCATTACACAACACCCAGTCTAAGATGGCCTCTCCCCTAGTTGGTTCTTCGACATATTGGTCTAGAAAACCATCCCTTATGCACTCCAGGAAATCCTCCTCCACCGTATTGCTTCCAGTTTGGTTAGCCCAATCTATGTGCATATTAAAGTCACCCATTATAACTGCTGCACCCTTATTGCATGTACCCTTTAGTTTATATTGCCTCTCCTCATTCTTCCTACCAAATGTATCACTTCGCTCTTTTCTGCGTTAAATTTCACCTGCCACGTGTCTACCCATTTCACCAGCCTCTCTAAGGGCCCAAGTTTGCACCCAGGGGAAGAACGGCGCACCTCCATGTGTTGCGCCAACTTTTTAGAACAGAACCGGCGCCTATTATTTTCCTTGGTATTTTCCCCGCAGTCCGGTCGATCCAGGCCCTTGGCGCAGCGCAGCAGAACGTGTGGGGGGCGGAGCGCAGTCCCGGCGCTGAAAAAAGTGCCGGGACCTCTGCACATGTGCACTAGAGTGTGCGCACATGTGCAGTAGCTCCTCGCAGCCCGAATCTGTGCAGGCTGCGTGGGAGGGGCCCGAAGAACGCCGTCCCTATCTCTGGCCAAATGGGCTCACCGAGCATTGAAGATCGGGATTCGGGCTTCCCTCCCGTTCAGCTCCCCACCCCCCCCCCCACCCCGTCCCATTCAGCCTGCCGTTCAGCTCCCCCCCTCCCTCCCTCCCGTTCAACCTGCCTCCCGATCATCCTATCCCCACTCCCATTCAGCTACCCCCGTCCCCTTTCAGCGTCCCTCCCTCCCTCCCGTTCAGCTAGCCCTCTTCCTCACTTCTGTTCATCCTCACCACCCCCCTCCCGTTCAGCTCCCCCCCCTCACTTTCAGCTCCCCCCCCCTCACTTTCAGCTCCCCCCCCCTTCAGCCTCCCTCCCTCCCTCCCGTTCAGCTACCCCTCTTCCTCCCTTCTGTTCATCCTCACCACCCCCCTCCCGTTCAGCTCCCCCCTCTCACTTTCAGCTCCCCCCCTCCCTCCCTCCCGTTCAGCCTCCCCCCCTCTTGTTCAGCCATTCCCCCTCCTTTCCCCTCTCCCTCCTTCCCTCCCCTCCTCTCCCCCTCCCTCCTCCTCTCCCCCCTCCCCTCCTCTCCTCCTCTCCCCCCTCCCCCCTCCTCCTCCACCCCTCCCCTCGTTGTCAAAAACACAGAGAGACACTGACAGAGACAGAGAGAGAGATACATTGGGCGGGGAGGGCCCGTCCCAGCATGCTGTTGGAGGGCTCCCGGTGCTGCAGTAGGTGAGTAGAAACTTAATTTTTTATTTATTGACTGATTTTTTATTATTTTTTTTATTTTTTATTTTTTATTTTTTTTTGATTGATTTCTTGGTTGATTTATTGATTTATTTATCATTTATTATTGATGATGGCTCTTTATTTGTAAAAGTGAAGTGTTTAATGTTTGTAAACTTCCCTCCCCCCATCTGTCGTTCCCTACGCCTGATTTATAAGTGTAGGCAAGGTTTTACTGAGCGTACAAAAATATACACTTACTCCATTCTAATTTAGTTTAGAGTAAGTTTTCGCTGCCTAAACTTTCAAACAGGCGTAAGTGGCTGGACACGCCCCCTTTTGAAAAGAAAATCTGTTCTAAAATGGAACTATTCTAACTCACTAGAACTGGAGCAAACTAAATGCCGAGAATTGCAATTTCTAAGATGCTCTATTCTAAACCAGTTGCTCCAAAAAAATAGGAGCAACTTAGGCCGAAACTAGAGCCCATTGTCTCAATCAATTGTCCATGACTGAGGAACTCTTGGACTTCTTTGTTGCTAAGATTGAGACTATTCATTCAGCTGCTTGTGAGCATTCCCCACTTCTCCTGGCCCACCAAGCCAAACCTCCTCCAAGATCAACCCCTACCCCAGGCCTGAACCCACATCTTTCTCTACTTTATCTCTTATCTCCTCCCTTCATGGCTTCTTTGAGCTCACCGAGTCCATGATACCCATTGCCTGCTCTCTTAACTCCATTGGCACGATGTTACTGACCACCCAAATTCCCTCTCTGGCCTTCATACTAGCTGACATTGTAAATGGATCCTCTTCTCAGGTACTGCCCCCTCTGTTTCAAAACTGCCATCATCACCCTCGCCTCAAAAAACCAACTTCAACCCCTCTGACCTTCCTACCACCCCATCTCCAATGTCCCTTTCCTCTATAACGTCCTTGAATGTGTTGTCACCTCCCAAATCTAAGCTCAGCTTTCCTGCAACTTCAAAGTTGAATCTCTCCAATCAGATTTCCACCCTTGCTATAACACTGAAACAGCCCTAATCAAAGGCACAAATAACATCCATTATGACTGTGACCATGGTGCACAATCCCTCCTTGTCCTGCTCAACCTGTCTGCAGTCTTTGACAAGGTTGACTACACCATACTCCTCCAATGCCTCTCTTCCTCGGTTTAGCTCAGTGGGACTGTTCTTGCTTGGTTCCACTCTTAGCTATCCAATCGTAGCCAGTCATCTCCAGCAATGGCATCTCGTCCTACCTTCACACTGTCAAATCTGGAGTCTCCCAAGGATCTCCCTCCTCTTCCTCATCTACATGTTGCCTCTTGGCGCTATCATCCAAAAACATGGGGTGAATTTTTTGTGGTGGTAGTGAGCGCAATTGGTGGCGGGTCGGGGGGGAAAGTTGATTTTTGCAGCAGTGGGTCAGGTACCCACTGTCATCTCATTCCCACGTGCCTTTCCCACTGGCGTCGTGAAGCCGACCGGACCTGCAATGGTGGGGGACCCAATAGAAATCATTCTGAGATACTTTACAGACACTTAAGAGTCTTTTTTCCTCTACTTTTTAAATTTCCCTGCATGGCCATGGGATTCACATAGCTCGGGAACCACATCAGTCAACTTGAGGTGTGAATTCTGTGGCCATTGCTCCAGTTGATTACTTGGCAGCATGGGAAAAAAATAAAAATAAAAACATGTTGATTGCATCAGTTAACACATTGATGGAGATTCTGTTCTACTTGAAAAGCTACTGGTAAATGTTTATTCAGAAATTCCTGAAGGCATGTAAGTGCTACCCTGAATGGTGAGGGAAATACATTTTTCACTGGCCATTCTCAACTGTTGCCTTCCAATTCAACAGTAATTGCAGTGAATTGATCTGCACTATAAAAATGACATATATCACTTAAATACATTTTTGTGTTGTTTCTGATCAGGTTTTTCTCACACTATACTGTGATTGACTGACATTAAATCAAGTCATCAACTGTAATAATTTTATTCCCATCACTCATTCCACTGGTTCAATTTGTTTTCAGTCCATGAATATGACTAATTACATTTTTCACTCTGAAACTATAGGGTGAATTTCTGCAGAGGTTCTCTCACTAGTCCATTGTTAACTTCAACAGAAGAGCTGCAGAAATCCCAGAAACACATTGTAAGCACCACTTACACTGTTTGTCAGGGATTCCACAGCTCTGCCGCTGAAGTTGTATAAGATTGTAAATCCACCCCTTTACAATTACATTTAAAATTTGCTTAATTTTATGTATTACCTATACACACACATCTTTTATTTGTACCAGTTACTGATACAAAAGTCTACAGATTTATGACTAAAGCACCAATACTTTCCCAATTAGTGTACTTTTTTAATTATGTTCTCGATCGTATTTGTAGATGAAGTCATATTACTTAATGATATTATTTAAATATTTCTTTGTCACTCATATATAACTTTTATTATTATTATATTATTATTATATAGCAAAGATTCAACACCCACCATGTTAGATTAATCTTAAAATGTAATGTGGCCATGGTCCCTTTAGGGATCCTGGCTTAAAACACATCATGAATGAAATCACCAAACCCACTCCATCTAATTGGGCCGGGTAACGTGCTGGGCGGGCTTCATAGGCCCCATTAAATAAGTTAATTTTCTGCAGTGGAATGGAGCCAGCAGCGGCGACGGGACCCGTCACGGACACCAGCTGCACTGGACCCGCCAGGGTAAGGAAAATTCCGGCCAGGATGTCAGGTTCTACATTTACGCTAAAGGCACCCAGCTCGACATCTCCATTACCTCTCTCAACCTCTCCATTGGCTGTGTGTTGTCACAATGTTTGTCTGACATCCAGTCTCCTCCAGTTAAACATGTGCAAGTTAAAGCCATCACATTTGGTCCTCACCACAAACTCTGTAGTCTAGCCACTGTCTCAGATTGATCCAGATTGTTTGCAACCTCGGCATCCTATTTGACTCTGAGCTGAGCTTCCAGCTCCATATCCATCGCAAAAACCGCCTACTTCCACCTCCATAACATCACGATTCCAATCCTGCCTCAAACCATATGTTGCCAAAACCCTCATCCATGATTTTGTCAGCTCCAAATTCAACTATTCTATTGCTCTCTTTGCAGCTTTCCAACTGCCACTGTCATGTATTCAACCAGCATTGTAACCCATGTATAAACTGACCTAAGTTGTACACCGTGAGAACACTGACCACTAGGTGGGAGACACTCCTAACCTGGACCTTCAGGTATAAAAGGGGAAGCTCCACCCACCTTCATCACTTGAGCGCTAAGGAATAAAGGACAGGTCACAGACTGACCTTCTCTCAAGCATGGACCTCATGTGCATTTATACTGTGTAGTAAGGACATATCAATGGCGACAAGAAACTGGGATTTAAACCACGCGAGCATGGCCACTAGCAGAACAGACGAGAGGTACTGTGTTAAGGAATGGTTGGGACAGAGATTCAACATTGTTAAAGCAGCACACAGTTCTCCAGGCAGACAAGGGTAGTCAGGCATGCCCCAACATGTAGTCGAACCCAGAGGGGGAGTTCGACAGAGACAATGGCAAGCTGAACAGCGATTCACGTCATTGCAAGGGACAATGCGGCCAGTAATGGGGCCATCAACACCTGTTAATGGTGCACTCAAGGACAATAACAGGGGCAGTCAGGGACGATCGACTGGCAAGGGACCTTTTGTTTCAAACCGCAACTCATGCTGGAGGCGTGGAGGCATACACTCAGCCGGAGTTTGCAGAGATGAGCAAAATACCTGCAGGAATTGCAGAAATGGACACTGGGGGAAATCGCTGGAAGCTGAAGTTCAGCGAGTTCATGTGGAGCACGTATACAGTTCATACACCAGGACGCTACCGATAATGATGAAAGTGCTCCTCAATGGCATCCCAGTATCAATGGAGTTAGACACGGGTGCCAGCCAGTCCCTGATGGGTATCAAACAGTTCGAAAAGTTGTGGGCATCCAAGGCCAGGAGGCCAAAATTATCGCTGATTGACGCACAGCTACGGACTTACACAGAGCAGATCATTCCGGTGCTCGGCAGCGCCACGGTAGTCGTGACCCACAAAGATTCGGAGAACAGGTTGCCACTCTGGATTGTCCCAGGGGACGGTCCCGCACTACTGGGGAGGAGTTGGCTTGCAGTCATGAACTGGAAATGGGGCGATGTCAATGCAATTTCCTCTGTGGAGCGAGTATCATGTTCACAGGTCCTGGTCAAATTTGACTCATTATTTCAACCTGGCATTGGCACTTTCATGGGGGCCAAGGTAGTGATAAACCCGGACGCCAGACCAGTACACCATAAGGCCAGAGCGGTGCCGTACGTGATGCGGGAAAAGATAGAAGGCGAATTGGACCGCCTGTTGAGGGAAGGCATCATCTCGCCAGTCAAATTCAGTGACTGGGCGAGCCCGATTGTGCCGGTGCTCAAGGCGGATGGGTCGGTCAGGATATGTGGCGATTACAAGGCCACCATCAATCGGGTGTCACTCCAAGACCAGTACCCGCTACCGAGAGCGGAGGACCTCTTTGCGACGCTATCCGGTGGCAAACTTTTTTCAAAATTGGACCTGACCTCAGCTTACATGACCCAGGAGCTGGCGAGTGAGTCGAAGAAGCTGACCACCATCACGACACACAAGGGGTTGTTTGAGTACAACAGATGTCCGTTCGGGATTCGCTCGGCCGCCGTGATCTTCCAACGAATATGGAAAGCCTCCTCAAGTCGATTCCAGGGACGGTGGTTTTTCAGGACGACATCCTCATTACGAGTTATGATACTGAAGAACACCTCCACAACCTGGAGGAGGTGCTACGCAGACTGGACCGGGTAGGTCTGCGACTGAAAAAGGCGAAGTGCTCCAGAGGTAGAATTCCTGGGGATGAGGGTAGCAGCAGACGGGATCAGCCCTACTGCATCCAAGACGGAAGCGATCCAGAGAGCACCCAGACCCCGTAACACGACGGAGCTGCGTTCGTTCCTGGGGCTCCTGAACTATTTTGGTAACTTTCTTCCCAAATTGAGCATGCTGCTAGAGCCGTTACACGTGCTCCTACGCAAAGGTCGCGAATGGGTCTGGGGAGACAGCCAGGAAAGGGCTTTTAATAGAGCACGCAATTTGTTATGTTCCAACAATCTGTTAACGCTATATGACCCATGTAAGAAACTTGTGTTAACGTGCGATGCGTCGTCCTATGGTGTCGGGTGTGTGTTGCAGCATGTCAATGCCAAGGGTCAGTTACAGCCGGTAGCTTATGCCTCCAGGAGTCTGTCCCAGGCAGAAAGGGGCTACGGGATGGTAGAAAAGGAGGCGCTCGCATGTGTATATGCGGTAAAGAAAATGCACCAGTACCTGTTTGGCAGGAAATTTGAGTTGGAGACAGATCACAAACCCCTAACGTCCCTTTTGGCTGACAACAAGGCCATAAATGCAAACGCATCGGCCCGCATACAGAGGTAGGCACTCACGTTAGCTGCCTATGACTACACAATTCGGCACAGACCGGGCACCGAAAACTGCGCCGATGCACTCAGCAGGCTCCCACTAGCCACCACTGAGGGGGCTACCGAGCATGGTGCTGAGATGGTCATGGCTGTTGAAGCTTTCGGAAGCGAAGGCTCACCCGTGACAGCCCGTCAGATTAAAGTCTGGACAAATAGAGACCCGCTATTGTCTCTAGTCAAGAAATGTGTCCTGAATGGGAACTGGGCAGCCACGTACAGGGCATGCCCTGAGAAATTTAAACCATTTCACAGGCGCAAGGATGAACTCTCGATTCAGGCCGATTGCCTACTGTGGGGAAACCGCGTAGTCATGCCCCAGATGGGAAGAGATGTGTTCATCAGAGAACTCCACAATGGGCACCCGGGCATTGTCACGATGAAGGCAATTGCCTGGTCACACGTTTGGTGGCCAGGGATAGACGCAGATCTGGAACTTTGTGTTCGCAGGTGCAACACGTGTGCTCAGCTGGGCCATGCGCCCAGGGAAGCCCCCCTTAGCCCCTGGCCATGGCCCGCCAAGCCTTGGTCATGCATCCATGTGGACTACGCAGGTCCTTTCATGGGGAAAATGTTTTTGGTTGTAGTAGACGCCTACTCCAAATGGATCGAGTGTGACATTTTAAATTCAAGCACATCCTCTGCCACGGTAGAAAGTCTACGGGCAATGTTCGCCGCCCACGGTCTACCGGACATCTTGGTCAGCGACAATGGCCCGTGCTTCACAAGCACTGAATTCCAGGACTTCATGGCAGGCAATGGAATTAACCATGTTAGAACGGCACCGTTCAAGCCGGCCTCAAACGGCCAGGCAGAACGAGCAGTGCAGATAATCAAACAAGGAATGCTCAGATTCCAAGGGGGTTCCCTACAAACCCACTTATCACGCCTCCTGTTGGCCTATAGATCCCGACCACACTCGCTCACAGGGGTTCCACCCGCAGAGCTACTAATGAAAAGGACGCTCAAAACCCGATTATCCCTTATACACCCCACCATGAAAGAAATTGTTGAGAGCAGGCGCCAGTCACAATATCACTACCATGACAGGAATGCGAGGGCGCAATGTATTGATGTAAATGATCCTGTTTTTGTCCTCAACTACGCTGCAAGGCCCAAATGGCTCGCAGGCACTGTGGTTGCCAAAGAGGGAAATAGGATTCTGGTAGTTAAACTTACCAATGGACAAATCTGCCGCAAACATGTGGATCAAACAAAAAGGAGGTTCAGCAACCCCATAGAAGAAGCAGAGGAAGAACACGATATAGAGTTCACTCCACCACAGGTGACCGAACACCGGAACCAAAGGGAGGAGAGCCCAGTCACTGTGGGCAGTCCGGACAGGCCTGAGGCACTGCAAACAGCAGACACTCAGGCCAGCGCCCAACAACCGGAGCCCCAACTCAGGCGCTCTACAAGGGAGCGTAAACCACCAGAGAGACTCAACCTGTGATCCCAATAAGACTTTGGGGGGGGGAGGTGATGTCATGTATTCAACCAGCATTGTAACCCATGTATAAACTACCTAAGTTGTACACCGTGAGAACACTGACCACTAGGTGGGAGACACTCCTAACCTGGACCTTCAGGTATAAAAGGGGAAGCTCCACCCACCTTCATCACTTGAGTGCTAAGGAATAAAGGACAGGTCACAGACTGACCTTCTCTCAAGCATGGGCCTCGTGTGCATTTATACTGTGTAGTAAGGACATATCAGCCACCTTCTATAAACTTGAGCTTATCCAACATCTGCTGCCTGCATCCTATCCTGAACCATGTCCTGCTCACCCATCATCCCTGCACTCACTGGCCAGCATTAATTCCCAGTCCCCTACACCTCAAAGTTAAAATTCTCACCGAATGGGAGTAGAGAGGCCACTTAAGATGGCAAAGTCAAGGGGATGGTTGTGAATATGAATAGGTGAGTTTATATGGAGGAAGAAATTAAAGTTTGAGGTTCTGTGACGGGATAAAAACAGGGTGGAATTAGCTTCGAGCATCAATGAACCAATGTTGATGCAAGAGTGATTAGGGGCTTGGGATATATTTGATAGTAGAAAAAAGAAGCTGGTGGTTATCTGCTCTCCAGGATGATCCTGTAGTTGTGAACGGCTTTGGCAGAGGCCCGATAGTCCTAGATCTGGTCCAGAAATATCTAGCGATGGATGGTAAACCAGTTGTGTATTAGATATGTGCAAGTCTGTGACTGTTGTACCAAGAGAGCAAAAATGGGGGCTGCACTGGGGGAACCACCAGGCTGGGAGAGTAGGGTTTTCCTGGGAACAAGAGCATCAAAGGCAGAGGTGACGGAGTGATTGAACAGATCAATAGCTGCAGAAATATTGTGGCAAATGGAGAGCCAAAGGCTAGAAAGACGGCAATTCGAAATTACAGTTTTAAGTGACTTGGGGAAGAGATTTTTCAAGGGAAGACACATAAAAGGAGGGGTTAGAGGGTGTTGGTGGTGAGGGTTATAAGGTAGTGATGGGGAGATGGCTCTGTCTATGACTGAGACAATGGGAATAGAGAGACCACATTAGATGTCAAGATCAAGGGGTTGGCCTTGAATATGGGTAGGACAGTTTATATGGAGGGAAAGTTTAATGTTTGAGGGACGAAGACAGGCTGGAGTCAGCCTGGAGCTTCAATGAACCAATGTTCAGCTTTTGAATGGGCAGTGAGGCCAAGAGCTGTTCAAGAACTTTTCACAAAAGAGAGGGGCGATGCAGACTTTGCAATGAGGGAAGAGGAGTGTGAAACATTAGATGAGATAAACATAGTGAGAGAGGAAGTATTAAGGGGCTTAGCAGCTTTGAAAGTGGATAAATCCCCAGGCCCGGATGAAATGTATCCCAGATTGTTAAGAGAAGCAAAAGAGGAAATAGGAAAGGCTCTGACCATCATTTTCCAATCCTCTTTGGCTACAGGTGTGGTGCCAGAGGACTGGAGGATTGCTAATGTTGTACCTTTGTTTAAAAAGAGAGAAAGGGATAGACCGAGTAATTACAGGCCAGTCAGCCTAACCTCAGTGGTGGGAAAATTATTGGAAAAAATCCTGAGGGACAGGATAAATCTTCATTTGGAAAGACATGGATTAATCAAGGACAGTCAGCATGGATTTGTTAAGGGAAGGTCATGTCTGACTAACTTGATTGAAGGCAAAGCATATGATGTAGTGTATATGGATTTTAGCAAAGCTTTTGATAAGGTCCCACATGGCACACTGGTCACAAAAGTAAAAGCCCATGGGATCCAGGTCAAAGTGGCAAGTTGCAACCAAAATTGGCTCAGAGGCAGGAAACAAAGTGTACTGATTGATGGGTATTTTCGTGACTGGAAGACGGTATCCAGCAGGGTTCCACAGGGCTCAGTGCTGGGTCCCTTGTTTTTTGTGGTATATATCAATGACCTGGACTTGAATGTTGAGGGTATGATTAAGAAGTTTGCAGATGACACTAAAATAGGTTGTGTGGTTGATAACAAAGAAGAAAGCTGCAGACTGCTGGAAGATATCAATGTACTGGTCAGGTGGGCAGAACAGTGGCAGATGGAATTCAATACGGATGAATGTGAGGTAATGCATTTGAGGAGGTCTAACAAGGCAAGGGACTACACATTAAATGGTATGACTCTGAAAAGTGTAGAGGAACAAAGGGACCTTGGAGTGCAGGTCCACAAATCCCTGAAGGTAGCAGGCCAGGTGGATAAGGTGGTTAAGAAGGCATATGGAATACTTGCCTCTATTAATTGAGGCATGGAATACAAGAGCAAGGAGGTTATAGAACACTGGTTAGGCCGCAGCTAGAGTACTGGACATTAGCGTCCTCGACCAGGCCAACATCCCCAACATTGAAGCACTGACCACACTTGACCAGCTCCGCTGGGCAGGTCACACTGTTTGCATGCCAAACACAAGACTCCCAAAGCAAGCGCTCTACTCGGAACTCCTTCATGGCAAACGAGGCAAAGGTGGCAGAGGAAACGTTACAAGGACACCCTCAAAACCTCCCTGACACCTGAGAGACCCTGGCCAAAAACTGCCCTAAGTGCTTTCGGGAGGGCGCCGAGCACCTCGAGTCTCATCGCTGAGAGCATGCAGAAATCAAGCGCAGGCAGCGGAAAGAACGTGCGGTAAACCAATCCCACCCACCCTTTCCCTCAACGACTATCTGCCCCACCTGTGACAGGGACTATGGTTCTCGTATTGGGCTATTCAGCCATCTAAGGACTCATGTTCAGAGTGGAAGCAAGTCTTCCTCAATTCCAAGGGATTGCCCATGATGATGATGATGATGATGGTGGGGTACTGCAGTTCTGGTCACCACATTACAGGAAAGATGTGATTTCACTGGAAAGGATGCAGAGGAGATTTACAAGAATGTTGCCTGGGCTGGAGAATTTTGGCGATGAGGAAAGATTGGAGATGCTGGGTCTGTTTTCTTTGGAACAGAGGAGGCTGAGGGGAGACCTGATTGAGGTGTATAACATTTTGAGGGGCTTGGATAGAGTGGATAGGAAGGACCTGTTTCCCTTGGCAGGGGGGGTCAACAACCAGGGGACATAGATTTAAAGTAATTGGGGGGAGGTTTAGAGGAGATATGAGGGGAAATGTCTTTACCCAGAGGATGGTGGGGGTCTGGAATTAATTGCCTAAAAGGGTGGTAGAGGCAGAAACCCTCACCACATTAAAAAAATATTTGGATGTGCACTTAAAGTGCCATAACCTACAGGCAATGGATCAAGAGCTGGAAAGTGGGATTAGGTTGGATAGATCTTGATCGGCCGGCACGGACACAATGAGCTGAAATGACCTCCTTCCATACTGTAAATTTCTATGATTCTATGATTCTATGTGTTGTGTATGGAGAAAGAGTCAGACTGAACACTGTGAGCTCAAAGTAAAGTGTGATCTTAGTCTTTTATTGCAGGTCTCCAGAATGCCTCTCCAACTTGTGAAGCCTCCTTAAATACCTGTGTTCCCAAGGGATTATAGGATTCCTTGGGACTCTAGGGGAAGAGCCCTCTGGTGATTGTACAGAGTAAATACAAGTTTACATATATAACATTCCCCCCGCCGCCCCCCGCAAAGTCAATAGTGTAACTATTTAGAATGTGAGTCGATCTGGGGCCCTTCTTGCCCTTGTTGATCGACCCGGTGTGAAAGCTGGTGTTGTTGAATCATTTGGGCCCTCGCTGGACTGCCTGGTGTGTTGGGCCCTACTGGGCTGCTGTGGATGATGGGTTCTGCTTTGTGGTCAATCGTGGTGCCGGTTGCTACCGGTGTGTATGTTGGGGGATCAAAAAAGGTAGGGTCCAAGGTGGGATGCTTAGGATAGTCCGTGAATCTGAGTTTGATTTGGTCGAAGTGTTTCTGGTGAATGAGTCTATTTGAAAGTTTGACTTGAAACACCGTGCTCCCCTCTTTGGCCACGACAGTGCCAGGAAGCCACTTGGGACCTTGTCCATAATTTAATACAAATATAGGATCATTGATTTCAGTCTCCCGTGACACACTTGCGCTATCATGGTATGCACTTTGTTGAAGCCGCCTGCTCTCTAGATCAGGGTGAACTAACGAGAGTCTTGTCTTGAGTGCTCTTTTCATGAGCAGTTCAGCAGGGATCCCAGTGAGTGAGTGGGGTCTCATGCGTTGGCTAAGCAGGACTCGGGATAGGCGAGTCTGCAGTGAGCCTTCAGTTACCCTCTTCAAGCCTTGCTTGATGGTTTGCACTGCTCTCTCTGCCTGACCATTGGACGCTGGTTTAAACGGGGCAGATGTGACATGTTTGCACCCTTACAGATCATGAATTCTTTGAACTCAGCACTGGTAAAACATGGCCTGTTGTCGCTCACCAGGACATCAGGTAGGCCATGTGTGGCAAACATGGCCCGCAGGCTTTCAGTAGTGGCAGCGGATGTGCTAGCCAACATTATCTCACATTAAATCCACTTGGAGTACGCGTCTACAACCACAAGGAACATTTTACCCAAGAACGGGCCTGCATAGTCGACGTGTACCCTAGACCACGGTTTAGAGGGCCAAGACCATAAACTTAGCGGCGCCTCCCTGGGTACATTGCTTAACTGCAAACATGTATTACATCTGTGAATGCAGAACTCTAAGTCTACATCAATACCGGGCCACCACATGTGGGATTTGGCTATCGCTTCCATCATTATGATGCCTGGGTGGGTACTGTGGAGGTCTCTGCCCTTCTTGGGGACCACTACTCGATTGCCCCACAGAAGGCAGTCTGCCTGTATAGACATTTCATCTTTGCGCTGCTGGAACGGCTTTGTCTCTTCCTGCATTTCCACTGGGATACTGGACCAGCTCCCATGAAGCATACAGCTTTAGACTAGAGATAATAAGGGGTCCTGGCTTGTCCAGGATTTGATCTGCCGGGCAGTGACGGGTGATTGCTCACTCTCAAATGCTTCCATAACCGTGGCTAGATCTGCGGGCTGCACCATTTCTGTCATGTATGTAACCACAATGTAACACCACTGTATGACTGTATACACTCAACCTAGATGCACACCTTGACCACAAGGGGTGAACTTGTGGGAGACACTCCTTACCTGATACATCGGCGCGTTAGATGCAGAATTGCGCGCGTGTATTATTTTCGTCTCCTCCTCCTCAAAGTTTGAGCTATCAACGCCGCCGCTTCCAAGGTCAAATCCTTGTTCTCAATTAATTTGCGGATAATTTCCACATGACCGATGCCCTCGATAAAGAAGTCCCTTAGCATCTCCTCCCTGCAGGTGTCTGTGAACTTACAGAGGCTGGCCAATCGGCGGAGGTCCACTACGAAGTCTGGTATGCTCTGTCCTTCACGACGTCGGTGGGTGTAGAATCTGTGTCAGGCCATATGTATGCTACTCGCCAATTTGAGGTGCTCCCCGATCAGTTTGCTAAGTTCTTCAAAGGTTTTGTCCGCCGGCTTTTCGGGTGCTAGTAAGTCCTTCATGAGCGCGTAAGTGTTTGGTCCGCAGCTGGTCAAAAGATGAGCCCTTCGCTTGTCGGCTGCTGCATCCCCCAGCCATTCTTTCGTAACGAAGCTTTGCTGAAGCCTCTCGACAAAGTCGTCCCAGTCTTCCCCAACACAGTACCGTTCCTCTGTGCTACCGGTGGCCATTCTCGTGGGTCGTGAATTCCCGTTTCTCGTCGCCAATGTAAAGTCCATACTCTACATTATGAAATCACATGAGGCATATTCTGGGGACAAGGTCACTCTGTGATCTTAACTCTTTATTTACATGACTCCAAAGACGATGACCCTGCGTGGGACCTCCCTTTTTATACCTGTGTGATCAGGTAAGGAGTGTCTCCCACAAGTTCACCCCTTGTGGTCAAGGTGTACATCTAGGTTGAGTGTGTACAGTAATACAGTGGTGTTACATTGTGGTTACATACATGACATCAGGGAGTCAACATCATCAATGTGACTCAGAGCCCCGCAGGCAGGCAGGGGCAGTCCGACACTCCCCAGGCAGCAATAGACCCCAGAGTAGGACTTCAACAGAGACAATGGCAGGCTGAACGGACATTCACGCCATCACAGTGGACAATGCGGCCTGGGATGGGGCCATTGACACCCACTAATAGGGTACTTAAGAGCAGTCAAAGGGACAGTGAGCGCGGAATGCCTGGCCATAGTCCCTTTGTTCCCAACAATGGAAACTTTAACTCATGCTGGAGGTGTGGGGGAAAACACTCAGCTAGATCTTGCAGATTTCAACAGTTTGTTTGCAGTAACTGCAATCTCAGTGGCCACTTAGCTCGAATGTGCAGGAAGTCTGCAAGCAGACTAATATATGAGGCGGATGGACCAGAAGCGGGTTCTTTGAGGCAGGATGACTTTTGGGGCAAATCAATGGACGCCGAAGTTCAGCGGGTCCATGTGGCGAATATTCACAGTTCATACACCAAAACGCCACCAATGATGAGGGTTTTATTAAACGGTATCACAATACGCATGGAGCTGGACACTGGGTCAGCCAGTCACTCATGGGCGTTCAGCAATTTGAGAAGCTTTGGCCACTTAAAGCTAGTAGACCCAAATTAGCACGTATTGAGACACAATTATGGACTTACACTAAATAAATAATTCCGGTGCTAGGCAGTGCAATGTTGGCTATCACAAACAATGAGTTCGTGAATCGGCTGCCGCTCTGGATTGTCCCGGGCAATGGTCCCACACTGTTGGGGAGGAGCTGGTTCGCTGAGATGAATTGGAAATGGGGGGATGTTCACACAATGTTCATGCTCACAAGTCCTACAACAATTCGATTCATGATTTCAACCTGGCTTCAAGACTTTCAAAGGCCCTAAAGTAGTTATACACATCACCCCGGATGCCAGGCCAGTGCACCACAAAGCCAGAGCGGTGCCGTACGTGATGCAGGAAAAGATTGAGAGCGAATTGGACTGGCTGTTGAGAGAGGGCATCATCTCGCCTGTTGAATTCAGCGACTGGGCAAGCCCCATCGTTCCCGTCCTAAAAGCGGATGGCTCTGTCAGGATCTGTGGCGACTACAAGGCCATCATCAATCGGGTGTCCCTACAAGATCAATACCCGCTCCCGAGAGCGGAGGACCTCTTCGCCATGCTGGCAGGCGGCAAGCTGTTCACCAAGTTGGACCTCACTTCAGCCTATATGACCCAGGAACTGGCCGACGAATCTAAACTACTGACCACCATCACCACGCACAAGGGAGTGTTCGTTTATAACAGGTGCCCGTTTGGCATTTGATCAGCGGCCATGATTTTTCAAAGTAACATGGAAAGCCTGCTTAAATCCATTCCTGGAACGATCGTATTCCAGACGACATCCTCATCATGGGTCGAGACACCGAGGAACACCTCCACAACCTGGAGGAGGTGCTACGCCAACTGGACTGGGTAGGCCTGCGACTCAAGAAGTCTAAATATGTGTTCTTAGCTCCTGAGGTTGAGTTTCTGAGCAGGAGGGTTGCTGCAGCTAGGATTCGGCCCACTGAATCCAAAACAGAGGCGATTCGACGAGCACCCAGGCCCTGCAACACATCGGAGTTGCATTCATTTCTGGGACTATTGAACTATTTCGGGAACTTTCTGCCGAACTTGAGCACGTTGTTGCAGCCGCTACACGTGCTCCTGCGTAAGGGTTGCGATTGGTTTTGGGGGGGACTGTCGGGAACGGGCTTTTGATCGGGCGCGAAACCTACTTTGTTCAAACAAGTTGTTGACACTGTACGGCACCTGTAAAAATTGGTTCTGACATGTGATGCATCGTCCTATGGGGTTGGGTGCGTGTTGCAGCAGGACAATGCTGAAGGTCAACTACAACCTGTGGCTTATGCCTCCAGGTCGCTCTCTGAAGCAGAACGGGGTATGGGATGGTCGAAAAGGAAGCGTTGCATGTGTCTATGGTGTAAAAAAAATGCATCAGTACTTCTTTGGTCGGAAGTTTGAATTAGAGCCGGACCACAAGCCATTAACATCTCTGTTGTCTGACAGCAAGGCCATCAATGCCAACACATCAGCTCGCATACAGCGATGGGCTCTCACGCTGGCTGCTTATGACTACTCCATCTGGCACCGGCTCAGCACTGAAAATTGCGCTGACGCGCTCAGCAGGCTTCCACTGGCCACCACTGAGGGGACAGCGGAGCTAAGTGCCAAGACGGTCATGGCTGTCGATGCCTTTGACAGCGCAGGCTCCCCCATCACAGCACACCAGATCAAAATCTGGACAAACAGAGATCCCGTCCTATCCCTGATTAAGAAATGTGTCCTGACTGGGGATTGGGCCCCCGCACACGAGCATGCCCTGAGGAGGTCAGACCGTTCCACAGACGGATGGATGAGCTCTCCATCCAAGCCGACTGCCTACTATGGGGCAGCCGGGTAGTTATGCCCCAGAAGGGCAGGAAGGCATTCATCAGGGAACTCCACAGTGAGCACCCAGGCATTGTGCTGATGAAATCCATTGCCCGGTCACACGTTTGGTGGCCTGGAATTGATTCAGACCTGGAACACTGTGTTCGCAGGTGCACAACATGTGCCCAGCTGGGTAATGCCCCGAGGGAGGCCCCACTCATCCCGTGGCCCTGGCCCACCAGGCTATGGTCACGCATTCATGTTGTCTACGCGGGCCCGTTCATGGGAAAGATGTTCCTTATTGTGGTAGATGCGTACTCGAAATGGATCGAGTGCATCATTCTGAATTCATGCACGTCATCCACCACTGTGGAAAGCCTATGTGCGATCCTTGCAACCCATGGCTTTCTGTACATCCTGGTTAGTGATAATGGCCCATGTTTCACAAGCTACTAATTCCGAGAGTTTATGTCAGGCAATGTCATCAACCACGTCAGGAATGCGCCATTCAAGCTGGCCTCCAATGGCCAGGCGGAACGTGCGGTCCAAATCATTAAGCAAGGTATGCTCAAGATTCAAGGACCCTCCCTACAATGCTGCCTATTGCGTCTCCTGCTGGCCTATAGATCCCGACCGCACTCGCTCACGGGGGTCCCGCCCGCAGAGCTACTAATGAAACGGACACTCAAAACTCGGTTGTTCCTCATTCACCCAGTCCTGACCGACATAGTTGAGGGCAAGCGCAAGTCATAAAATGAGTACCATGACCGCAATTCGATGGGGAGATGTATAGAAATAAATGATCCTGCATTCGTCCTCAATCACGCCATGGGGCCCAAATGGCTTGAGGGCACTGTAATTGACAAAGAGGGGAATAGGGTCATCGTGGTAAAACTCAACAATGGTCAGATATGCCGTAAGCATCTGGACCAAGTAAAAAAATGGTTCAGCATCGACATGGAGGAACCTGAAGAAGATCATGAGATGGAGCTCACAACATGCCAGTGAACGAGCAACAAGAGCAATCAGAAGAATGCACAGTCCCTGTGGTCAGCCCGGACAGGCCGGAATCACCACAGGTGACAGACACTCATGTCAGTGTCCAACAACCAGAGCCCCAACTGCGGTGCACCACGAGGGAGCGTAGACCACCTGAAAGACTCAACTTATAATCCCAATAAGACTTTGGCGGGGCGGGGGGTGGTGGGGGGAAGGTGATGTAATGTATGTAACCACAATGTAACACCACTGTATTACTGTATACACCAAGATGCACACCTTGACCACAAGGGGTGAACTTGTGGGAGACACTCCTTACCTGATCACACAGGTATAAAAAGGGAGGTCCCATGCAGGGTCATCGTCTTTGGAGTCCTGTAAATAAAGAGTTAAGGTCACAGAGTGACCTTGTCCCCAGAATGTGCCTCGTGTGATTTCATACTGTAGAGTAAGGACTTTACAATTTCCATCCCTGTGGTGAGAGCATCAGCGCAGTTTTCTGTGCCTGGCCTGTGGCAGATGGCATAGTTGTATGCGGACAACGTGAGCGCCCATCTCTGCATGCGGGCCGATGCGTTGGTAGTAATCCCTTTACTCTCGGAAAACAGGGATATAAGTGGCTTATGGTCAGTTTCCAATTCGAATTTTAGCCCAAACAGGTATTGATGTATTTTCTTTACCCCATAAACACACGCTAACGCTTCTTTCTCAATCTTGCTGTAGGCTCGCTCAGCCTTAGACAGACTTCTGGATGCATCGGCAACCGGTTGCAGTTCCCCAAAATCATTAGCTTGTTGCAATACATACCCGACGCATCACAGGCTAGTACCAAATGCTTACATGGATCATACAACACAAGCAATTTGTTTGAGCATAACAATTTTCTCGCTTTTACAAAGGCATTTTCTTGGCTTTTGTCCCAAACCCATTCGTCCCCTTTTCGTAGTAAGACATGCAGTTGTTCTAAAAGTGTGCTGGGACCCGGTAAGAAGTTACCAAAGTAGTTCAGGAGTCCCAGAAACGACCACAGCTCTGTCACGTTCTGTAGCATAGGTGCGTTCTCAATTGCCTCCTTCTTCGCGTTGGTGGGCCTGATGCCGCCCGCCGCAATCCTCCTTCCAGGAACTCCACTTCAGGCGCCAGGAAAACGCACTTTGAGCGTTTTAACCTGAGCTCCATGCGATTGAGTCGAGTAAGAACCTCCTCAAGGTTCGACTGTGTTCCGACCTGTGACCAAGATGTCATCCTGGAAGACCACGGTGTGCGGGACCGACTTCAGTAAGTTTTCCATGTTTCTCTGGAATATTGCCGCCGACGATCAGATTCCAAACGGGTATCTGTTATAAACAAAAAGACCTTTGTGCGTGTTGATGCAGGTGAGGACCTACGATGATTCCTCCAGTTTCTGCGTCATGTTGGCTGAAGTCAGATCCAGCTTTGTGAACGTCTTTCCTCCCACCAGCGTTGCAAAGAGGTCGTCAGCCTTTTGTAGTGAGTATTGGTCCTGCTGGGAGAAATGATTGATAGTTACTTTGCAATCGCCACAGATTCTGACGGTGCCATCTGCCTTGAGGACTGGGAGGATAGGACTGGCCCACTCATTGAACTCGATCGGGGAAATGATGCCCTCTCTTTGCAGCCGGTCTAGCTCGATCTCTACCCTTTTTCTCCTTATATACGGTACTGCTCTTGCCTTGTGATGGATGGGTTGCACCCCCGAAATGAGGTGGATCTGCACTTTTGCTCCTTGGAATTTCCCGATGCCTGGTTCGAACAGCGAAGGAAATTTATTTAAGACCTGGGCACATAAAGTGTCGTCAGCGGGCGATAGCGCTCGGATGTCGTCCCAGTTCCAGTGTATCTTTCCCAGCCAGGTCCTGCCGAGCAACGTCAGACCATCGCCCGGTACCACCCAGAGTGGTAACTTGTGCACCGCTCCATCGTAGGAGATCTTTACGGTAGCACTGCCGATTAAAGGTATCAGTTCTTTCATGTAATTTCTTAGTTTCGTGCGAACTGGAGTTAAGACTGGCCTTGAGGCCTTGTTGCACCACAACCTTTTGAAAGTCTTTTTATCCATGATGGACTGGCTCGCGCCCGTGTCCAGCCTCATTGACACTGGGAGTCCATTTAGTTCAACATTCAGTATTATCGGGGAACAATTCGTGGTGAATGTGTGCACCCCATGTACCTCTGCCTACTCGATCTGAGGCTCTGGTTCATTGTGATCCTCCGTGGATCTGTCCACCTCTGCAACATGGTGGTTTGCAGGTTTAACAGGCTTTGCTGCTCGCCTGCACACTCGTTGGAGGTGTCCCATTGTTCCACAGCCCTTGCAAACGTACTCTTTGAATTTGCATGAATGGAAACGATGATCACCCCTGCTGCGCCAACAAGGTGTTAATGGCCTTGCATTCATCACCCTTGATGGTGAACTCAGACATCTGGGGATGTGTAGCTGCAGGTATGTGTGACCTGCCCTGTACGTTACGATTTGAAAACAACATCACTTTGTTCACAGTACTTGTAGCAGCACTTGTGTGCTGAGAGATTTGCTTCGTATTGTCACTGGTGGCAATGAACGCCTGGGCTATCACTATGGCCTTACTCAAGGTTGGGGTCTCTCCAGTCAAAAGTTTGCAAAGTATGGTTTTGTGGCCAATGCCAAGTACGAAAAAGTCTCTGAGCATGTGCTCCAAATGTCCTTCAAATTCGCAATATCCTGCAAGGCGTCTTAGCTCGGCGACATAGTATGCCACTTCCTGGCCTTCAGTGTGCACAAGTCATCATACGATTTCTCAGTGGGTTTCGCTGGAGCAAGCAGATTCTTCATGAGGCTATACGTTGGTGCCCTGCGAACGGTGTGGAGAATCGCCCTTCGTTTGGCAGAGTTCGCTTCTCCTTCCAGCTCGTTGGCCATGAAGTATTGGTCGAGTCGCTCCACGAAGGTTTCCCAATCATCTCCCTCCGAAAATTTCTCCAGGATGCCCACTGTTGTCTGCATCGTTACAGGGTGGGGTTCATCATCTGTATCTCCTCACCAGTTGTAGTGTATGAATAAAGAGTCTGACCAGATACTGTGAGCTCAAAGTAAAGTGTGACCGTCGTCTTTTATTACAGGTCTCCAGCCTGTGAGGCCTCCTTAAGTACAGGTGCTCCCAAGGGAGTGTGGGATCCCTTGGGACTCCAGGGGATGAGCCCTCTGGTGGTTAAACAAGGTATTTACATGTTTACATATATAACATAAGGGGTTATGGGGAGCAGGCGGGGAAGTGGAGCTGAGTCTTTGATCAGATCAGCCATGATCTTATTGAATGGCGGAGCAGGCTCGAGGTGACGTATGGCCTACTCCTGTTCCTATTTCTTATGTTCTTATGTAGAATACCCAGCCTCTGACCTGCTCTTGTAGCCACCGTATTTATGTTGATGGCGGAGGATTTGACCATGGTAATGCCATTGAATGTCAAGGGGAGGTGGTTAGACTCTCTCGTTGGAGATGTTTATTGCCTGGCACATGTGTGGCACAAATGTTACTTACCACTTATCTGTCCAAGCCTGGATGTTGTCCAGGTCTTGCTGCCTGCGGGCATGGACTGCTTAATTATCTGAGAAATTGAAAGAGGAACTGAACACTGTGCAATCATCAGCGAACATTCTCACTTCTGACCTTATGATGTATGGCAGGTCATTGATGAAGCAGCTGAAGATGGTTGGGCTAGAACATTGCCCTGAGGAACTCCTGGAGCGATGGCCTGGGTTTGAGATGATTGGTATCCAACAACCACAACCATCTTCCTTGGTGCTAGGTATGACTCCAGCCAGTTTAGTGACATCCTAAATGGCAAACTCCTGCCATCAGGATCGATAATTGACTCCTGTGTTGGTTTTAAACTTTTGGTGAATGTTCGATTTGTTTTTGCTTACTTTGGTTGAAATGTTACACTAAAATATTTTTAATAGCAATGTTTAAAAGTAGAAATCCTAAACTACAAAGCAAAAGCGAAACTCACAAGCTAATATTGGATCAAAGATCTCCAACTGTTTTTCAATGATGCCAGTTCATTGGATGTATTCAAGAGGGAGTTAGATATGTCCCTTATGGCTAAAGGGATCAAGGGGTATGGAGAGAAAGCTGGAAAGGGGTACTGAGGTGAAGGATCAGCCATGATCTTATTGAATGGTGGTGTATTGAATGAAGGGCCGAATGGCTTACTCCTGCACTTATTTTCTATGTTTCTATGTCCCAACAAATTTCTTACAGAAAAAAATTATTTAAACAAAACAGACGTATTTAAGAATTGCGGTTTCTGAATGTTTTATTGAAAAAAATGGAAGCAGAAAAAAACGCCTGCTTTGGTAAATACAATTATGAAATAAATGACGTGTCTCGTAACTTTGCTATTTTAAATATATGATGTTCCAGTAGAGAAACCTTGGCTTTTGATGAGGAATTCAGCTGCAATGAGTTGCAAGCGATTCATTTAAAGCAGTAGGTGATGATAGAGTTAAAACAAACTTGCTTTAATCCTGTTTAAGAATTGTTGTACCTACAGCTACGTAGCAGGGATTGAATTAAAAGTTATCTATACTGTATAAGGGGCAAATGGCGGCACGATTTACCGATTGCCTCATCTTGGATGCACCCACCCGCATATTGTGCATGTATTAAATATATATTTGGTTCAGGACTTCTCATAAATCCTCCCAAGAAAGAGTATACGTTGAAACCACACACACATTGTCAAAGCACTCGACTATATTCTGGACATTGCAATACAACTTGCGTCTGTCGATTTCACCAGCGGGGTGCTTTGCCCCACCAGGATACAGCTCGACCTTCCCGGTTTGCGCCGTGGCCGCCGTTCCCATTGGCTGTGCGATTCCCGGAAGTACCTGCAGCTGTTCCACGTCTGCCAGACCTTCCCAACTCAGGCAATATCATCAGTGAGCACCTGCTGACACTCCAGCATCCTGCCTGGGACCAGAAGTAAGGAGAGTGGGGAGTAGGTGCGCAAAACCGAGGCTAGGATTTATCTAAATCCTTTGAACTGATTTGTATTTATTTTAAAATCTTAAACTGCTCGGCACAAAACTTTTTATTCAGCACGGACACCATAACGATTCATTCGAGGAAATAAAAACCAAATGGAAGATGCATAGCGATGGAAGTTGGGATAGTGAGCCGATTGTTTGTGATGTTCACCTGCAGGAGGATGATGAATTTCCACTGGCTGCCCTGTCTGGGGTGGTTATTCGTGCTGGTAAGTGATACTGAACAAGGACGCCAAAGGTTACTATTTAGACATAGAAACATAGAAAATAGGTGCAGGAGCAGGCCATTCGGCTCTTAGAGCCTGTACTGCCATGCAATATGATCATGGCTGATCATGCAACTTAGTTAATACATTGTTTCATAATTGTTCTGCACCTGTTCTCTTTGGTTGCCGGTGTCAGCCTTGATCAGTTGGTGACACTCTTTCATTTGAGTCGTTCAATTGTGGGTCCTCCACGTGAGGAGTTAAAAACATAAGCCTAGAAATTCTGGTCGTTTGAGCATCCTGTTAGCTTGCTGCTATCAGGGCGCAAATGATTTTTCGCTTGGGCGTGGTGTTGCTAACAATTCTCATATATTCAGTGGGAGTTTAGCGGCGGCAGTAAACCACCATCACTGTGCACAGCGCCCCATTTTCACCCCGGAAGAAAAATTGGGGAATGCCCCCTGAAACTGTGCCGGGGGATGCCAGCGACAGATTCAGGGGACATGAACCGAGCTGCAGGCCGCTCGCGAAGCGTTAGTTAAAGGGAAGGTGGTGACCATATTAAAAAAAAATTGTCGCTTTTCTTCGGCACATCGCTGGCACTGTGATCGAGAGGTCTGTGCCACGATCGTTCAGCCTGGCACTCTACTTGAGTGCCAGATTGTTGGCCCGGCACCCCTGCTCCCCGGTAGTCCATGGAGGCCTGGTTCTTAACTGCAGAGTTTGCAGCTTGGGCCCTCCCCTTTAATGAAGGAGCGAGCTCCTTCTACGCAGCAGTGTTATGTGGCCCAGTGCGTGGCACTGCGTCCCACTCCCGACCCATCTGCCGCACTACCTCCCGCCGGTTCTTTTGGGGGCGGTAACCTGAATTTTTCGAGCGGGGAAGGACTTCGGCGCTCGGTGCGGAATGTCCCACCTCCTGGATGTTACCACCCCCAAAGGGGGCACAATTTATACTCGATAGAATTTTACATACAGAGGGAGGCCTCTCATATCCATGCACATGAAAACGTTATCCAATTAGTTTCACTCCTCAGCCCATTCCCAATACTTTTCTTTCCAAGTATTCATCCACTTCGCTTTTAAAATCTATTTTGGATTCTTATTCCAACACAGTTTCTGGTAGGGGATTCCATCTCCTAACAACCTCTGTGTAAAAAAAAAAAATCATCATCCATTCTCTCTTGTTTTTTCAATCTTAAATTTATGACCAACTCATCAACCAGTGGAAATAGTTTTTACTGATTTACCTTATTGGAACCCTTCACAATTGTGAGCAGTTTAATCTGATCTCTTAACCTTATCTGCTGCAAAAAGGATCCCAATTTATTTACCCTCTCATAACTAAAGCCTCTCATTCCTGATATGATAATGAATCCAAACCCTCTCAATGGCTTTGACATTCTTCCTAAAGCAAGATGCCTGAAAAACAGTTAGCATGGCCCAGAAATTACTGGAAAAAAAAAAGGCAAGTTCACAGTGCATTAGTGCATAAGGTGAGGAAGAGATATGTTATGAGTTGTGAATCACCACAAATTGCTGGACAATTTGCACCATTCCACCATTACCCTCACAAAATCCCTTATTACCCCAAATTATCCTTGCCGTCAACCTTCCCATGAGTGCCAAGAAATTACTGAATTTGCATCGTAAATATGAATGAATCTTGCTGTTGGTATTTCATGTTGCAAGGACACTATAAATGACTTGATTTATGGACCTGACATGAAACTCAAATTTGGAGGCCCAGAAAGGATACAATTGAAACCGTGGAGTCTTACTCTTGCAAATAATAAATTGTTCCTAGAGGTTTTTAAAATTTAAATGGGAAAAAAAACCCTTTCTGTCACTTTTCTTTCTCAATCAAATCTCTTTTTCCTCGCTTTACGATTCTAATTCAAGATGTTACTGCAAGATGGATGGCTCCTGTAATTTCTGGGCAAATATTAACATTGTTGATGAACCAACAATTTGCATAGGTGTAGCATTACCTCTTTGCTTTTGTGTTATATGCTCTTGTTTATAAAACTTATTAACCCACGTTTTATCAATTTGTCCTCTCACTTTTAAAAATTTGTGTTTCTGAATACCTAAATCTGTTTTAAAGTTTTACCCTTTTAAACCTTTTTAATGTTTTACTATTTAGTGTATATGACCTCCCATTATTCTTCTCCCATGATATATTGCCTCACAATAAATTCATGTAACATCTATCTGCATAATCTATTATCTCTCCTATGTCTTCCTGTTCACAGTTAACCACACTCCCTATTTTCATGTCAGTTGCAAATTTTGATGTTGTGCTTGCCATATCCAAATTTACATCATTTTTATTTATATTGAAGTGCAGTGGTCCCCTGACATTGCTCTTGGGGACATTACTGTTTACACCCCTTCAGCCCAAAAATATCCATTAATCACTATTTAGTGTGAAATCAAATCTTTGTTTTCTGTCTGTTAACTAACTTTCTATCCATGCTGCCACATTCATTTTAATACCAAACACCTTAATATTATCAACACACCTCCTTATCAAACACCTTTTTTGAAACAACTATTGCACCACTTTAATTATTTACACTCCATTATTTCCTCAAAGAGCACTCATCAAATTTGTCACGTATGACGTGTCTTTTACAAATCTGTGCTGGGTGTGCTTTAAGTAATTCATGTCATTATAATAATTTTATCCAATAGTATAGCCTCTATTGGCTTACCCACTACTGATGTTGGGTTTATCCCTTACTCTATTTTTGAATGGAGCAGGTACATCGGCAACCTATCTGTTTTCTGGCACAATTTCCGTATTGAAGGACTTGAACACATGATCTAGGCTGACATGCCAGTGCAGTACTAAGGGAGTGCTGAATTTTCAGAGTTGTTGCTAATCAGATAAGGCATTAATCATGCTGTTCCGGTGTACATTAAAAGATCCCGAGGCATTATTCAAATAAGAGCAGTGAGTTCTCCTAGCTTACTGGCCAACATTTTTCCCTCAGCTATTGCAACCAAAGAACACATTAACTGATCATTTATTTTACTGCTGATGTGGGATATTGTCTTCAAGTTGGCTGCTATGCTTACAAAACAATAGTCACTGCATTTGAAAAGATATTGAGATGTTTCTCAGGTGCTACCATATATGAATGTGAATCTTTCATTTTTCTTTATTGGTGAGGAAGATGCACTATTCATGGATAAAGGGATATGCTCCAAGTCTGATATGATGATGTTTTTAAAAGTTTATTGCCACTTGAAAAAAAATTAGAAATCTTTTTATTTTGTTTATAAGTGAGCATTGCAGATGCAATTTAATGCTGACCGGTATAAAGCACTGCACAAAGGAAGGAAGAATATTCACCACATGTATTCCATTAATGATGCAGAAATAGCTATGGGTGTAGTTTTTAAAAAAAAATGAAGGGGGCAAAATTCGGATACTTTGTGCCTCCCGTTAGCGCGCTCTGGGGGCGCAAATGAGTTTTTACCCGGGCGAGGTGAGAACAGTGCCTCCCGCTTTACGGCGGCACTAACAGGTAGCGCCCCTGGTGGTGATGGCGTCATCACCGTGCGCAGTGCCCCAGAAGCTAAATTTGGTTACGCCCCGTGTTCCCGCCTGGCGCCGACAACAACAACTTCAGCTGTCGAATTTCAGTTGGGAGTCGGCTGGAGGAGCGTATTTAAAGGCACCACCTTTGGAAAAAATTTTAGGCGGCCATTACTGTTTGCAGTTTACTTCCACATAGGCAGACAGGTTTTTTGACAGATTACAGTGATTTTCAGTAGAAGGAGTGTTCTGGTTGCTAAACGTTCCTGTCTTTCATTGAGGGCAGATTTGAAACGATAAAATTTATATCGTTTCATGTGGGCTGTGTTGGCACTCTACAACCTGCTCCGACGTCACCGTTGGAGGCAACTTGGGCAGAGACAAAGGCAGGGAGAAAGACAGCAAAATGTGGCCAGGGGGAGGAGATTCAACAGGAGACCTTACCCTCCCAGGGTATTCTGGCAGCAGTTCTCCTACTTCAATTTCACTGAGGAACAGTGTGTTCTAAGGCTGTGCTTCAGCAAGGAGGTGGTTACAGAGCGCTGCCATCTTCTGCAACCAGACCTCGAGCCTCAGACTAGGGTGAGGATGGCTCTCTCAGTGGCAGTCAAGGTCACCAGCGCACTCAATTTCTATGACAGCGGATCCTTCCAGTGTGCAACAGGAGACATCTCCAACATCTCCCAGTTTGCCATCCATTGCTCCATACGTGAGGTCATAGATGCTCTCTACAGAAGGAGAAGGGAATACATTTCCTTGAATTTGGAAGACAGCGAAAACAAGGGCTGGAAAATAGACAACAGGGGAATTTGGCACTGCTAAATAGTATATACTTCAATGCAAGAAGTATAGGGAACAAGGCAGATAAGCTGAGAGCACAGATTGACACTTGGGGTATGATATTATAGCTATTACTGATTCATGGCTGAAAGAAGGGCAGGTATGGCAGCTCAACATTCCTGGTTACAGGGTTTCAGATGGGATAGGGAGAGGGGTTAAAAAAGAGGTCTTGCAATATTAATTAAAGAAACAATTACAGCTGTGAGAAGGGATGATATGTTAGAGGGATCATCAAACGAGGCCATATGGGTTGAATTGTAGAACATAAAGGAGCGATTAGGAGTGTACTATAGACCCCCAAACAGTCAGAGAGAGATAGAAGAACAAATATTTGGGCAAATTGCTGCAAAGTGCAAAAACTATAGAGCTGTAATAGTGGAGGATTTCAACTAATATTAACTGGGAAAAAAGTAGTGTAAATGGTACAGAGGGTATGGAATTCCTAAAATGCATAATGTATAAAAGCAGAGAAGTCCTGCTACAACTTTACAGGGTATTGGCGAGGCCACCTAGAGTACTGCGTACAGTTTTGGTCTCCGTATTTAAGGAAGGATATACTTGCATTGGAGGCAGTTCAGAGAAGGTTCACTAGGTTGATTCCGGAGATGAAGGGGTTGACTTATGAAGATAGGTTGAGTAGGTTGGGCTTATATTCATTAAAGTTCAGAAGAATGAGAGGTGATCTTATCGAAACATAAGTTAATGAGGGGGCTCGACAAGGTGGATGCAGGGAGGCTATTTCCACTCGAGAGCAGTCTGAGATTCGATGCCAGCAGTCATTGACTGCATTACAGCACTAAGCTGTTGCATTGCTTCCGCCTATGCTGCAATGGAAGCTGCTCCATCGCCCATGACATGTGTTATGAGGTCTGGATCCGCACGGTCTCTCTGGGAGTCCACCATCTTCTGCAGACTGGAAATGATGGGCTCCATGGTGTGCGCAGAACTCTGTGCAATGTTGGAGGCAGACTCCTCCAAACTCCTTACCATTGCGGAGAAGCTCTCAGGTACCCTTGCCATTGCACCTATCATGTCGGAGTGCATGGCCATCACCCTTCTTGTGAACGCCTCCCCATCAAGGTCTTCATCCGAGTCCTGTGCAGCAGATCTCGTGCGCGAACTCTCCCTCTGGGGAGCAGGTTCCCGAGCTACCCTTCCATCTTGACCTTGCTGCAGCCCACTAGGCTGTGGTGCATCACCCAGTGCAGACCCCTCTGCTAAGCTAACCTCGAAGCACCGTGTAGTGCCAGTCTCTGAGCTGGCGCCTGCAGGTGAGAGATCCTCCTCCTCCTCCTCCTTCTCCTCTCTCTCTCTCTCTCCTCCTCTCTCTCTCTCTCTCTCCTCCTCTCTCTCTCTCTCTCTCCTCCTCTCTCTCTCTCTCCTCCTCTCTCTCTCTCTCCTGCTCTCCCTCTCTCCTGCTCTCCCTCTCTCCTGCTCTCCCTCTCTCCTGCTCTCCCTCTCTCCTGCTCTCCCTCTCTCCTGCTCTCCCTCTCTCCTGCTCTCCCTCTCTCCTGCTCTCCCTCTCTCCTGCTCTCCCTCTCTCCTGCTCTCCCTCTCTCCTGCTCTCCCTCTCTCCTGCTCTCCCTCTCTCCTGCTCTCCCTCTCTCCTGCTCTCCCTCTCTCCTGCTCTCTCTCTCTCTCTCTCCTGCTCTCTCTCTCTCCTGCTCTCTCTCTCTCTCTCTCCTGCTCTCTCTCTCTCTCTCTCCTGCTCTCTCTCTCTCGCTCTCCTGCTCTCTCTCGCTCTCCTGCTCTCTCTCTCTCTCTCTCCTCTCTCTCTCCTCTCTCCTCCTCTCTCTCTCCTTCTCTCTCTCTCTCCTCCTCTCTCTCTCTCTCTCTCTCCTCTCTCTCTCTCTCTCTCTCTCTCTCTCCTTCTCGCTATCTCTCTCTCTCTCTCTCCTTCTCGCTCTCTCTCTCTCCTTCTCAGCTCTCCCTCCTCTCTCGCTCCTCTCCAGCTCCCTCCTCCTCGCTCTCGCTCCCATCCTCCTCGCTCTCGCATCCC